>NC_086301.1:7378269-7717530 GCF_963924245.1 Chroicocephalus ridibundus | reverse complement strand
CTCTCATGAAGAAAGGCTGAGGGATTTGGGTCTCTTCAGTCTGGAAAAAAGACGGCTGAGGGGGGACCTTATCAACGCTTATAAATACTTCAAGGGGGGGTGTCAGGAGGATGGGGCCAGGATCTTTTCAGTGGGGCCCGGGGACAGGACAAGGGGTAACGGGCACAAACTTAAGCGTAGGAAGTTCCACCTAAACACGAGGAGGAACCTCTTCACCCTGAGGGTGGCAGAGCCCTGGCACAGGCTGCCCAGAGAGGTGGGGGAGTCTCCGTCTCTGGAGACATTCCAACCCCGCCTGGACGTGAGATCCTGTGCCACCTGCTCCGGGTGACCCTGCCCTGGCCGGGGGTTGGACTGGGTGATCTCCAGAGGTCCCTTCCCACCCCGACCATTCTGTGATTCTGTGTAAAACCTTAGCAAAGGCTTCACGTGAGCTTCTTCCCCTGAAACAAAGGACGAAGAGGAGAGCGACTCGACGCGTCCACTGCCAAAGCTTTCATCCCACCCACTGCACCTTTAGAAAGCATCTCCCCAAAGTCCACCTGAAACGTGCCCCGTGTCCACCTCCCTCAAACGCCGACGGCGCGGTCCGCATTAACCCTTCGCCACTGCAGAAGGACGACCAGTCACTGCGCCTGGCCTGGTTTTGCACATCTAGGGGCCAACTGGGAATTCCAAGTTCCAAGCGGAGCTGCTGGGACGGAGGTTCAGCCCGCAGACGCTGCCCAGGGAGCGTTAAGCGTTAAGGGTGGAGCTCCTGGATTAAGGGAAAAAAACCTGAAAGATGCAATAAGGGGCCCATCCCCGGTTCGGCGCGACTTTGATCTGGAGGATTAGGGCTGAGGCAATCAAGCAAAGGTGGAGAAGTTGGTGAATCCGTAATAAGACACAATTTGCAAAGCCTGTCAAATTCATGGATTTGAACCGAAGGGATAATTTATCCAAAGGCTTGGGCCAGAGACTATATTATTCATCACCTCCGCCATCCTCTGCTACACTATTATTTCGGATGAAATAATACTGGGGAGAAGCGAAGCCACACTCCACATAACCCACACCGCCCTGCCACGGCCAGAAGTTTGCATCAGCTGCTTTCTGGATACCTCTAGACAGCCTCAAACCTCGCAGAAAATCACGCTCCGCTCACCAATAATGCTGAAAAAAAGAAAAAAATAACACCAAACCCCAAACCAACCCACCCTCAAACCACCCGATGATTATATTGCTCGGCCCGCCGCTATTAAAAAAAAACCAAAACGAAACCAACACAACAAATCTCCGAATTCCTCGTTGCGCGATTCTTGCTAACGCCGAGCGCCAGCCTTCGCTTCGGACTTACGAAGGAGCGCCTTAAGCGCGGGCCAGCGTTGGGTTGAGCATCGCCGGGGGAAATCCAGCCCTCCCGCTATGGCTCCGAGAAAACCCACGCCCCGAGCCGAGAGCGCGCGATGAGCGTGTGGGGGGGTGGAAATGCTGGAGGTTTGGGTCCTGCCCTGTAGTTTTTGTGGCTCGGTAAGAGCAGGAGGAGGAGGAGCAGGAGCGAGAGGGAGACATGAAGGCAGATTTCCCACAGAGGCAAACCAGAGGAAGGGTTTGTTGCCGCTTTCTGGATGTTTTTGCCCAGTCAAGTACCGCAATCGACGCAGAGCAGTACGAACCAACCCGGAGGCCACTCCACGGCAGAAAAGAAAGGGAAGCAGATGAAAAAAACCCCGTATTCTTAATTTACTCCAGTTAATTGGAGCCTAATTTGATCACAATGTTCTTCTGTAAATATCGGCCCCTCTTTAATAAGGCGGCATTCGCCACGGAGGCTGCAATCGCAACGTAATCACCCAGTGTATCATAAAAGACTTTCTCCGTTAATTGTTAGGAGGAACTGGAGCTATTCCGCGGCAGGTATGGGACCGCAAAGAGAGATAATTATAACCAGATCTAATTAGTAACTGTAACAGACCTCTTCTAGAAATTGTTTTTTACTTAAATATTCCCCCCCACCCCGCCCCCGGTTCTCCGAACCGACTTCGGTGCTGCCGTCGGGGCGCTCGGCAGGCTGGAGGACGGGACGATGGGGGTCCCCGCAGCCGCGTCCTCACCCCGGTAGGGGATGGAGAACCTCAGCGCCGGGTTCTCCGCCGGGGAAGGGAGCAGGGGAAAGAAATGCAGTGAGGCAGGCTGAGACAGGAGAGGGTGCTCTCGCCGCAGCAATGGAGGTGCGGAGGGAAGCGGGGTGTCCTGGCCCCGGCCGGGGGCGGTGGGGGGGACACGGCTTGCAGGGTGAGGGGTCTCACTGCCTCCACCCGCATCCCCAGGGATGCTCTTCCTCCCGGAGTTTGCAACGGCGGCAGAAATCAGATAAGGGGTAGAGGAGATAGGAAGAATAGGAGGCAGGCTACACAGAAAGAGGGGAGACGGGTGGTAACGGCTCCGATTTCATTTTTCACTCACGTTAAGGGACGCAGACACACACACGCCCCCCCGACCCCGTCCCCCAAACCCCTCCTGTGACACAGCTCCTGCCTCCAGGAGAGCCTGGGGCCTCCAGCCGTGCCACCGCCCAGCACGGGAGATGCCACACGGCAGCTGTCGGAGTCCAGGGAGGCAAACGGGGACACGCACACCCAGGGTGGCAATTTTCAAGGCAGGTGGGCTTGAAAGAAACGGATTCTTTCCGGCGGCGATCTTGCCCCGATCAGTCTTTTTTCAGTTCAATCGTAGCAAAATCCTTCCTTCCAAAAGGGAAACTTTTCAAACCTCTGCAATTTTACTCTTCCATCCTTCTTGCTGCCTTTGCGCCAGTCAAAGGTACCTTTGAACGGCGCTAGGAAGCAAAGTACCTCCGAGTCCTGCCTGGGGAGCTGAGACAGAAAGCCACCGAGCCAGAAAATGGGAGCAGCCCGATCCGAGGAGCCTGCGCGCGGAAATCCTCGCTCCAGATCTAACGGGAGGTTTCCTGAGCCTGTAACCCCTCTTGCAGCTCTCCCAGAGGCATCTCCCAGAGCAGTGGGTGCTCCCTGTCCCCACCCCACCGCCGTCCCGCCGCGGACGTCCCTGTGCTGCCCGTCGAGGACGGAAGCCCTTGACAGGCTGGTGGTACCTTTGGGTACCACCCGAAGTCCTGCGGAGGAAGGAAGGAGGAGAGGCACAGCTCGACCTTTGCAGCACGGCCAGGAGTGACTTTCGGGCGGATTTGCCCAGATCTTTTCTGGTGCCACCTCAGAAACTAAGCAGAGAAGTATCGAGAAGTGGCCACCCTTAGTGATGGGGGGGCGGGAGATGTCCTAACGTGGTCCTTTTTGAGAAAGCAGGGCCGAGAGGAGCCAGGAGAGGAGTAATTAAACACAGCCAGCCGAAAGACGGGCTGGACGGCCTAAAAGGATTTCATCTCCGATATCTAGGTTCTAATTACTGCGCTGCGCGGATTCTGACCCATATTAGCCTAAGCTGATGCGCTATTTTTTAATCTAGTTATTTCCTCCCAAGCAGAGCCGTCTCCAGGGGGCTCGCTTGGGCAGCAGAGTTAGCTCACAGCTGGGTACGGTCTAACTAGGCCAGCGCTGCGGGACATCTTTATGATTTTAATTTTTTTCTGCACGTCTCGGTACCCTTCCCGGCAGGGAACACCCACAGCGAGAAACGTGCGCGCGACACACGTGCGTGTGTGGCCGGGGGGGGAAATCACCGCGTGAGGAGCAGGATGTCACCAGGGCAGGGGCAAGGCCAAGGGGATGCGATATTGGGACCACACTGGGAGCAGGCTCTGGGCTTCCAGCTAAAGCCAGCTGGAAGGGAGACGCAGATGGACATGTGTGCGCTCCTAGGAGGAAGGTGGAGGCCTTGGAGACACCTGGGAAGGGGGGTGAAGGGCAGTTGGTTGGTGACCTCTAGGGTTGCTGAAAAGCATCCCTCGCTGAACCGGTGCTCTGCAGATCCCTGAGCTGACCTGCTGGGACGGACCACACGCCGGCCAGCCCGGCTGCCCGTCCCACGGCAAAGCGTGCGGCTGGGAGCAGCCCCTGCCTCCCCGCCGCAAGGAGAGGGCTTTCTCTCTCCGGCAGCAAGCGAGCGACTCAATTATCTCCCGTAACCCTGCCCAAGCGATAACCATCCGCGGCGGTCACCATGGGTGCATCTAGTCATGATGGCTGCAGCCGGCTCAAGGTGGTTTTGGGGAGACAGAAAACAACACGATAGCCAAGGGTGAACTTGAGCAATCCTGATACCGTGGGTCAAAACGCAAATATGACTATGGGTCAATCATCTCACCCCCAGCAACAGTGAACAGCCCAGGAGGCCTTGAGCTCTCCTGCATGCCAGGATCTCCCCTCGAGCTGGGACGTCACTCAACGTTACTCCTCGAGATCAAGAGATTCCTTCATGCAGCAGATCCTCAGTAAGCGACTGACAGCACGCTACACTTTGAGATGTTAGATAAGCGATATAAAAGATGGATTGTGCATATATAATCCTTTAGCCATAAACCATTGATCAAGTCCGGGACTAGGACTGGATCCAGCTGCACCTGGATCTGAGGAGGAGTCCGGAAAGGCGGGGGGGTCCTCTCTGAACCTCCACTCAACGGGAGGGTCTCCCCGGCAGCTCTGTCTGACCCTGGCCTCTATGCAGTATCTAACCAAGTGTACCTTGCCGTCGGATCTTGTCAAAACACTGTTACATTTACCATCGAACTTCGTTAAATCCCTGTTTTATATCAATAAATACATTGCTGCTTCGCGCTACGAGTGAAGTGCATCACTCCATCCGCGACAGGAGCACACGCTAACAGCATGAATGGCAAGGCAAGGCAGGGAGGCTCATCGATCCCCTCCTGCCGCTGCCAGAGATGCTCACCCAAGAGCGCGATGCTCACCCAAGAGCGCGATGCCCATCCAAGAGCGCGATGCCCATCCAAGAGCACAGCGCGATGCCCATCCAAGAGCATGATGCTCACCCAAAAGCATGATGCTCACCCAAGAGCGCGATGCTCACCCAAGAGAGCGATGCCCATCCAAGAGCGCGATGCTCATCCAAAAGCACGATGCTCACCCAAGAGCGTGACGCTCACCCAAGAGCATGATGCTCACCCAAGAGCGCGATGCTCATCCAAAAGCACGACGCTCATCCAAGAGTGTGATGCTCACCCAAGAGCGCGACGCTCTCCCAAGAGCGCGATGCCCATCCAACAGCGCGATGCTCATCCAAGAGCGTGATGCTCATCCGAGCACCCCAGGTGCACATTTCCTTAATCCGCGGTGCCATCCCCGAAACGAGAGCGAGCCCGTCCAGAGCGCATCACTGCGATTAGTTGCCGCCTCCCAATACATTCGCTGCCACCTTGGAGGCTCTCCGCATCCCGCCGCGTTACTGCCGTGGTTCCCACCTCTCTAATCAGGGCTTCTCGCTCCGAGATGGCACTGACCTTGATACCTTCCAGTTCGAGGCCCCTCTACGGCAAAGTGATTCAATTAAGCCCTGGTTCACAGAGAGTGCTAAAAAAGAAGGGAGCAGGGGGAAAAAAACCAAAAAGAGCCCAACAACAATAAAAAAACCGCCCTCTTGAGAATAATTTTCTTCTATGGATTTTTAAGACCAGCGGCTGCAGAATCACTTTCTCGTTTTTGTGCTGTCTCTCCAGTCAATAAATAAGAGGGAAATAAAGGATTTCAGAGAAAATAGAATGCAGTCAAAAGGTAAATTGTGGTCTTAAGAGCCCCTAAGAGACTGTCACAGACTTTGAAATGTTTCCTAGTTTGAGACCATTTCTTCCTGACTACATGGTTTCCGCTCCTCAATTTGCATCTCTGGGAGGTAATCTTTAAAACTGATTTTCCCCTGGTTGCATTTCATCGGCAAAGAAACTAAACAGGCTGCTGCATTACAGTAATAACATCAACATTTCAGCCACCTTCGCCTTAATTATTTCTCTGTCTTGCCAACAGGACCAGTTAAAGGAGATTTATATTTGGGCGGGGAGGAGGGGGGCCAAGTTGCGTGCGTGCGGATGGGGAAGATAACCTGGAAATGCCAATTTCTCCCTTGTTGGGTGTCACCGGCAGGAAAAAAAAACTACAATAAAATAAAATAAAAATACATGAGGTAAAAGGTTTGGGCCATTTAAGTAATAATAATGTCAGCATTTCACCTGTCTCTTGCTTAATTATTTCCTTCTCTCGGCTCCGCCACCTGGACCAGTTTAGATAAGATTTCAGCACGGATAAGGAGGAAGAACCTGTACTCTCCGAAGTAGATAAGCCGTTTTTTCCAATGGAAAGGAAGAGAATACGGCACTAAAGCCTTCCTGCCGTCTCCTCCACGTTTACCAACGGCCTCTTAGCAAAAGCCTTACCACTAAAAGCTTGTGAAGTTTTGCAAAGTACTACCAGATGAGAGAAAAGCACTTGTAAAGACAAGAAAGGGAAGCTGGAGCATGCAAATCAGCTCGTCAGCACCCGCGTCCGGGCAACGCACGGCTCAAGGTCACCCCAAAAAGCACCACGGAAGGGGAAGCAGGGGTCCAGCTGACTGCTGCCCACCTTTAAGGAGAACTTCGGGGTTTTGGGAAGGTCTCCTCAGCCGTACAAGGTGGCAAAGCTTCCTTCCGAGTTGGCTGCGCTTGAAAGTCAGGCCCATCAAGACCTCCTGCTCTGTCCTTTCAGGTCTCCCTCCCTCCCAAGATGCGCGCATCATCGTTGTCCATCCCCCGGGGTGCTTTAGAACAAGGCTCACTTGGCCAGGACGAGCCAGGAAAATAGCTCGACAGTAGCTAAAGTCCTCCGTGACCGTTCGGCCAGGGAAAGGAGGTAGACACAGAGATGGCTGAGGCTGTGGGTCTGGCAAGCTGAGGACCCCGGAGGGTTCGTATTGGGGTCCGGCCCCCCGCGGCGAAGCGCTGGATGCCGCAAGGCCTGCCGGCTCGCCGCCGGCGCCGCCGGCTACAAAGCTTGCCAAGCCACGCGTTGGCGCCTGCCAACGCGTGCCCAACGCGCCCGCAGATGGGACGCTCGCCTGCGTGCAAACATTTACAAACACCTTGAGCGACTCGCGAAGACGCGGCAGGTTGCTGGAAGCCGTCCATGGGCAGGAAGAAGGCTCGGCGGCCCGGGGAGAGGGTTTGGCGGAGCGGGAGGCGCCGCCGCGAGCGGCGAGGGAGAAAGCGAGACGCTCGTGGCCACTCCGCACCGCACGCCACCACTGGCACCCCAGAGAAACATTTTAAAAGGAAAACAAACAGCTCTCCGGATGAAAAGCTGGGAGCCTCCCCTCCACTGGTACCGCAGAGTCTATTTTTATTATACAATTTCCACTCTTCAGTGGCTCGGATGTGTTGCCTGCATTTCCTTGCTGACCCTCAGGCCAATCCTCAAAACAATATTTGCTCAGGGTTTGGCGCGTGCGTGTGGCTTTTTTTCTTCTCTTTTTTTTAAAAAAAAAAAAAAAAAGAATAAAAAAAGCAGGGTCGGTAAAATCTTTCCCTCTTTCTTGATTTATAAGGGGCTGGGGAGCGATCACGCATCCCTGTGCAAGAAGGCAAGAGCGCGGGGGGGGTTTCCGGGCCGCGATGCGCGTGCAGAGGAGGGGAGGGGGCAGAGGGAAGGTGCTTGTACCCGCGCACTACCTGCCCGCCGCCTGCCAGGAGCGAGAAACCTCCTCCGGGAATCGCCCCCCGCCTCCCCGCTCTCCCTTACCACCCCAAACCCGCCGCCTCTCCAGCCCAGGGGAAGTCAATAGGACGCTCCTGCGTCAGCCCGCAACATCAGGGCTGGATTCGGCCCCGGGCCTCTTTCCGCAGAGCCTCCCTGCCGGCTGCTTACGCTCCTTCAGCTTCCCTCTGCCTGGCCTTGCCTTCCCACGCTGCCTGGCGCCTGATTATATTGGGTCTGCATGTGTAAGTACAGCCTCCTGCCATCCTAATCATCTAAAGTGGCTATTTGAATAACAGTTGTCGGTGCCTGTAGTTTCCTGTAATTTCCAAAAGGAAACAAATCCATGCGGGCTGCAATTTTTGCGCCTATGAATTTTGAATGACTGTCTCTAAGAGGCTCGATTCCTCTCTCCCTGCCTTCCTCCCCCTCCCTTCCCCTGCCTCCCTGAGCCAGCCGAGGGAGGCGCTGCCACCCAAGGGTCTCGACCCAGGGGCTCTGCCTCCTAGGAGAGACGCGGAGCTGCCGGCAGAGCTCGCCCACGGAGCTTGGAGGAGGAAGGCGCTTGGATCGCACCCAACCCGCGGGAGACCTGCTCTGCAGCAGGACAAAGCAGGGCACGGAGGCAGAAACGTCTTCCAAGTTGGGATTTTCCCCTGCGTTGCCACCTCCAAACTGAGCTTGGGAGGTCCTTCTCTGACCAGCAGAGCTCTGAGGGGACCGGCCCTTTGGAGATGCCGCTGCTGGCCAAGCTCCTCACCTTCTAACACGGAGGAGCTGTAAGACATCTCTCCTCCAGAGCCGGCTTCTGTGACAGTGACAGTCCCTATTTATAACCTTCTCCCTTTCAAGTTTCCCCTCCTGTTCTGCCGCACGCGGCTTTATGACAGCGAGGGTTCTCCTTTTTATGACACTGCTGTTTTTCAAGTGGCTTTTTTATCACCTGGTTTTATTACAAAATTACCGCACGGCACCCCGAGTGCCACAGCAGCGAGGAGGGAGAGCGGCTCTGGAAATGCAGCGACTCTTTCCTGAGCAGCTTGCAGCCTCGCCGGGGCAGCGGCTGAGATTTGGTGATGGATGGAGTGCTTGTTATCCTCTATATTTTTATCCGCAGATATATAAAGCACTTTGTGATCCCGGCGGATACCAGGCGCTATATAAATGTAAATCATTATCATTATCATTAAATACCTTCTGCGTCTTTTTAAGCTACCAGTCGGCATCAAATACATAACGGGGCAGCTGGTGTCTGGGCTTCGGCTGGCGAACCAAACGCGAGAGGTGTGATTTTTGTCTTCGTTAGCAATTAAACGCGCTACCACGAAAGCCTTTATTTTCCCCTTGCAATTTTTCATGCTGCCTCTGATTTGAAAGTCACTTCTCACCCGCCACGAGAAATCTCCGCAGACCTCCCTAGCAACAACCTGAATAAGCAACGGCCTCGGCGGGTACGCGGATGCTCCCGGGATGATCCGAACCCGGGCGTACAATCCCACTGCATCGCCCGGAGTAAAGGCCAGTGAGAGGATCCCCCGGGCGCTGTGCTGGGTCACAGGCAGGAGAGTTCAGTTCCTGCGTGATTTATGACTCGAAGGAGAATACAGACACTTGTCTCCAAAAAGTATGACTCTGCGGCACTTCTGCCTCGGCCGCTGCCCGACCCCAGAAATAACTTGACTGCCCCAAACCTCTTGGATATCACCCACCTCGCAGCCGTAACGGCAGCGAACACCGGGTACCCGGCACATCGTGTTTATGACCCAAAGTTTCCCGTTTCCGCTTCTTCACCCCGGTCCTTTTTCCCTTCCTTTAGGGGAGGGACGTGGGCCTGAAGGACTCCCTCAAGGTCGGGCGCGGAGGCTTTGGCAGCGCAGAAATGAACCTGGGGCTTGTGCGTTTCCACCCAAGCCATAAATCGCCGGATCCCCTTTCCGCCCGCCCCGCCGGGCCGAGCAGGCAGCACACTGGGTGCCCCTTCCCTGGTTTCCCCCCCGCTCCGTGCTAAGCCCCTCTTTTGTCACCGCAGCTTGTCTTGCTTCCTGCACCTCCGGCAAAGCCACCACCTACTGACACCTCCTCCCCGTGGGAATTCATCTCCAGCGAGGTGCTTCCACTCCAGTTTCTGCTTCCCACACCCAGCTCAACGGGAGCCTCCGAAATACGAATCGCTTCTCGGCTCACCGCTGGCTGCACGGATGCCTCGGGAGAGGGATTAACCCTACGGAAGCAGGGGTGGACGCTACGGAGGTGGGACCCCAGGAGTGTTTGGGAGTCAGGAGCCAAGTCCCAGCTGAGAGGCATCGGCGCGCTTGCCGGGGAAGGATGCTCCGTTGGTTTTTCCCAAAGGGAGGTGACTGATGCAGGGCCAGGCTACGCTTGGTGGGGTGACGGAGAGCTTGGTCCCAGGTGCTGGGGACTGGCTCTCCCGAGCTCCCGAGGGGCCAGGAATCAGCAATATTTCATTTCCCCTCGTCACGAGCAGCAGGAGCGACAGAGTTGGAAACCTCTGATGCGTCACGGGTCTAAGCCCTGGCTTTTAATCTACGTTCCTATTAACCTGCAAAGGTTTTGCAACATTTAATCAAAGGAACAAGGTTTTTCTTAGTTCCCGATTTTTTTTTCTGTGTTTTTTTTTTTTTTTTTCCCCTTCTATTTTCCCCAGCCTCTCCTAAGTTGCAGCCTCCTGCTGCCCAGGGGAGATCTTCCATTTAGCTACGTTTTCCTTTCTCATTTCATGCTGTAATGGAGATTCATCATAGGTGTTAAATCCGTAACTTGCTGTGAATCCCTCGTCTCTCTCCGCGGAGGTCAGAGTTGAGCACGTCGGAGGAACCCGAAAGCGCGGCTTCATGCCTGCCCCCCCCTCACCCCCCGCCCGGGGGCAAAACCTCAGCCTAACTCCCAGGAGGAGCGGGGAGAGACGGGTCCTGGATGGGTGATCCAACACCACGTCCATCCTCACCCCCCTCTCTTTGCCACCTAAAGCGGTCCCTCATTTATGATTTATCACCGAAAGCGACCCCTTTTCGGCGGTGTCTGGGGTAGGGACCCCCCCGCCCTGCTGTAAGCTCAGCGCCCACAGCGTCGCCCGGGGCCGCGAACCCAAGCCACCTCCCGCTGGGTTACGAAGCTGCTCATCTCGCAGCAGCTTCCAACGCCAGCCTGGGCAGGGACGGCACCGAGCCCGCAGCCCAAACGCTCCGCGCACCCCAGGAAAGAAGCACCAGCCCAAGGCAGGCTCTGGGGAAGCAGCGGCGGGGGGGGGCTGCTGTCGTCCCAAACCAACTTGAGAATCTGCACGGTCAGCTGCTAATTTGAGCACGCCAGGCACCTTTTAATGTCAAAAAAGAGTAATAGCCCTTTCCAGAGGGCCGTTCGTCCAACCTCTGCCTTAGCATGAGATGAATATCCTGGGATGGGGGCGGTTATTTGCCCGTTCATTACAAAGGACACCCCCGGGTCAATCATTAAGACGCAGCTGTCCCGTTTCGAAGGCCACGCTGAGCTCCAAGGAACGCCACAGCCCCAAAGCCATCCCCGTCCTACCATCGGACGGGAAGCTGACATCCATCAGACGTGCCGACAGGTGCCCGGAAAGCCAACGCCACTCCAAAACGCCAGGAACAGCCAGGACTGCGACGGGTTCGTAACAAGAAGAGAGATTCATCGGAGGGTTCACCAACCCTGTCTCCGCCGCGGCCTGGGGAGGCTCTTGGTTGCAGCTGGGAGCTGCGTTAGGGAGCCTGAACTCTATCACGGCTGGCAGAGGAGCTCAGGAACGGGGCCAGCAGGGCTGGACAACACTTAAAGGAAGGGGGTAAACGCAAGACATGGGAAAAACAACCCAGGATAGGGCCGGCCAAGCTCCCAGCCGCAAGAAAACACCCCCCCCCCCACCCCTCCCCGGGCTGGGGAGAAGCAGAGAGCTGGGGTGGGCAGGCACCCCCCAGCAGAAACGCCTCACCACCTCTCCCGAAACGTCTTCTCTGCTTTCGCGGCTGGCCCTGCCGAGCCTTGCCTTCATTTTTCATCGGGGCGGGGAGGGGGGGGTGGGGTGGATCGATGAGAAAGCGGGGGCTGTCGCTCAGGTGATGTCACGCTTCGAGGGCCTCGTTCTTCGCCGCCGGCTGACAAGGGGCGCGGGAGTCAATACTTTTGTCAGGTCACTAACAACCCGCCAAGATCCCAGCGGTGACGGATCCCGCGGCCCAGCAGCCACCGAACGCGGAAGGCTGCGATCTATCCGGCATCCGTGCACGCACGAGAGGCACAAAAGCAGGCGCTGCGTGGACGTGTAAGGCAGACACAGAGGAGCGCGGGCAGGGGACAGCCAGGGAGCTCCATCGCGGTTGGCGAGAGGGAGAAACAGGCGTCGCTTTGCAAAGCAAAGAGGAGATGGGCACGCGCGCGGGGTTTGCGATGCAGAATGCAAGGTGTCGGCGAGGCACGCAGGCCATCAAGCAGAATAATCTCCTCTGTCCGCATGCACCGCGCGGAGCAGGAGCCGTTCGGTGCAGTGACGCAGAGGGGAAAGGCTGGTGGGAGGCAGAGGGAGCACCACGGGATGCAGAGGGAGCACCACGGGATGCAGAGGGAGCACCGCGGGATGCGGAGGGAGCACCACGGGATGCAGAGGGAGCACCACGGGATGCGGAGGGAGCACCATGGGATGCAGAGGGAGCACCACGGGATGCAGAGGGAGCACCGTGGGATGCAGAGGGAGCACCGTGGGATGCAGAGAGAGCACTGTGGGATGCAGAGGGAGCACCATGGATGCAGAGGGAGCACCGTGGGATACGGAGGGAGCACCACGGGATGCAGAGGGAGCACCGCGGGATACGGAGGGAGCACTGATGGGATGTGGAGGGAGCACTGTGGGATGCAGAGGGAGCACTGATGGGATGTGGAGGGAGCACCGTGGGATGCAGAGAGAGCACTGTGGGATGCAGAGGGAGCACTGAGGGATGCAGAGGGAGCACTGATGGGATGCAGAGGGAGCACCGCGGGATGCAGAGGGAGCACCGCGGGATGCAGAGGGAGCACCACGGGAAGCAGAGGAAGCACCGTGGGATGCAAAGGGAGCACCACGGGATGCAGAGGGAGCACCACGGGAAGCAGAGGAAGCACCGTGGGATGCAAAGGGAGCACCACGGGATGCAGAGGGAGCACTGCAGGATGCAGAGGGAGCACTGCAGGATGCAGAAGGAGCACTGTTGGGATGCAGAGGGAGCACCGCGGGATGCAGGGGGAGCACCTTGGGAAGCAGAGGGAGCACTGCAGGATGCAGAAGGAGCACTGTTGGGATGCAGAGGGAGCACTGTGCGATGCAGAGGGAGCACCACGGGATGCAGAAAGAGCGCTGCGGGATGCGGAGGGAGCACTGATGGGATGCAGAGGGAGCACCACCAGATGCAGAGGGAGCACTGATGGGATGCAGAGGGAACTCTGTGGGATGCAGAGGGAGCACCACAGGATGCAGAAGGAGCACTGTGGAATGTGAAGGGCGCACAATGGGATGCAGAGGGAGCACCGTCTCCCAGATGCCCTACACAAAGCCGGGAGGATTTGGGTGCGAGACGCAGCGAGATTTGTGGCCGGAGCAGGAGGCGGCGCAGCCGCAGCGGTACAAGCGACGAGCACAGCAGGATTTTCACGCACAGCAAGGACCCTCAGCCCCGCGTCATTTCACGGCAACTTCGCGGCCATCACAGCACCCACGGCTCCTCTGCGCGGGGCAGGGAAGAGGGCAGCGCCAGCAAGAGGGGCCGGGCAGAGGGCAAAGGGACGCCGCCACCACCGCATCCGAAGGGATGGCAGAGAACCGGGAAAGCTTTTTTATCAGCTTTATGTGCTTTGCATCCATCAGCTCGGTACAGACCGGCAGACTCTGTATAGAGAAGCCAAATGCTTTGTGTTCGATAAAAACCGGGGTCAGGCCCTCCCTGCATCAAGACAAGAAATCACAGATTGGCGCGAGAACCCGAACATTAATCATTTCTCTTCCCGTGTCTCTTCCTATTTACTCTGTGGTCCTTCAGTCTCCGGCGTTCGGGTGGGAGTGTTGCTGCGGCCGTGAGGTTGTGAGCGAGGCGAAGTTTGATGGGAGCAGGGGTATCTGCTGGGAGACCCAGGGATACAGTTCAAAGAAAACCGACGGGCTTCCAGGCACACAAACCTTCCTTCAGTGATCAAGCCTGGCTTTGCGGCGCCGAAGGCTACCCGTTAATTTACGCACGGAACAAGAAGACTTTCAGGGGTACCGCCTCACCCCGGGGCTTTAGGAAAACCTGGTCACGCGGTGGCGTATTAACTGTTGGACTGGGACAGGCTTGACGCCCCATCGGGGGCTGTCACAAGACATGTGCAAACTGGGCTGCCTTCGCCAAAGCTCCAGGTTTCCCAGTGGCTGCTCCCTCCGGGATCCTCAGGGATGGGGCATTTCCCGTTTTCACTCGGCTTCTCCCTACCTTGGCAGCTCTTCGTCGGCACAGCGAAAGCAGCAGAAGGGCGGGTATATACGGAACGTGAAACGAAACCTGTTCTTACCTTTCCTCTCCCCGTATTTGTGTAATTGGAAAGTCGTTATTCTGGAGCAAGGAGGTTGGCGGAGCCTCGTCGCATCCAGCATTGCACCCAGCGAAGACGTGCTTCATGGGGATTTATGGCCGTGGGTCGGAACTAGATGATCTTTAAGGTCCCTTCCAACCCCAACCATTCTGTGATTCCGTAAGTGAACCAATTTTCCGTGTCTCCTTCAAAGTAAGGAGAGCAGAGCTCACGTGGATGCTGCCTTGCCTTTCTCCTCCTCCAGACGAGCCGGCAAACCGCTCTGAAATGGGGGAAGAAGAGCACTTCCCAAGGGCCAGCTTGGGAAGACCCATCTCCAGAGCCGAGTTTTTAGCGTACGGTACCTCTCTTTGACCTGTTTTTCCAGCTATGGACTGCCCGAGGCAGAGGTTGCCTCTCCCCCTGAATTTGTACAGCTCCAAGGCCCCCCGAGACCCCGGCTTTGCCTGCCCGGGGACGATCAAACCCATGGAGACACCTTCCCAACCCCACAGGGGTAAGATGGAAGCAAGGAAACCCGTCCGCCCTCCGCTACGAAAAGGAGCCAGCTCCAAGCGCTGTAAACTTAAGCTGCTCAGACGTGACATCAAATATTTAGGTTATTTGGGATTTGCGCTCGATTGTTTGATGTTTCTGTTTCGTTCTCAGTAGACCCGGTTGCTATTTTGCCACTGGAAAAATTCCCAGCAGAAAATGCAGCTTCGTGAAGACCCAAGCTTGTTCAAGGAGAAGAGACCGACTGGAAGAAAATGATCGCATTTTCATCACTTCTTTTTTTTTTTTTTCATTCCGAATCGACGTCCTGACTCTACGTGCTGGTTTAGGTTGAATTTTGCATTGAGAGAACTGAATTCTGTTAAAAAGCATGGAAAAATACTCGAAATGGTTCCAAGCTGAACTCTTTCTGGATTTGAAACGTCGCCTCGTCCACATTTTCTCCCCGCAGCTCAGCGTTACAAATATTGAAAAATGGTCTTTCCCAGGCCACAGCCTCTTTGTTTTCTGATCAAACTCCGCTAAAGAGCGAGAAAGCCGGGAAATGCTCAAGCTGCCAGCGATCGTTTTGGTAATGGAAATAGCTTACTCTACTCTGCAGGGAAGGACCGGGAAGACTCGGCTAGAAAGAGGACTGGAATAAAATAAAAAAAATAAAATAAAAAGAGGAAAAGGGTTGTGATTGAAGGCGAATGCGCTTGATACCTGGATGACCCTCCTCTTCTCCCGGCCCTGGCTTGTGCCATCTTAAATGACAGGAGCTCTCACTTCAAATTAACTTAATCTGTAGCGTTCAATAATTCATGTTGATTTAAGAAAGCTTTATTTCTAATGGGACACCCATGGAGACAAGAGTTAACGTTAGAAGAGGCCGTGGAGGGGGAGGAGACAGGGAGGCGAAGGTACAAGTTAATTGCCTATCAATTATTCACCTTAAATCTCTGGAAGTAGCTCCTCTGCCTCCCTCCTCACACCCCCAGGGTCCCCTCGTCCTGGTTGTCACCGAGTCCCCACCAGCACCTCTCTGGGGCCAGCCCTTTCCCTGTGCCGAGCCGCAGGATACAGCAGCTTGCCGGGAGAGCCCGTGGTACCAGGCGGGGCTGGAGACATCACATCTCCTGTCCGCCGACCAGGAGCGGCTTGGGACGCTCCTGCCAAGACGCCAGGGAAGGAGCGCAGCCATGCCACCATCCAGCTTCCCCAACACAGAATCACGGAGTGTGTTGGGTTGGAAGGCACCTCTAAAGGGCATCCAGTCCAACGGACATCTTCAACGTCTCGCCACGCTTCGCTTGACCGCTCTCCTGCCTACCCTCGGCCATCCTGGGCTGAGGCTTCCCAAGGCCGCTGCCAGACGGGCAGGGCGAGCCGGGGCACCCCCCCTTCCCCTCCCCTCTCCTCCCTCCCGGGGAAGCCAACGCTCTCTTCAAAGTTTCTCCTCGCTCGGCTGCCTTCCAGATCTGGGAACTCAACGCTAATTAACGTGTCTGCAAATCCCAGCTCGGCTGGCGGGGCCTCGAATTCATTCACGGTCCCCCGAGTGCAGAAGGATCCACAAGCCAGCCCTCTGGCTCCTTAAACTACACGGCTGGCAGATGCATATTTTAACAACACACATCTGTTGGCTATATAATCTCTTGTATTTGCCCTGCCTGCTCCCAGCTTTGATGGAAGACCGGAGGGAACTCTCCGGTGGTTACAGCCAAAGTGTTTGCTTTGCAATTTCGCTCGATTGCTGTCTGATTTTATTTTTAAATTTCTCCAAGTCCTAATCAGGCTCTTACTTTATTTAATTAATACCCCGGCTTAGTTAAATAGATCATAAATTAAGAAGCCCTGCCGTTAAAGATGTACCAGGTAGCAAATAGCCCTCCAGTGGCTTCCCCAAACCTGCCAAACTGCTGCCCTGACATCCTCCGCTTGCGAAAACCGTGGATGCCTTCCCGGTCTCCCACTCCCAAATCCCATCTCACCAGTTTTATCAGCTGCTGCCTTCCCTGCTGGGGCAGACGTCCCTAGGAGAGACAGCAGCGGCTCCTTCCCTGGACAACTGGAGCAACGGTAGGAGGGAAGGGGAAGGAGAGCTGGAGACGGGGGGGTCCTTCGGCTTTGGGATGGGTTAGCTGGGCTCCTGAGCAACATTCATCCCTGAGACTCTACAGATAAAAGACTTCCCCTGACGCTGATGACAGCAAGAGGCTCATCTGTTTGAGTGTTTGGACTTCCAAGGCTATGGAATGATCTGTTCCACTGCATTTAACCGTGTAGATTTGAAAACAATGTGACAAAACCTTAAATATTTAATTACAATACGGTGTAGCTCCGCATCCGAGCAGGGAAGTAGGAGGCATCGGCCCCGTAAAGCTGTTGTCAGACATGAATGACAGCAGCTGGAAACGGAATTGGGAGGCATTAGGGGATTTCTTGATACCAAGAAAGTGGAAAAGCTGCCGACAACGGCCAAGGCAGCACCAACCCACGCGATAAAACCCAACAAGCACGGTATTTTTCAGAAGCAAGGCTGGGATGTGACAGAGCAGGACGGAGTTCCCCAGCGCTGCCCCCAACATCCCCAGCCGGCCGATTTGCCGCTCGAGTCGTTGGCAAACCCAGCAGCACACTTTGGGCTGCCGGCGCCACGACAGCCTCCCAGCTCTGCTCCGGCTGGGACAAATCGCTTCCTCGAGAGCTGCCAAGGTTTGCACGCAGATTTGGGGATGGCGCAGGGATCCCCTCCTGCCTAGGTGATGCCTGAGGCCTCAGGCGAAGCTGGGCAGACTGGGATGAAGGAACGTCCTACAAGCATCTTCTTCAAATGAGGCATCCCTTCCTAACCTAGCGAGATGAAAGTTGGGAGATCTGCATCTCCCCAGAGACGGATGCTTAGCTCACGACTAAAGCAAGCTCACCGAGTCACAGAATAATTTTTTTTCGAAGAGACCTTTACGATCATCGAGTCCAACTGTTAATCCAACACGGCCAAGTTACCACCAAACCATGTCCCTCAGCACCACATCTACATGACTTTTAAATCCCTCCAGGGATGGTGACTCCACCGCTTCCCCGGGCAGCCTGTCCCAATGCTTGACAACCCTTCCGGTGAAGAAATTTTTCCTAATATCCATCCTAAACCTCCCCTGGTGCAACTTGAGGCCGTTTCCTCTTGTCCCATTGCCTGTTCCATTCCCCGCCATTGGGCTGGCTAACACGCAGCCCGGCAGACCACCTTCGCTGCTGGTGGGGCAGGACACGCCATCCTCCTCCCGCAAAGGTCTCAAATTGTCCGCTAACGACCTTCCAGTCCCTTTCCCAGGGTGTGGATCATCACTCTGCACCTCCCCGGCCAGCCTTAAATTGCGCCCCCCCCCGGAACATCCGCATAAATACGTGGGAAGCGAAAGATGCGCTACCGACGCGTTGCAGAGCCCCGTTTTCTTACCGATCGGGCTGAAGTCGAATGCGCTGTAACTTTAATTTTCTTAAAAAGGAAAACACTCCGCAAACATAAGCTGCTGAACATCTTAGGTAAATGTACCAATTAGCAACTACCATGTATATTCGCATAAACATTAACTACCATCTACTCAACACATTCCATAACCCCACAGATAATAACGATTTCCTTTTGATCCATGAAAACATCTCTCCGCTCAATCAACGCTTCGCAGCGGCTCTGAGCTCTGACGTCCGCCCGTGCGCCCTGGGACTAAATTAGTTTGGAAATCTTTAGCTCTAATTAAATAACATTATTTCTTTTGTCTGGCTCCAGCAACGCATCCTGCCTTCGCAACAGAAGGAGGGAGCCCAGGCGAAGGAGGGGAAGGCGACCCAGCTTGCCGAGGTTGGCGGTGAGCGAGAAAGCTCCCCCTCCGCCCCCCGACAGCCGCGTTCCGCTTGCCGACTCGTTTGCATTCTTCTTGCACGTCTGGGCACACGTCAGAGCTCGGAGCTGCTGCAAAGGGTCGACCGAGCAGAAGGACGGATCGAAAGAAAATCATCGTTACCGGCGGGGTCAGGGAAAGGGAGAAGGCGGCAGTTGCGTAGGTTTGGGGGTAGGCTACGTTGTAGGGTGGCGGAGGGGGAAAAACCAAATTACAAGGGAAATTATTACAAGGGAATGACAAAATTACACAGGAAATTACAAAGCGGAAGTTAGAACCTGTTTTCGCGGTGCTGCGCAGGGCCCGGTCAGGCGCACCTTCAGGAGAACTAGTTCCCTCACTCATTTTCTCGGCTGCTTAAGACTAATCAGCGTTGACCCGACTAAAAGCACTAAAACTCTTGGTCTGGATCCTTTTTTTTTTAACATTTCCCCCCCTCCCCTCCCGAAATTTAACTAAGGAAAAAAAAGAAACCAACCACCAAAAACCCAAATCCAGCCTTCGATTTAAACAAACTTAAATATATAAATAGTTTCACTTTGGGGGGTTGAATAATCAGGACGTACCCGGGAGCAATGCAGCCTGGTTTTTGCCCAAGCTTTTTCAAGAAATACCGTTTTCGTTAACTTCTCCGAAGCCGCAGCCGTAGCGGGAGGTCTCACTGAGCCAGCCTGCCTTTCCCCAGCTCTCCTGACAAGCACCACCAACCCTTCGCCGACCCTTTAACCTTCGCCAGCGCCACTCTCCCGTCCCCCCACCCGAAAAGGGTCTTTAGAAGATGCTGGGAGCAGTCGCCCATTGGCGGTCCCACGCGACATCCTCCTGGCTCGCTCACGGGAAATAGTAATTACCGAGAAAGGCACGACGCTAAAAGATGTGCATTAAAATAGATACAGGAGGAAGGTAGGACGGGATGAAGAGCAGCCTTTTCTCAAGCGGTACAGTCCTGGTCCTGCCACAGGCCCGCGCCGCAGCAAGGGCAACGCATATCGCACCGATACTCTTCATCTCCTTGAATTTATGCGCGTGCGCTCTTGAATTGGCACGTATATTTGTAGAGCTGAAGTACCAAACATTCTGTGACTCTATTACTCATCCCAGAATTTCTCCGCTCCCTTGCCAGCTTCCTTTCCTGCTGTATTTGGGGCCAAAATGCACCCCCAATCGCTCTCACGATGGATTCATTTCCAGACCTCTTGATTTAGCAACAACACATTTTGTCAGAAAGCCGCTCAGTGCAACCGCCAGAACAAAATAAAAAACCCAAATAACCGCCAATATGACGGAGAGACGGGACTTACCGAGGACAGTCAGCCGGGCAGGTCTGGATCGGATGGCCGCTTGAATGGCCTGACATTCGTAGACGGCGTCATCTTGGAGATCAGCTCTCAGGATTTTCAAGTGATGCTCTCCGGACAGATGGTCTCCTACGACCAGATAGCGCGGATAACCTGCAGAACGCAAAGCACGAGTCAGGAGGCAGCCGGACCGAGGAGCCCAAGGATGAAGAGCACCCAGCGCGGGCCCAGAGCCCCAGCTGCCCCACAGCAAACGCCCAGCAGCCGAGTCAGCTTCTCCCCCTCCTTGGCAGCCAGCACAAGGGGAGAGAGAGAGAGAGAGAGGCCTTCCAAATTTGGGCAGGACACTACAGATTTTGCCCTAAAAGTTGAAAACAGAAGTGCTGATGAAGGAGCATTAAGTGAAATCCCTGGGAAAAGGGATGATGAGCCCTTCCACCAGGAAACCCACCACCTTCTGAGGCCCGGCACGGGATTTCCTGAGCTCCTCAAGCCAGCCGTGCACGCGCGTGGGGTGAAACCCTGGCACACGTCCACCACTAAGGCTGCGTAAAGGTTGGGCGGGGGCCTGCGGGGGTACCGAGAGCCCTGAGCAGCCTGCCCTGCCTTTGGAGACATCCGAAGCGCCACGGAAGGAAGGCTGCCGTCACCCCATCCCGCCCTGCTCTCGTGATTAACGCGCTGTGTAACGCAGGCAGCCTGGCACGCTCTCGTGTTTCTGTTGTTTCGCAAGCCATCGACAGCAGGATTTGCTCTCCTGAACCGCGAGAAAGACAAATGATGGGTTTGTTTCTATTTAGCTAATTAGACGACTGGCTGAGCTGGTATCACGCGAGCTGGCAGCTCCTCTCGCTTAAAGCAGCCCCGGCTCCGTTAATTGTGGAAGTCATTCAGATCCGCCACGTACTTCAGTGGAGCCGTTGTTGCCCGCTCGTGTTGCAAGGTCTTGTATAGGGAAAGCTCAGCTCTCTAATATATGTAAAAGTTGTGGCGCGGCGCTTTGAAAAACAGTCGAAGAGGGGACGGCTCACTCGGACAAACCTGAGGAACGACTAATTATATGCATTAAAACAGAGAGGAAAAGAGAAAGCGGGCATCGCGCTTCGGAGGTGCGGGGTCCCCGGAGACCAAGAGCCGCGAATCCTCCCCTGGTTTCTGAATTTTCGGAATGCTGCTGGTGGATTTGGAGAAAACCCCTCTCGGGTGCCCCCGGGCCCTGCAGAAGTCGAGCGGTGGCAGCGTCACACGTGTACAACCCCCGCTGTGCTCGGGGTCGGGGAGGGACAAGGCTGCAGCTCCTGGAAGGGCTCGGCGCCCTCCCGGCTTTCAAGCAAACGCCCTCCCTTCATGGCGTGAAATATTTCACTAAAAAAATGAGTGTTTTCCAGCAAAATATATAGAATAAACCGTGTAAGGTCTCCACTATTGTTCCAGAGTCTTCGCCAGTTGCAATAAACCCTCAATCACGATGCGCGCGTGGGATTCAGTGACGAGAAGTCTGGGGAATTTTATTACCAAACTATAATTTGCCAAAAGTACAGCTTAAGGAAGCCACAAGTACTTGAGGGCTCTGCTGGATTGCAATAAACGCATTTATCCGACGCAAACAGAGACTTTCTTTCTTTTTTTCAAGTGCCGTTGAAACAGGCACTTTCAACGTTTACAAAACATTTTGGAAACCTGACGTTTGTTTCCAAGAGTCAACCCAAACCAAAGCAAGGCTTTCCAGAGGGTCAGGTCACACCGGTTGGGAACCCAAGCATTTTGTCTCAAGTCAAGAGTGAAAAAAGTTTGTTTGTTTGTTTCTTTTTTCCAAGTTTCAACGCTTATGTTTGGCTGGAAGGGTTTGTAGTTGCGATGAAAACGCTCGTTATTCCCCAAATAAATATTGGGGCTGCGCCTGCCCTTCCTTGGTAGAGGCGGGGGTAATATCAGGACTTACTGGAGAGATCCCGTCCGACTCCGAGGGCCAGCCCGTCTTTAATCCACAGCACGATGCCATTATACTCGGGGATGGCGCACAGCAGCGTCACGGGCTGCCCGGCGATCACCACCTGGTCCTGGGGCTGCTGCGTGAAGGAGGAGGCTTGACCTGGAGAGGGGAAGAAGAGAGAAAAAGAGGAGAGGGTCAGACCGTCCCTGCTATTTCCTTTAGCTATTTTATTCCGGTTTGTGGTGCTCACGTTGCAGCCATGGGGACTGATGTATAGAAAACCAGCCGGCTTTCAGGAAGCAGCTATATCGTATATGACACCTAATACAAGAGGACGTTGGTCCTCTGCTTCTGAGTGAGTCTCATGTGCTAAATTGGTTGAGAACCTGCTGCACGACACACAGAACCAACCGCCTGCTGCTCTTCCCCCAGTCGAACCTACTTGCGTTTGCTGGGAGCTCGACACACGTCTGGGCACGGAAGGAAGCACCAGCCCCAGTTCAGCACCGCCTTTGGCCAAAGTAGCCTCATCAAACTCACAAACCACCCAACCCTAACGAGCCGAGCTCTTCAGCGCGACGCCCACCACCTTGGTTGACGCGGGTGGACCGAGCGCGGTGGGTTGTCACCTCTCTCCTCACCCTTCCCCACCCTGAATGCTGCAATATCAACTCAAAGCCCTCGGGTCACCTCCTGCCACGGCGAGATGTCTCACGCCTCAGGCGCGAGGTGAAAACGTCTCATTTTCACCAAGAAGCGCTCCAACGCGGCCTAACCTCTTTCGCATCAGGCTTTGCTCGGCGCTGGCATTATGTTTTATTTTCACTCTTCGAAACACGCCATCGTCCTTTGGCTTTGCCAAAATTGAAAAACGTTCCAAGTGCTCGTTCCTCCCCGTTGTTTCCTCTCTAAAATGAGCGCTCCGGTTTTCAATCGGGCAAGGTGGGACGCCGGGATGGCCACGCAGCCCATCCCGCCGGTTCAACGGAGACGGGGGCGCAGGGCAGCACGGGGCCAGGTCGCTCCCTTCCTCCGTGTAAAGAGAAAGAGCGAAAGCAAGAACAAACGCTAACGAAGCGCCCCTAAACCAAAGAAACCTCGGGATGTCTTAGAGAGATGGCTCGTTGTGCTACGAGCCAGCACGTGGAGGTAGTGCCAACGGCCTAACGGTGGAAGGTCCTACATGATCTGCTGACATCTGGGCACCTTGCGAGCGCGGTCCTTCGCGTGAATTATTTGCGGAGCGTCCGAAGAGCGGCTTCACCAGCACTTAAAGTCTTGCTCTTACTCCAGGTACAGGAGAGAGAGAAGCGGGGAGAAAGGCCCAACGACTGGATTGCGACTCGCTATCTTCCCCGAGGGGGTTTGAAAGATCAGGAGCCTCGCTGTGCGTGCGTTATCGCCCTCCGACAGGCACGGAATGAAAAGCCCCCACCCCGCAGCTGAATGTCAGTTCAATACACAGAAGCGCACGGGGCTGAAGAAAAAGTTTCTCTTTAAAATCAATTTGTTAAACCCGGACAGTCTCCACGTGAACCACCCTAAATCAATTCAAGCCTAATTTACATTAACTCAATTTAATCATTGACTGATGATTAATCCCAAGCCAAGGTTAAGTGTGACACAAGTTCTCGCAACTAAACTTGTTTCCAAATGAGTTGTTGGCCCTTGCCTACAGGGCAAAGCTACAAAGCTCCGTCATTTTCCAACTCGTGCAGCTAAACCGACGCGAGCCCCCGCGTGAATGCTTATATTTCAATTTAATTTAGTGCGGCTTAACTTAAACTTGCTCTTAGCTAGCGAAAGATGCAGGCGGAAGAGCGGAGCCATCCTTTCTAGATTTCTACTGCTTTCCACACGTCAGGTTAAAAAGCCCCGCTCGCTCGTGACGAATAGGAACGCCGAGGAGCTTTTTATTTCGGGCTGCTCAGCTCTAGGCTTGGGCACGCTCCTTCAACGACGCATCCCCAGCGTGGCCGCCGACGCGGGGCTGCCTGCACGCTCCCTCCATCTCCCGTCCCCGCCGCGTCCCACCCCAGCCGAGCTCCCCCCGGCCCCTGCCGGAGCCCCGGCAGCGGTACTGCTGGTGAAGTCACACCATTCGCAGCCGCGCAAGGGAGGAAAAGCCCAGCCTGCACGGGAAATTTTGCCCTGCCACTGGTTTTTGGGGAGCACAACTCCGGGAGGAGCCGGGGGCAGGACTACGCTGCGGGTTCCGATGAGTAGGGCTGGCCTGCGAGAGCAGGGAAACGCCGGACTCGCGGTCCCAGTCTCATGTCACCAAGGGATTCGGACCACGCTGCGGTGACGGGTGACGCTTTTCCTTGCTAGAGAGGGAAATTAGCAAGTGCCGGCTGCCGGCTTAGCCCCGATATGGTGAGACCCCACCTGGAGCACTGCCTCCAGCTCTGGAGTCCTCAGCACAAGAAGGACACGGAGCTGTTGGAATGGGTCCAGCAGAGGCCCCGGAGATGCTGGGAGGGCTGGAGCCCCTCTGCTGGGAGGACAGGCTGAGAGAGCTGGGGGGGGTTCAGCCTGGAGAAGAGAAGGCTCCGGGGAGACCTTCCAGCCCCTTCCAGTCCCTAAACGGGCTCCAGGAAAGCTGGGGAGGGACTCTGGAGCAGGGAGGGGAGCCATGGGATGAAGGGGAACGGTTTTACACTGGAAGAGGGGAGATTTAGAGGAGATATTGGGAAGAAATTGTTTGCTGTGAGGGGGGTGAGGCCCTGGCCCAGGTTGCCCAGAGAAGCTGTGGCTGCCCCATCCCTGGAGGGGTTCAAGGCCAGGTTGGCCGGGGCTTGGAGCAACCTGGGCTGGTGGGAGGTGTCCCTGCCCGGGGCAGGGGGGTGGAACGAGATGATCTTTAAGGTCGCTTCCAACCCGAACCAGTCTATGATTTGCAAGGAAATCAGATTTTCATCGCAGGTGTTCCACAAGGCCACGGTGGTGGCTCTAGGTGCGGTGCCGCGCGCACAACAGGACAGGTTTATGCCAGAGGGGACTCCAGCTCTTTCTGCTGGGAGAGACTTGCTGGAAGTCACGGGGGGCTCCGATACCAGCAGAAACCCTTGCTACGCTGAAGTAAGATTTAGAAATCTGGTTTCAACGGGAATATTAATCAGCTTTGTATTTTATTCGGACTCATAAAGGACAAGCACTGCTGGGTACTGGGGAAACGTGGGGATGGGAGAGAAAATTAGGAAAGGAAGCAGGAAAAAAAGTGAGCATTTTGCCTTGCTGTTATTTTTTTTTTTAATGTATATATATTTTCCAGCCGCTAACTACGTTTTCACGGCTCACTCTGTAATCTTGACAATTCTCAAGGCAAGCCGGGCAGGCGGGGACAGCGCTGGAACGCAGCAATAACCCAAAAAGATTGTTTTATCGGCGAGAATTATCGGGTTGTCAGCTGGGAGCTGCGAGAGTCGTAATGAGAAAGCAGAAGCACAAAGTGGTGTCCGTGCCCTCCGAAAATGTCCATTAAGCAGAGGCTTCATTTGGTAATTGCTGTCGGAAATGAAGCTCTTTTTAGGCTTTTTTTTTTTTTTCTTGATTTGTTTTAGAGAGCAGCTGATGGTCATGGAAAATCAGAGCAGAAACATGGCATATGTCTCCTGTCTTTTCCCTCTCTCTGTTCGTTCAGTGTGAAAAATTGTCACTTGAAACCATTTTTTTTTTTTCATCCGAGGCTCCATCTCAGCTACAAACGGCTCCGACGCCGTCGCAGGAGAGGAGAGACGGGGGTAAGGACCTTAAGAGCATTACCTGGGCCAGTCCCTGCTCCACGGCAGGATCACCTCTCCCTAAATCGCAGATGAAAAAGAAGCCAAAAAAAAAAAAACCACCCAAAAAAAGGTACTGAAAGCAGAGCTCAACTAGGTTTCAAATCGGCTTAAAGTCTGATTACTGGGTTTAACCGGGTTTGGAAGATCAGAGGCCCGTCCACATTACGGCTTTCAGCTGTCTTATGTCTTAACGTCAACGGAACAAGTAATTTGCAGAAAAGTTTTAAGAGAGATAAGATACTTGACAGAAAATAACTGAAAATGGGGAGACTGGGAGAAGGTGATTTACAAATGCAGGTTGAGCGGTTTCAGCTACAAGAAAATGGGCTGAAACACATCAGTTGGGGATTTTTCCCATGAACGTTTACAACATTATGACAAAACGGTGCTTTGGCTTCAGAGCAGGGTGGTTTGACTCCCAAGGACAAAACAAAACAAGGACTTCAACGACCACGCAAGATGCTGCCGGCCAACCAGAAGTTTCCCATTCTCTCTCCTTCCACCAATAGGGCATTAGCCAAAAAAATTGTGGTTTTAACTATAACCTGGCTTCCCAAATGCAAATCCTCGCGAAGTTCAGACCACAGGAGCCCGACCAAGAGTCCAGGAAAGGTACCCACAGCAGCCATCTGCCATCCACCACCTCCCTCTCACCTCCTACAGCACCTTCCTGCCACCCAAAGGGAACCCGGGTTCTGGTTTTGGGAAGCGCTCCTCTGCCCTGGGGCAGCACACGCAAACACCGGGGAGGCGAAGCAACGCGTACAAGTCTCCCCACCCAAGTCCACTCCTCTTCCACACCCCGTTTTTCCTCTTTTCAAGCGTAAAGACTTGGCACGCTTACCGAGCAGGGTGGTTTGACTCCCAAGGACAAAACAAAACAAGGACTTCAACGACCACGCAAGATGCTGCCGGCCAACCAGAAGTTTCCCATTCTCTCCCCTTCCACCAATAGGGCATTAGCCAAAAAAATTGTGGTTTTAACTATAACCTGGCTTCCCAAAGGCAAATCCTCACGGAGTTCAGACCACACAAGCCCAACCAAGAGCCTAGGCTAGGGACCCACACTAGGTACCACCTCCCTCTCACCTCCTACAGCACCTTCCTGCCACCCAAAGGGAACATGGGTTCTGGTTTTGGGAAACGTTCCTCTGCCCTGTGGCAGGAACCGCAAACACCGGGGAGACGCAGCAACGCGAACAAGTCCCCCCACCCAAGTCCACTCCTCTTCCACACCCCGTTTCTTCCTCTTTTCGAAGAGAGAACCCAATTGACGCTTGGCTTCCTACAAGCGTCGCTGGGAGACGCTCGGCACCGGCTGTCCCCCCAGGAGCATCCGCGTGAGCATCTTCTGCTAGTCACCCGGCAGAGAGGAGACGCACCAAGCAGAAGCAAACATTAGGACTCTGAATTCATTGTTGAGTTTTTTTTTAAGGGAAAAAAAAAGCGCAAGTGGATATGTAAATGAGATGCTAACCATGCCTCTTGGCCATGTGCCGGCGCAATGGCAGAGTCCTGCCCGCGCTCTCAAGCTGCCCTTCTGCTGAACGCGGGTTGTCAGCCGCGGGTCGACCCGCTATTGTAGACGGGGGCTTTGGTGTCAGAGAAAGGCACGCGAGGCTCTTGATCCCAGAGTCTCGTCTTCTCCTGGTTGCTGGCTTTGCTTCGCTCCCCGAGGAGCTATTTACACTGCCAGACGGCTGCGTGACCCGTTTTCTGGCCCTGCGATCTCCTGTCTTCTCGGAGGAAGTCTCTCTAAAACAAAAGCGGGGGCCACATCGCGCCGCCATTGAAATCCCAAACGGCAGGAGCGAAATGGGAGAATAAAGGACCCGCCGTGAACAGCGAGCAGGCAATAACACTAACCCTGCTTTCAAAAAATCACAGGCAGGATCCTTATGAAGTCACAAGCATGTCATAAAAGCGTAAGAAAAAAAAGAAGAAGAAAAGAGAGAACCACTTCAGAACTCTCTATATTTCCTTAATGGATTTTGCACCTGTGGCTCCTGTTTTTCAGTGTTGCTCTGTAACGTTGCCTTGTTCTTTCAAACAAAGCCTATGTTTGTGACTTCCAAGGGAAATCACGCCGCCAGCGCTGTAGCATTCCTTTTCAGAGAAGTCCCAGCACTCACGCATGGCGAGAAGGACCCAAAATCCCATTTTCCAACCCAGAAAACGGAGGGAGGCACCTACAAGACGATGTTGCCGAGGTCAGGCAGGGCGCCTGCGACGCGGCAAGACCTTGGAAGCTCCCTTCCATCGCCAAAGCCCCAGTCGGCGACCGGCTTTCAAAGCTCTCTGAAGACTGAAATGTGTTTGCATGAGTTCTTGCCTGAATTGTTTCAGCTTTGCGGCCTCCTGCGTAAAAACCAGCCTGCCTGCAGACAACTTGCTGCAAGAAGAGAAGAGGCAACCGGGAGCAGCAGATAGTTAAATTTTCATTACCCAAGAGAAGCGAGTATTGCAGTAAGAAGCAAGGGACTTAGAGAGGGAACAATGACTCATTAGAAATGGAGACACTGTGCCTCCTTTTATGTAAGGGGAGCTTTGAATTTCCATTGTGTTCTGAAAAGAATTAGTCCTTTTTGTTGCGGAGAGGATAGAAGCGGCGAAGGAGGACTATGAAGCTCCTCGTAAAAATATTACTGTTTAGAAATGAAAGGCCCGGTGATTAAGAGTGGTGGGACGTTTTCCTTGTCGCTGAATGCGGAGAGCTAATCCTTCCCTCAACTCGGAGCCGGCATGACATAGAATGGTTTGGGTTGGAAGGGACCTTAAAGCCCACTCAGTGCCACCCCCTGCCCTGGGCAGGGACACCTCCCACCAGCCCAGGTTGCTCCAAGCCCCGGCCAACCTGGCCTTGAACCCCTCCAGGGATGGGGCAGCCACAGCTTCTCTGGGCAACCTGGGCCAGGGGCTCACCGCCCTCACAGCAAAGAATTTCTTCCCCACATCTCATCTCAGTCTCCCCTCTTCCAGTTTGAAGCCATCACCCCTCATCCTATTGCTCTACTCCCTGCTCCAGAGTCCCTCCCCAGCTTTCCTGGAGCCCCGTGAGGGACTGGAAGGGGCTGGAAGGTCTCCCCGGAGCCTTCTCTTCTCCAGGCTGAACCCCCCCAGCTCTCTCAGCCTGTCCTCCCAGC
This sequence comes from Chroicocephalus ridibundus, assembly GCF_963924245.1. Taxonomy (NCBI): domain Eukaryota; kingdom Metazoa; phylum Chordata; class Aves; order Charadriiformes; family Laridae; genus Chroicocephalus; species Chroicocephalus ridibundus. The sequence continues at coordinate 7,688,785 of NC_086301.1, read as the reverse complement.
AGAGGGGCTCCAGCCCTCCCAGCATCTCCGGGGCCTCCTCTGGCCCCGCTCCAACAGGTCCATGTCCCTTCTGATGTTGGGGACCCCAGAGCTGGAGGCAGGACTCCAGGTGGGGGTCTCCCTGGAGCAGAGCAGAGGGGCAGAATCACTTCCCTCGCCCTCCCGGCCTCCACATGTTGTAGGAGGATGCTCAAGGGGCTGCAGTGTGATAACCTCAGTCTACGGATCGTCCTAGAAGGGTCCCTCCTCAGACCAAGAAGATGGTACCACCAAGCGTCCTGATGTGAAGTCCAGCTCTGGGTTGGTTTCTCATTAGGTGACGCCTGGAAATGGAGCCATCTCTTGACCGTGAAGAGGACCAGGGAGGGAGGGTAGAGATGGCTGCGTGCCCACACTTTCCCGACGGATGAGGGCTTGTCTCCGCGCCACCCTGCGCAGCTTCTGCTATCGATCCCGTGACAAATGGGCTGGTTCCCAGCCCTCATTCAAATGGGTCCTCTTCCCCGAGCCAAGGACAATGAGCTCCCTGCATAAGGCCCATCGCGCTCGGAAAACGCACGCCCGCATTGATTTTTAGACGACGGGGAAAAGCAAGCAGACAGAAGCGTTACATTATTTACGAAGCTCTCTGGAATTGTCAGTCACGGGGAAGCGCAGCACGAAGAGGGGGAGCGGGGAAGAGCCGGGCGGGTGGCACGGCCGCTCACCACCAGCCTGCCGGCCACCCAGTCACCTCCCCGCGGAGAGATGCCACCCAGCCCAGCCTTGAGGTCATGGCCTTCGCCCATGGAGCCGAAGGGAAAAGACCCCAAGCGTCCCTGGGGCCACAGCAAGGATTTTCCCCGCCAAGGACAAAGGCAGGCTTTTCTTGCACCTTCGGAGGGGCGAAAAACCTGTGGTTCCCCAGGCAGGAGCGGATGAATTGCACCAGCGCTGCTGCCCGGAGTAAGGAGACGTGGAAGGTCACTTGTTGGCGATGGCCAGAGCCATGCCCAGCACTTTCTTTCGGCTTCATGGAAGAAAAAAGAAAGGTAGCCTGAGTTCATCCCTTGCATAAGCTTTCCATGATTTTATTTTGTTTCCTTTGGCGGGTGCGTGGGGGGGGGTTGGAACAAATAAAATCTGTTTGAACAAAAATGTCAGTTTGGCCTTTTTTAGTTTGACTACGTAAGTCCGGCTCACGTGGCTTCTGTACGCTTGATGCTGCTGAATTATTCAATTTGAGAGGGGAAAAAAAGAAAAAAAAAAAAAAAAGCACGACACCCTTCAGTCAAGGAATGAATCAGCCGCACGGAAAGGCAAGCGGCAACCAGCTACCTGTGGGCCCTGCCATCAGCTGTGTCCCCTCTCCCGGGGCGAAGCGGGGCGCTCGTACCCACAGAGAGCGGGAGACGGGACCCTTGAAGCATCCCAAGGAGCCAAGCCTGGCAGTCCCCATCCACCCCAGCCAGCCGCGCAGCTCCGGAGGGGAAGAAGTGGGCTACATTTAGGTGAAACCAAAGCCCAAATGATCCTGGGTGCAGGGAGCACCCCCAAAAAAGCCGTGCCCAGGCCAGCGCCGAATTTAAGCTTGGCCTCTGTGTAACCCTTCGCCTCCCAGGCACGTACCCGCTCCGAGCACGGCCTCAGCTCATCCCGAAGGGACGGCAGGTATTTTCCCAATGCTGTGTGGAAAAGAAACATCAGCATCCCACTGTGTCCACTAAGTGGCTTCAAACGGGAGACAGAGGAATTTTGGATAAGATATTAGGCCTTTTAGAAATCTTTTTTTCTCGATTAGTCGCACAGGCAAGAGATCTGAACTATCGAGTGTTCCACTCGCTTTGATACCCACACGAAATCCCAGCGCTGCTTTCAAAGTCACCGTGAGTAGTTTGATCAGCCATGCAGAAAGGGCTTAAATGTCATCGTCTGCTCTGTTATTAGCTACCAATTGGGAAAGGTGTAAGAGTATACTTACTGCGGGATATTTATTAGCATCCTCCTCCCAGCGCCAGCTCCGAGAATTACCTCTTGGGAGATTAAATGCCTGTTCTTGCTAGCTGCGCTGATAGGAAACAAACTAACGTACGGCATCGCGGAATCAAAAATAAGCCGTCCCCAAAAAGCAGCGTTGGAGTGACCTTACGGACTGGATTGCACTGAATATTCAGACTCAATGGATGGCTCCCGGCCGTTCTGCTGCAACAACCTGGCGTGTACCCGCTGCCCAGATAAAGCTGGGCTCGTAGGACGCGGCGTTATCGTCTATCAGACGAGCTGACAGAGCCGGAAAAAAAAAATAAAATAACCGGATGAGCTTTGGGGCACGTGGGCCTTTTCCTGGGTTGGAGACAGAAGGAGCAAATGGACTCAGGTGGCGTTTTGCCCCAGGGGCCAGCAGAGGAGGGTTTGCTCCTGCGGCGGGCGAAGCAGGCGAGGCTTGGCAGGGGGGCAGCAGCTCGTTGCGTTACCGAAGGTAACGGCGGAGAGAAGAGGTGCGAGCGCTTCCCCGCACCCCGGGCAAGGGCCGGAGCATCATCCCGAAGCCTGGGCTGCTGCAGTCGCCCCGCCATCGGGCTCTGAGCCTCCTGCCCCGAGGCTGCGTAGGGTACGGGGGTGATGCTTGTTCTCGCTACGGAACCCCGGGCACGGCGCCGCTGAGCATCCCTCGCTAGAGACAGGAGACGCTGCGCTCTCGCGAGCGGAGGGGAAGAGATTTCCTCGCATTGATCCACCTGCAGGCCCCGGCTCCCGCTGAAAACTGCCGATGACTCCAAGAAATATTTTCTTATCAGCGCTCCCGAGGAACCCGTCGCAGAATAAGAAATTACCATTTGCTGCGCTGTCGAGGCGGAGATGTCCTGGCACGGCTCCACGGCGGCCAGGCTGACGGGCTCGCGAGGGAGCCGGGAGAAGAAGAAGGGGACGCTTTGGTAGCTCCAGCCGAGCCAGCTTTCTGCGCGGCAGCTACAGACGCTTTCCCGACGCTAACTATTTGCAGCTGACAAACAGGTCGGCGGGTCTTCAGCTGCAGGAGTCTTGCCCAGCCACTCCCGGGGGCTAAACCCACCCATTTTAATCCACAAAGGAGGAAAAGGGACGACTTGTAAAAAACCTGAGCTGACGCTCAAACCGGCGGGCAGCAGTCTCTCCCCGAGAAAGCCTCCCGGATAAAATCCTCAAGGACTTTTATCCCCTGTGACCTTGTGAAGTCTCTCAGGTGATCCCCCCACAGCCCCGGATTCACTCGATCCAGGTGCGTCCCTTTAGCCCACCCTTTGTTCCCAGATCAGGGCCGCTCTTTTGAAACACAGTCCTATAAATCTCAGCTCATCTTGGACTCAGAGGGCACACAGGACGCTCGTCCGTAGGAAGGAAAACGAGAAGGATGAATAGTCCATTTCACAAACGATTTGGAGATTTCCAAGTCTGGCTCCGCTCCCAGGGAGAGCAGCGACTGGAAGTTGTGCAGCCTACAGGGCGGAAAATTAGACCAACGAGCTCGCCCTGGGTCGCACCATGTTTCACTTCCAGCCTCATTTTTCAAAATCTGTTATGGCACGCGTTGAGTCACAAAGAGGAATCAAGACGAAGGTTCATTTCAGAACGGAAGATGCAAATGTTTAATACCGAAACTACTGAAAGGTTCTGCTCCCGCCTTTCGCCTTCTAGCCCAACTCCCAGGGAAAATCTCATGGCGCAACAAGCTTTTATTTTGGCCCCTTTGCCTTCCACTAGCTTAAACACGGCTCTACCCAAGCTTATCAGAAAATAACCCAAGCTTTAACGCAGATACACGCGCTCACATCCTTCTCAAAATAATCTGGAGTTTAAATAGTCTCGCTACAGGGTGGTGAGACATTATGCCCACCGCGTAGATTGGAGAATTCATGCAAAGAGGGGTTAAAGAAATCTCTCCAGGGGTTTGTTTCCGACTTCGCAGGTGCTTGGATTGCCACCAGGTTGAGATGCCCCTCTCTCCGGCTACCTTGCCCCCATCCGCGATGCCTGGGCGGCGTACCGAGCCCCACGTATCGAGGCAGGACAACGCGAGAACAAGTCTTACTATCGCCCTGAAAGCCTTGAGAGCGTCTCCACGAAACGCTGTCTCCATGAAAAATCAACGTTTTGCTTCTGGGGTGTCCGCTCCCGGCCAGTTTAGCTGTGTGATATTACAGAGGCGCCGAGGCCTCGCGCCAGCTCCCCGCTGTTCAGCCGAGCCGAGAAGCAGGGCGAGATTGCTTCAGGTCGCGTTGCGTGAATTATCAAGGCTGAAGATGAAGCGGAATGAGAATTAGCAGGTTTCTGCTGTAATTATTGTTTGTTTGGATTTTTCCAAGCAGAAATGATTGTAAATATGTGCACTTTCTCCCTTCTTTTTTTTTTTTTTTTCATGCAAGATTCATATTTAGAGTTAAAACAAATTATTCTGAAGAACAGCCTGAAGTTAGGCACGCGCAAAAGAAGTCGCAGGGAGAAGACAGGAGGAGGTAGGAGATGCTAAGAGGAAGGGACAGGGAGCAGATCATGGGTTGGGCAGGAAATATTTCATGCGCCGTCCTCGGTACCCGAGGAAAGCACCTACAAACTCACGGCCTTTTCTATCCATACCCGAAGACCTAATAAAAGCTCCCCTTCCCTGAAAAGCAGCGCCGCTCCGGTATCCACACAGCCACGGAAACGCCTAGAACTGATCCACTGCTCAGCCAGCGCGGAGAAGGACAGTGACCCACATCATCGCGCCTCCCGCTTTTGGACCGGCGTGTACCCGCTAAAGCCGAGGGCCACGAAAAACGAGAGGAAACCTGAATGCGGTGAATATTTGCAGCCCCGCAACTGCTTTTCTCAGCCCATACGCGCCCGTGGGAGAAGCCACGGGGCAGCGGCCGTGCCTGGCGGCCGCTGACACCCACAGCCACGTCTCTGCTTCGGCGCCGGAGGAGAAGGGACCGCCTCAGAAGGGGACTCGCGCGTATTTAAACACGAGACCTCGCTGTTTGTTTTGTTGCGGGCTCCTTCTCAACGGCGCCCGCTGCAGAGCCAACGGCGTGCAAAACCACCCCCGTCCAAGAGCAGATTAGCACACTCCAGCCTGCTGAGTTAATTAGCAGGTAATGAGAGATGCTCATCAATAAACCCAGCTGTTGCTGAGCCCCCTCCTGCGTTGAGCCCCCGTGCCTGCAGGACGCTGGAAGCGTCCCATCCCCTGACAAGCTCCGTGGGGCTCACTCCGGAGATGACGTGCGCTCCCCCCGGAGCAGGCAAACCCCCAGCCCTACGGAAAGGCAAAGCTTTGTGAGAGTCCACACAACCAGCACAGCCACAAAACCCCCTTTTCTTTCAGTTTTTTTTTTTTTTTTGGGGGGGGAGATGCTTTTCCATCTGGTTTGCTGGGAGAGGATTCCTTGCCCAGGGTTAACAGCAGGTAGCGTAAAGCTGGGAGTCAAAATGAAAGGAACTTAATTATTATAATATTATACTCTCTTACAGTGGAAATCTCCCAAGGATTCCCCCCACCCCCTCCTCTTGAAACCGTAGGAGTCCACAGCTGGGGGTAGAAACCTCCCGGGGTGGTGGTGGGGAAATAAAAATGAAAAAATGCCTCTTTTACAGCTTCAACCACAGCAAACCTCAAACGCAGGTGCCTTTTCAGGCTAAAATCCTGAGGAACGGGGATAGAAAAAGGCCCCAGACGAGTAACAGCTGCGCGTTTAGCCAGTACCGCCTCCGTTCCCGACTTGAGGAAAGGCTTCCTGCCTTCAGCGAGGCAGGGACGTAACCCGGTTAAGGCTTTCGAGAGAGACACATAACCATCGTCATAATTTTTGAGAAGCAACGTGCAACACAGCGCCTTACGGACGCCTATAAATTACTCGGCACCCGGCTGCCAGCTCAGCCTAAGCTCGATATTGCCTGCAGTAATTATTTGGATCAAATGCAGTTTATCTGCTTCATATTTGTGTTTCTGCGCTCTCTGGTAACTTATAAATGTCATTGCAGTGTTTATTTGTTATAATGAAACTTAATGACGTTTGAAACCAATGGCTGTGGTTGTGGGCTGCAGGTTTGAAGTAATCTCTTCATCTCGGGAGCAGGAGGCCCAAAGATAACATTAAATTACCCTATAGGAAAGGAAGATGTATGCAGACAGATATCCAGGGCTGTGTATTATTCATCGGAGAGACGACTAGCAATGAGCCACGGCGCCTAAGGCTACGGGCTCAAAGCATTGTCACCCAGCGAAGGCAAATGTTCCTGTCCAAGGGGAACCAGTTGTCAAGGCAGAAGCCCAAACGCATCTCAATCTGTTTTATTAAACCTTCTAAGGCATGCCGGGGCGGCTCGGCGCAACGCGCCCCTGTGAAAACGGCTGGCAGGGAAGAAACGAGGTGGGGCTGCCGTAAACCGAAGCGGAGCTGCGGAGGAGAAGAAAAGGCCTTTGTGAGGCTTCCAAAGGGGGTGGGGAGCGCGGAGCGGCGGCCGGGTGGCCTGGTACCCCGTCTCAGCCCGATGCTGACGGCTCTTCTCCTTCCGGGCGAGGCCCAGCGTAAACTTCTCTTGCTTTTGCTTCAGGCGCTGCTCCTTGTCCTCCCTTCTTCTGAATAATTTCCTCCCTTGGTTTCTATTGCTGCGTGTATTTATAGACCCTGGTCGTGTCTCCCCTTGAGCCTCCTCCAGACTGTATAAATTTACCTCTCCTCTTACCAACCTGCTCTCTAATCCCTGGGCCATTCCTGCCACCGCAGTTCCTATTCTCCCCCCGGCTTTGCTCCGCGTTCCCCGGGCTGCAGGGACCAGCGCCGCCCCCAACGCTCCGGCGCCGGTCCCGTTGCAGTGGAGCTGCGCGATTACCGACGCCTTGTTACCTCGGGATCTGCTGAAGCAAAATGCCGGCGGCGACAGCCAGGAACATCTTTCCCTAAGCTCCCTCTTCGCTGTCAGGAGTGACCCAGGACAGCCAGCACCAAAAGCAGCTTTAACCCCTGCAGCACAGCCCAGCTTCAGCATCGTCGGTCTTCGTCGGGCTGGGCTGATGCTTCCACGCCGTCTGGCCGGCAGAGGCTGGGTAGACATTGCCGCATTTCTCAGGAGCAAAGAAAGAGCATCACTAGCCCCTTCCCCACTAGGGCAGGGAGACTTTAAGGTCTCCAGGAAACTGGAGCCCAGCTGTCAGTTGAGTGAAGTTTGGCTTTTTGTCATCATCTGCTTCTCCTGCACGAGGTCGGATAGGTCTGGAAGGGCCCTGTGCTGCAGCCAGCTGTCCGCAGCAGCGCAGCTTCTTCCTTTTGCTCTCAACGCAAGCGAAGGGAGAAACGTTCCTCCTGCATTGCCATCGACCTCGCTGCCTCCCAAGGCTGTTGCACCAACCCACTCCGAATCCCTAAACCACCCTGGGAATGCCAATGTCTAGAGTTTCAGTCACTTCATAGAATCACAGAATGGTCGGGGTTGGAAGGGACCTTAAAGATCATTTAGTTCCACCCCCCTGCCCCGGGCAGGGACACCTCCCACCAGCCCAGGTTGCTCCAAGCCCCGGCCAACCTGGCCTTGAACCCCTCCAGGGATGGGGCAGCCACAGCTTCTCTGGGCAACCTGTGACTTTATGTGACTTTAGGGAAAGATTGTGTCCACCAAAACACCCTGAGGAGCAGCAGACGGAGTGCATCTGTCCCTTGGCCAGCTCCGTACCCTACCACCAACTAAGGTCCCAGCCCTGCCACAGGAGGCTCTCCAGGACAGTCGCCCTGGGGACGTGCAGCGCAGGGAGGGAATTCCTAGAGAGCTCAAACACTACAAGCAAACGCCTGTGAATGCCTCCGTCACCGACCAACAGCAAAGGAAAAAAAAAAAAATCCTGGGTAACTCATTTGATTAACCTCATCTGACCACCTGGATTAAAACCAGAAGCTATTATTGGCAGACGTGTCACCTGATGACAACTGACAAGAGAAATTAATCTTCGTTACTTGCACTCCTTACGCTACCAGCCCCAGAGAACCTCCTGCAACGATCTCACCGGGAGAACTCATCCGAGACCCCATCTCCGAGCTCCCCACGAGCAGACGGGACCTCTGTGCGATAGCCCGCCTTTCCAGCTGGGAGCGCTGCCGCCTAATGCACCTGCACGCGGCTCCTGACGGCACCCAGAGCCTTGGCAGAGGTCTCCCGTCCACCAACCGACTGGATCTAACCTTGCTTCAACCCTCCGTGACATCGATTAATGAGGAGGAGAGGACTGTGCAGGGCCACCTGCAACGACCTTGCCTGCAAACCCTTGAAAAGGGAGTTAATTCTGGAATAATGGCTCGGCGAGGAGGGGTTGCGGGCCCCGCCGTCTCCCGAGCAGCTATCGAAACAAACAAGTTGACAAATGAGGCTGCCTCCTAATGAAGCCGAAGCCAAAGTCAATACTCAGCCCTTCTATCAGGGCACAGATCAAAGATGGTCTCAAGGGCAAACGACCTTGGCGGGGGTGGGACAGCTGTCACTCGGAGGAGGGACGGGATGGCACGGAATTGAAAAGGAGCAGCACGGGAAGCAGAGGGAGACAAGGGCAACTTGCAGGAGGAGAAAGGAAAAAGATTTAAAAGAGGAGAAACGCAGAAGGCTGGGGGGAAGCCTTTCTTCCAGGCCCTGACGTGCTCTTTCAGCAATTAAATCTGGTTATTAAGATCCCGGTGATCTTTCCGTCCTCCACAATCACTGCTGCTCATCTAGAGCTACGTCCTCGTGACGAAACCGTGCTTCAGGTATTTTCTCTGCTTCGGGTATTTTCTCTGCAGAGGTTTTCCTTCTCCTCCCCACCCCAGCCAACAAAAAAAAAACTGAAACGGGGAAGGACCAAGGTTCCCCCATCTATTTTCAAGTTTTGGTGGTGTGTGGGGGGGGATGGTGCGTGGTGGTTTAAAATTTCAACTTCAAGCCAGGTACGCTTGGGCTGATTTTCTGCCGTAGCAAAGACGGGGACAGGGAGGGAAACGGGGGCAGGGAGGGAAGGAAAGGAGGAAGATGCTCAAGCAGGAACAGTACAACGGATAGAGAGAGATCTTCCACAAAAATAAATTGGCTTCTCCCACTAGACGTTCGTAGATAGAGCCATTTGTTCGCGCAAGGGCCAGATCTTGCCAGACAGCTTAGTCCCCCACCACCCTCGTCTCCATCCATATCCACTTCGTCCTCTGAGCCACCACGCCAGGACTGTCCCTTCCCAAACAGGGCAGCCTTGTGGCAGGGAACGGTACAGACAGCTCTTCTGAGGACGGCGGCCACAAGGACTCGCTTGGGACAGCCCAAGTTTGACCCCAGCCTTGCTGCCGGCTGGCTGCGGACACCCCCCCTCGCTGCTATTGCATCCCCCCGGCTTCGGTCAGCTTCAGGAGCCGGTTCCCGGGGCTGGGATTGCCTCCCTCCCCATTTGTACAGCACCTCGCACAACGTGGACTTCACCCTCAGCTGAAGGCTTCCGCTTTCGTCCCAGCTAAAACCCTCGCACCTCCTTGCCACGCCATCTGCAGAAACCTCCCCCGGCGGCTCGGCTCCCCCCGCTTCTCTTTGAAAGCTCCTCCGTCGAACGCTGGTCTAAGCTGATGGCAACAAAGACCCGGCATACTTCTCTCCGGGTCAACCTAAATATTTCATTTAGCTTCTAAAGAAGTCAATTCCTTTCTCTCTTTCTTCCTTCCTTTATTTTAAATCTCAAAATGCATACCGTCTCTCATGAATATTGATGAGGATCATTAGTCACTGAACATTTCACTGCGCTTTCCCCCCATCTGCACAAAACCTTCATCTTTGTTAAAGGGGGGAAAAAAAAAAACAAAAAAAACCCTACCAAAAAACCCAACCCATCTCAAGTTATATCTCTGGCTGCGTTTTAAGATTAGCCCCATTAATACGTTCAGAGATTGAACAAATACCTACGGGAGCAAATACGGGGCACAAAAGGAGACGTATACAGAGACCCCCGGCTTGCGGCTGCACTGGAGGCGGCCGCTCAGGTTTGCCGGTTGGGTTCGTTGCTTGGTGCAGGATCGCGGCGGCAGCCCTGAGCACCAAACGACCGTCGTGTTGGCTGCCTGGCCAAGGGGAACTTCACTCCCGCTCCCCCTCGCACGTGCTCCCCCCGCCCCCCCCATCCTTCAGCTTTTGGACCGTGCCCGTTCCTTCCGTCTTCACCAAGCCCAACCCGAAGGCTGCTAAAGGACTTTGGTTCTATTTCGTGAATACAGACGGCAGGGTTTGGCCAGACACAGCAAAGAGATTGGGGAGAAAAAGAGCAAGACCCGCAGCGTTCAGCTTCATGCTTTACGACAACATTTCGCTATTTCCTTATGATAAGAATGGATTTTTTTAGAAGGGTTTAAAAAAAAAAAAAAAAAAAAAATCAAAGCCAGCCCAAGCAGGGCAGGATGCTTTGCTGGGCGTATTGCGGTATCTTTCAGTCAAATCCGACAAAGTCCCACTTCATTGAGAAATGGGAACAGGTTCATTTTGTTGGCCCGAAACACACAGTTTCTTCGGGGTTGTCGTTACGGCTGTGAAATACAGCCGTCTCGCACCGCTCCCGTAGGGAAGGAGCTTCATCTCACAGGCTTGGGACTGCGGCATCGCGATGATGCTACGCGACCTAACGCCACACAGGGAAACCAGCGGGGAACAGGCCTTCAAAACCATTTATTTAAGCCTTTCCGTGGCAGACCGAAGCCCCAGACTCTCTTGTGCCCGCAACACCGGAAGGGTTTCGTCTTCACGACAATCCTGCGGGGCTCCCACCCCACGAGCCGGGCTTTATTTGGAAGTACTCTCGCCCCAGCCAGTTTCCGCTCGCCATCGCACACTACATTCACTTCTGCTGGCTCGGGAGCCGCTGTGGTGGCAAGCCTGGCTGTTTGTCAATACAGAGCGCGTGTCTCAGGCTGGGACTTACAAGGCTGCAGCCGTTTTAATTGATCTACCAAGCGACGGTAACTTGGTACTGCTTCATCGCTCCAGCCCACGAAGCTCCAACCCCGGCCATGCCTGCAGAGAGCCTCTGCCTGCCGGAGAGGGAGGTTGGAGACCGGGAGCAGGCAGGAAAGAAGGAGCCACGCGTTTCCTTGCGGCAGCGGTAGACCTGCAGCGCCTCGTAGGAAGCGGCGCTGCATTGCAGCGCCTGTGCGCCAGGAGGACTCCTCAACGTGGCAGAAGAGATGCTCTTTCTTCCAGCCTTGTGTAGGGATCCACCATCACCCTCCCGCGCCCTTCCCAAATCAAAGTCCGGATTGCTTTCTCGGAAGCAATGGCTTCCGGATACTTTGAGAAGCCGGAGGCTTCCGTGCAATCATGCTATCATGTCCACGCCGGGAGGCTTTATGGCATCATCAGAACCTGACATGACGGCACAGCCAGAGCTGCATGTCCAGGTTCTGGTCTGGTGGACACCATGTCAACAGCGTGACCCGTACTGCTAACGAAATGCTGCCTGCCAGCAACCTCTCCGGCAGGGTTCCCCCCAGACACCGAGGGAGGAAAAGTAAATAACAGCCCCCCGGGGCTGCAGATCTGCAGAGAGGGGGAAAATTATCACCAGATACGCACGCTCGAAGGCGGGGAGCCCGGAGGCAGCAGAGCGACGAGAAAGCCAGAGCCACCGTCTTCAGAGAGAAACCTTCCATCTCCTTTAATCCGCGCTCCCCGCCGGCTCCCCGATACGCTTTAACAATAAACCAGCCCAAACCCAAAGGCGGCAGCGCCGAGGGCCGGCCGGCCGGGGTGCAGCACATACCCTTGTCTCTGCCCCCTTCTCAGGCGCGTTTCAGAGGACAAGTCTTTCCCCACAGCTCCCCACGTTCCTTCGGCGCACGTCCCGTTTCAAACGCCATTAAAGGGGAGTGCGAGGGCAACGGATTTCGAGTAGCCGGGGCATTCCAAATCCTTCCTAGATATTGATCTATGTTTATTAACGCCTAAGATTCCCAAAGCGTCTTTAGCAGGCCCTCCAGCCCCTGCAAAGGGACGGTAACAGCTTCTACGTGATGCCAGGTTCTCCCATACGCCCCAGCAGGCGGAACACCAAGAGAAGCAGCTCCTGAATGATCTTACGCCGGTACTCGGAGAGCGAGGAAGTATTGTACTCATTTATTTAAGACTACGCAGCAATAGCTTTCCACAGGGGACCGCTACTCAAATCAATAGATAAAATTATACCCTTAGACCATTAACTGCTACAACACCACCGCCACCATAAAACTCGCAGGCTCTGTACCAGATTTATAACCAGCGGAGTCGCTCAGCCGCGCGGCAACCGCTGGAGACAACCGGAGCGTCACGGCTGAAACTCTCCTCCCCCTCCCCAAGGCCAGCGAGGGCGGCAGTAAGGTGGGCAGGTGTTTCCTATCCCATCCTACCTGAACGGAGCGCAGGAGGCCCTTCCCTCGGCAGCATCCTCCTCAACGCGCGCCACGGATTTCACCAGCAGGGACTCGGCTCACAGCAGCGTACGCCTACTCCCGCGAGGTCCGGTGTTTTAACCCGGATTTCTGGCTGCCCCAACCCAGGCAAAGCCTCCCCTTGACACTAAACAAAAAGACAGCGTGCCCGCTGGTTTCCCCCCCCCCCCCCCCTCAGGTTTCACTTACATCCCTGCCTTGTTTGGCTAACAGACGCGCAAAGCATCACAGAAACATCAATGAGACCTCCGCTGATAACAAGGCGTCTTTAACAACTTCTCCAGAGCTTGCTCCATCCACTCGCCTCTTCCTTCTCAAACGCCTTTGCCAGATAAAGGACAAAAGGCTCAATGCAGCTAACGGGGGAGACGCCTTCCCTAATCAATGGAGGTCGTGTCTTCGCGGGGAGGCACGAGTGACAACGCTTGGGGTAAGGCGAGCTTCCCTCGGCGGGCTGCCGAGCCCCGGAGGAGACAGCACCTTCCTTGGCGATGACCGCGGGGTTCGCAATGCAAAGTTGGCGCCGCGTCCTACAGGGAGCTCCGGAGATCAGCTAATAACGGACCCACCGCTACAAGGGGTCCCGGCAGGTTTTGTGCCCGGGATCCCGTAAGCTTTGAGCAAAGCTTTGCAGAAATCCCATTCCCAGGCTGCAGACCGATGCCAAGGGGTCCTGCTGCTTGCCCAAGCCTCAGAGGGCAAACTGTAAGAAGATACCGGGATGCTCGAGAAGATGCTCAAGCTGTTTAGGGGCTGTCGAGCTCCATTGCGTGCAAAAGCAGGTCGAGCAGGGCCAACACGGCTTGAGAGAAACCAAATAACGTGTTACAGGTCTGGGCCCGAAAGACAGAGCCTTTCCACTGCCAGGCCAGAGAACTGAGTGAAGTTTGAGCTTCTCCAGCAGCGCAGAGGCCGTTGGCACCTGGGTAGAGGTGAAAAAAAAAAATCACTTTTTACAGGGCTAAGAGGGGCTGGCTCCGATTTATCCTTGAGACTGAGGAAGATTCATGCTCAGCCGGCGCTGCTGCAGATGTAAAAGTCACTTGCAAGATTCAGATTAAGTGTCCCCATAAATCCGAGCAATTCCGAGGCAGCCAGCGCCTTGCTGGGCTGCTAACGGGTGGCACGAATACGTCCCGGCGCCTCAGTGCCAGGCTCTAATAGGACGTTTTCCTGGCAGGAAGCGTTCACTGAACCCGCTTTGAACTACGGCAGGCAGCAGAAGGGGCGTTCAAGCGGAGAGACATTCGGAGCAGAAGCACAGCCAGCTTCTCCGAACAAGCCGGTTTTCCCCCAAAACTGCGGGGACCCCATCCCGGCGTCCCAGCTGGTTTCTCTCCAGGCAGCGAGACGGGGCTTGACAGAGAGAGGAGCCTTCAATCAGACTGTTGGAGAAAGGATGCTCAGCCTTCGGGAGGGAAAGGCACGGAGCCCTCTGCTCCCTGGAGAAGATGATCCGAGGGCTGGAGCCCCTCTGCTGTGGGGACAGGCTGAGAGCGCTGGGGGGGTTCAGCCTGGAGAAGAGAAGGCTCCGGGGAGACCTTCCAGCCCCTTCCAGTCCCTCAAGGGGCTCCAGGAAGGATGGGGAGGGACTCTGGAGCAGGGAGGGGAGCCATGGGACGAGGGGGGATGGTTTTAAACTCAAGCAGGGCGGGTTTAGATTAGCCATTAGGAAGAAGTTCTTTCCACTGAGGGTGGTGAGACACTGGCCCAGGTTGCCCAGAGAGGGGGTGGAGGCCCCATCCCTGGAGACATTCAAGGCCAGGCTGGATGAGACTCTGAGTGACCTGATCTAGTTGAAGATGTCCCTGCTCGCTGCAGGGGGGTGGGACTCGATGGCCTTTAGAGGTCCCTTCCAGCCCAACACGTTCTACGATTCTACGAAGCGGGAGGGCACTGGGGGATGACCAGAGCCCACCAAACTGGGACCAAACCGGCCACAGATCTGTCTACAGCCCAAAGAAGAGCGACGCACCCAGCCTCTGTGCCTGCCAGGATTACCCAGGGCTTCGATATTTAGGACGTGTTTTAAAGCCAGGTTTGGATTTAACTCCGTCTCCTTTCCTTCCTGGTGGTGTTGGGTTTTACCCGTCTCGGCGCGGCTGCCGCCGCCGCCGCACCCCAGCACCCTGCCAGCCCCAAACCCTCCCTCCCGCCGCGCGGAGCTGCCGCAGAAGAACCCGCAGCCTTCGTTCTTGCAAGAGCTGCAGATTCCCTCGGAGAAGCTATTAAGAAGCAGGCGGAAAGAGCAACCTTTCATTGACAAGTCGCTCGGCCCTTTAAACGATCTCCAAAGAGTGTTTTCTTTTTATTGCTTTCTGCAGTTTAACAGCCTTGATTTCAAGTTACTTTGGCTTATGATAAACTCCAGATCTATAACGCTTCTATTCTCTCCCTCTTTGGTCTCTCTCGCCCACTTCTTCTTTATGTTTTTATTAAAAAAAGATCCAGGAAAACAGATAGCAGATTAAAAGGGAAACAAATTGAAATGGGTCAAATGTATCTTGCTTAGATGACAGCCACCCCATTAGATACTTTTAAACAGGACAAATAATCCGTTCAGCAGCACAAGTGGGCTTTTACATTTATTCTAAATTACAAACCAAATGATTGCAGCCTCAAATGGAAGCGCTGGCTAATTGCACTAATATCTCACTAATTCCAGCACCAAGGAATGGGGGAAAACGCTAACGAATTTCACCATTTTGCCAATTATTCAATTTAGACCAAAGGTACATTATGCACACCCTGGGTTGAGCTTCCTCTCCGCTTTGTGATCTATGACAAGGACTGGAATTCCAATTATTAATAATGGAGGAGCTACAATTATTCTAAGGATGGGTATGAGATAATTATAAGCCATAAAACCAGCTTTCACACGCACCCACAATTCTCTCCCCACGTCTTGCAGAACCGAAACTTATCTGCAGGCCAGAGGGACGTTGAAGTTGAAGACAAAAAAAACCAACCCCAAAACCCCGTCCAGAGCTACGCTGCTCGCAATTCCGGAGGGCAAAGCCCCAGCTGATAACAGGAGCCAGGAAGGGGCAGCTGCCCAGTCCTCCCCCGCAGGCAGGGGCCAATCTGAAGCGTGAGCCACCACAAAGACAGCAGGCTGGGGGCTCTCCAGGTCAGGCCACCATCGTCCCTGCTTCTTCTGGGCCAACACCGACCCGTGTCCCACGTCTGAGGTGTCTCCTATGTCTGAGGTACATGGTTGATGCCCCCATGGGACCTCCATTTTCCCCCCAACATGAGACATCAGAGCTTTGCGTTAGTCCTAGCGCCTTTCACAGAATGGGAGGGGTTGGAAGGGACCTCTGGAGATCATCTAGCCCACACCTCCCGCCCCCCATACCTTTTCTCTTCTCTCCCAAGACTCTTTCTCTTTCCGACTCCCAGTTCCTCCTTCACTTTCCATCTCACCTTTCAACAGGCAGGGTCACCCAGAGCAGGCTGGACAGGAACGCCTCCAGGTGGGTTTGGAACATCTCCAGAGAAGGAGACCCCACACCTCTCTGGGCAGCCTGTGCCAGGGCTCTGCCACCCTCAGGATGAAGTTTTTCCTTATAGAATCACGGAATGGTTTGGGTTGGAAGGGACCTTGAAGACCACCCAGTGCCACCCCCTGCCCCGGGCAGGGACACCTCCCACCAGCCCAGGTTGCTCCAAGCCCCGTCCAACCTGGCCTTGAACCCCTCCAGGGATGGGGCAGCCACAGCTTCTCTGGGCAACCTGGGCCAGGGGCTCACCACCCTCACAGCAAAGGATTTCTTCCCAACATCTCATTTCAATCTCCACCCCCCTCACAGCAAAGAATTTCTTCCCAACATCTCATTTCAATCTTCCCCTCTTCCAGTGTAAAACCCTTCCCCCTTGTCCCATGGCTCCCCTCCCTGCTCCAGAGTCCCTCCCCAGCTTTCCTGGAGCCTCTTTAGGGACTGGAAGGCTCATGTTCAGACGGAATTTCCTGTGTTGCCGTCTGTCGTGTCGCTGGGCACCACGCGAGATCCCAAACCTTCCAAACAAAAGATCCAAGGTGACATTTGCAGCTCAGACTGGGAAACTTTTAAGCCCTCACCCTCCGTCCTCCCCAAACTCAAGGTCTGTTGAGTGCGGCCAACACCTCAGAGAGAAATCTCCTGCCTTGGATTCAGACAGGCCTTACCTGAGCAGATTTCTACGGTCATTACCCAGCAAATATGATTTGCTAAGCAACACCCTCTCCCAATTAAACACGGAGCAGCACTCGTTGCTATGTGGAGCTGCAGCTCCGCGGTAACGGCTGCTGGCACTGCCGGGCTTTCTCGAGTGAATGGAGACGCCCCGAACGCAAGAACACTACAGAGACCGGGTTCTGCTCCCAGCCACAATGCGAATGGAAGGCAGCTGCTGCCAGAGATAACTCCATCGCACCAGCGAGCGTTTGCGCCTAAAGCGGCGGACACCGAGGAGACCGCCTGCAGGTTAAGGTACAGATTTCAGCCTCGTGCCCAACCCTGACCGATGGCGTGGGTGGGAGCAAAGCAGAAAGCAGGGCCACAAGCCAAGCAGGGACCTGAAAAGAGGGAGTTTGTCCTTCCGTGAGCCCAGATCATTAACCATTAGATGGTCCAGGAGGAGGATGCTGCACCGAGTCCTCCTTCTGCGCCTTTTCCCAGCCACTCCTGCTTTCACCACCCGACCTCAGACACGAGGATGAAGCCCAGGAGGTTTAGGATGGATATTAGGAAAAAAATCTTCGCTGAAGGGGTTATCAAACGTTGCAACAGGCTGCCCCGGGAAGTGGTGGAATCGCCATCCCATCCCTGGTGGTATTTAAAAGACGGGCAGAAGTGGTGCTGAGGGACATTGTTTAGTGGTGGGTTTGGCAGCGTCGGGTTGACCTGACGATCTTAAAGGTCCCTTCCAGCCTGGACGATCCTATGATTCCACGCAGTGACAAAGCCGAGCACTGGGTTGACCCTGCGGAGATGCCACCCGCCCACTGCACGGGAGGAGACGAGAGCCGGCGAAGCACCTGGAGAGGGAAGCGAGAGGAGGGGAGCGAGCTGCCCTGCCCTGCTCCTGGTGCGCGGGGAGATGGTTGGAGGCACCTTCCAGCAGCCGACGGCTGGCGGGAACAGGTGGTGAAGGAGAAGGCTGACACCTCTCAGCGCTTAATCGTTCCCGTTAGTAGCTTTATGAATGGCAGCCAAAAAGTGCCATAATTGCTGCAGTGACGCTTGCTAATGACTCGAGTTAGAGCTGGCAAGAAGTCAAAGGCAGGAGAGAAGAAGAAAAACAGCAGGAGCAGGATCGACACCTGAATACCTGGACTTTGGCCACCGTCAGAGGAGAGCGGAGCAAGCCTAACTTGGGACCTGCAGCTACGGACAGGCAGGGACCAAGCGCGATAGGTGAGCAGGGAGAGGTTTTACAGCACATCCCTTGCCTTCCCTTGGCAAGGAGAGAGACCTGAACACGAAGGGGAAGAGGGGATAGAAAAACAAGCCCAAATTTTCAGGTTAGTTCACGATCCTTATTCTTGGGGGACTAAGGTGACCCTCCTCATAGATACCATCTTTCTACTGCAAAATTACCTCGAACCAGGGCAGCACAAGCCCTGGGCAAAGCCGGGTAACTCAACGCGCCGCTGGCCTCAGCATCCCTCTGTGCCTCGGGATGTCCAGCCCACGAGGCTGTGGCTCCCACTGAGCCGCCGCCGTGGCCGGGGAGAGCCGTTCCCGGGGAAGAATCCAGCCCCTCGTGAGCAAACAGCACGCTCCTCCCGATTATGTATCTGTTTCTGAATGTTAACAAACAGTCGGCAGCATCTGATTGAGTGGGTTATTAGCAGAACGAAGACAGATGGTGGAGGATTAACTCTAAAGCGTCTTTATTGCAAGGCCGTCGTTACAGACGGCTCTACCTCTCTCTCCCTCTGTCTACAACTGTCACCGGCTTAATTTCACCCTACAACTCACAGCCGCACACCAACCAGCGATCCCAGCACGCAGACGAGGTGATCATCAATCACAGCAAAGGGATAAGCATCTATCAGCCGCGCTGGAACTGCGCCTTCCCGCTCCCCAGCCCACCCACACCCCCAAATCATGCCCAAATGCAGCACCGTTTCCCCGTGCGGGCATCGCAGTGGCGGTGCAGCAAGACGCAACGGCACCCGGCGTGGCACAGCAACGCCAGCTGAAGGGACAGCATCCCAAATCGTTCTTGCCGTCCACATCACCGGCGCTGCCATCAGCAGCCCAGGCTGCTCTGTTGCCTTACAGCCGGGAGAGACACCGACGCCTCACCCAGACCTGGTTTTTCACGACGCGGGTTGACGCACGCTGATACGGGGCACCGATAGGCCTTACCTCACGCTGACAGAGGCAAGTTCTCCCACGCTTATTTTGGCTTCTCGCCCCGGAGGGCGGCTCAGCCAGAAGAGCCCGCATCCGCAATCGGTCGTGTTGATGGACATCCATCCCTCGCCAGCTGGTAAACAAACAACAGAAGGCTACTAAAGACCCTCGGCTGGGCACGGCCACAGAGCGTCTGTAAGCCACACCGTTTGTTTTGCGCTGCCGGGAGAGGTTGCCACGCTGGTCCGCAAGAGCCCCCAGCCTGGATGTTCTCCATGGGGATAGCCACGAGAAGCTCTTTCCCACCAAGAAGCGATTCCTCCGCGCCGACAAGGTCTCTAAGTCCTCTCTACCTACAAGCGAGTTTTGTAGATGTCTCCCTCAAGTGACAGCGAGGTTCTGACGATCCCTGTAATTACCCATTTCCACTACGATGGAGACCCCACACCTCGTAATTATCCCACTGCCCACCTCTGCTTTTCGTTCCTTCAGCTACCCTGTGATTATTAATAGGGCTATTCGTTAGCGCCATCGCAATAAAGAGAGGAAAAGCTCTCACTTGGCAAAAACACAGAAGGGAAGCTCTCTCTCTCCTTATCCCTGCAAGGTAACCGGCCCAAAGAGTCCGGCTCAGGTACTTCGGGCAGGAAATCCTTTCACCGTACCCCTGTAGGTGACCAGACATCTGAACCCCGCCTTGGCTCTCACACCATCCAGCGTGAATCTGCACTCAAATCCACCGCAAAGCCGGGAGGCCGGAGGCCTGCAGTTGTCATCCAGCACCGTCTCTAGTGAAAACACAAGTCCCAGGCGGTCTTTGTAGCCATGGAAATCCCCCCCACTTTGGTTTTTTGGCAGATTGTACCTTTAAGCGTAATGGTCCTGCAGCCTGCGGGGGCCAGCAGCTCGCTGGCTGCACAGCATCAGGCAGGCACACTTTGTTCCCTTTCCTACACAAAAGCTTCACTTTTGGCCTTTCATGTTTCTTTGTTCTCCCCACACAAAGCCACGTTCAGCCTGAAAAGGTGGCTCACTTCATCGGCGGACACGGGAGCTTCTGTGAACGGTCCCAAAGGATCGGCAGGATGGCCAGGTGTGCCCCCGGTCCTGCCGGCCCTCAGACACCCCCCGAGTAGCCCCAGAGCCCTCGGACACCCCATGAACAGCCCCGGGGTGCTCCTGTCCATCCCAGCACGGCCACAGGCAGCGCCTCCAAGAGGCTCGAGGGACAAGCAGGTATCAAGAGAGAGATCGTACCTTCTCACAGCACTCGGACGAGACTCTGCCATCCGTCCTCCCAAGGGGCAGCCCCTTCCCGTGAAAAACCTACTCTAATCAACGTTCAAAAAGCACGCGGCAATTAACAAGCACGAGGTGAAGTCTTGTGAAGTACCTTCCCCACATTATCCGTTCAGTCTCAGGGCTCCCGGGGAACCGGAGGAACCTTTGATCTTCTAACTGATATTTGAGCCATAAACTTGCCTCCACGAGAGTTTTCCCCCATGAAAGCTAATGCGCCTTCTACTCTCGTGAAGACAAGGCTTCCTGCAAGAGTAGACACCCCCGTGGCTAACTGCTGGGCGAGCCCACGCAAGCCAAAGGAAGCTCAGCAGGGTGCTCCTTTCCAATCAAATCCCAAACCACGTTTGGGTCGCGTCTGCAGTCCCCAGAGCAACCTCACAGCCGCCAAGTTCTCCTCGACGCACCCTCAAGACCCTCCTTGCGGGGCTCTGAGACCTTTAACCCTCTGCTCCAGCATTAACCGGAGATGGCGCTGCACCAGGGTTTGCTCCAGAAAGAGAAGCCAAGCGAGGAAGCTACCAGAAGCAAGGATGCCAATTCTTTCGAGCGTAAATAGTTTTTGTTTAGTTATTATGCTTCATAATTATTTATGATATTTCTATGGATTAATCAATGCTCATAAAGTACTCGGGGGGACGACTGGAATATAAACAGGGAAATTTTAGTGAGGTCTCTGCCAGAGCGCAGGGATTTGACAAACGGAACGGCGCCTCCGAGAAGTGCAAAGGCACCGAAAATTGGTACTCTGCAGGCGTCACGGTGAGGCACTACCACCCAACTAGAATAAAAAGACTCGATGCAGCAATTGCTGGAAGAGCTTCCCACGTGACATCCTTTCCATGGGGAAAAAGACAGTGGATTTTGGATGTACGGAACTAATAAGTCCTGCCCTTCTCTTGCAGCTTCATGCAGGGGGGGCTTCCCGCATCTGTGCCCACGAAGATGTTTCAGAGATCAAAGGGGAAAGCGGGATTTTTCTCCTGGGTGTGAAGAAGACCCTAGCGCATTCCCGGCAGCAGCACCTCCACGCCCCTTGCAAGGAGATTGCTAAAGAGGAAGGAAGAAAGAATGGAAGGCGGGGAAGCCGCTCACCTTCAGTCATCCTGCGGTACTTCTCCTTGTACATGAACCCCAGTACTAGGCAGCATCCTCTTCCTGGGAGCCCCAGTTCTGCAAGAGAAGAGAGAGCGACGTTAGAAGACGGGGCCGGGGACAAGGGCAAGCGCGCGGGGATGCGAATCCTGCTGGGTACGCCCTTTCCGGCGAAGCGCCTAACCCAAAGTCTTTGGTCAACCTCACAGCCGACCTTTGCTGGGGGTCCCAAACCGACCGCTGCCGCGCTGCTCCCCGTAGCCACGCGTATCTAGAGAGGGGAAGGCCACCATCCCTTCCCCTTGCCCGTTTCTTAAGCACTCCTCTACACCACGCAGAGGGAACGAGCTGCATCTTCCTCCGCATCAGCGCGTTGCCAACAACATGGACTCTTTAATCCCTTAGCAGGCAGCGCAGCAAAATGGGAACCGGCCCCCAGAAGGGAAGATAAGTCTGGCTCGAGGCGTCTTGCTCTTTAGAAGCCAGTAAGTGACCCTACGAGCGCCAAAGTGCCAGAGTCTGAGGAGGTGCACGCCTTTGATGCCTTGATTCCTTAACGGGGCTTTCCGGCTATCGATAACGAACGGCGAGAGATCTGAGCAGGGGTTTCTCCAGAAGTAGGTTGCATGCACGCGTGCTCTCCCTGCGCGCATCTCCGAGCGGCAAAAAGCTCCAGTTCTTCAAACAAATTCTCCCGTGTCACAGTGGAGAGAAAATTAAGGTACCGTGTCCCCGGCGCTGCCTGCCTGTGGACCTGCAGAGCTCCTCGGGGGCTTCTGCGCTCTGCAGAGCCCTGCTGATCAAAGCCCCTTTGATGTTTACTTAATGTGGCTGTGGTCTCTTTAGAGCCCCCCTCTGCCGAGGAAGGAGGGCTCGGGAGTGTCACGAAGTTGTGCCGCGTGCGAGAGGGGAAGGCAGCGAAGCAGGAGGGCTGCGAGCGCAGCGACGGCTTTAGAGCCGAGCGAGCCAGGCCTCGCCAGCCGCCGCTTTTGAGCGTCACGATGCAAAGTCGGGTTTGAATTGCAGGTCTGGACCGCGCCCAGAGGAAGAGGAGAGTTGCTGAGCGCAGCGTGGCGCGATGTGCAGGGAAGAGCCCCGGGTTTATGTGGGTATATACCCAGATACACCCTATCCCTCCCCAATACCACCAGCTGCCACGGCATCCCAGCAGAGGGGTTGGCATCCTCCTCTTGCGTACGGTATGAGGCAGAATCAGAGCCTAAACCCAGGAAAAACAAGACTTTTTGACCCCAGGACACTCAGGGTACGAGCAAGACGAATTAAAGCAGCTTCTCTATTATCAAACCTTGTAAGAGGCTGAGGACCAACAGCTCCTGACCCTAAGGCTCCCCCACCAGGGAGGACATAAGCGTCTAACCAAAGTAAATCAGACGTGTAATCCCACGGACGTCGATGCTCAGACAGAAGTAAGTCTCTTGAGATGCTTACAGTAAGCTGAAATTTAATTGCCCCCCTAAATCCACGTTGCCACCTAAGGTAATGCTCTGGAAAGAAATAGGCATCTCCAGAAGGTGAGTCACTTCACCTCCCCGGGATGACTTTAGGGTGCTGCTAACTCTCCCGTTGGCCATGAAAGGTGGTGACTAACTGAGACGCAGATGTCTACAGATCCAACTATCCCCAGAACCAGCTATCCCCAGAGTCCTAATTAGCAGAAAGAGGTAAACGTCAACCATCTCCCACCTCTGAAGCAAAGGTAGGAACCGGCCCTCTTGCTTTGCAGGGCTGAGGCAACGCGATCGATGCCATCCCAGCACAAAAACTGCAAATACACTAAGAAAGGTGCCAACTTGCGGAGCCTTAGGTGCCTCCTGACCACCGGTAAGGCTTAGCTGAAGGACATTCAGCACCGGTTGCTCCCCTAGCACTGCCCAGGAATTAGAATCGATAAGACCTTGCTGAAACTTCAAGTGGGGCTTCCACGAAGGGTTGCACAATGCCTGGGAAAGTGGACACAGCGCACGTAGCCGGATAGCTGCCGATAGCCTCCCAAGCCTCCGGGGCCACTCACGCACAGCCCATGAAGCAGGCAAAAGGCGTTTATCTCTCTATTGATAGGAAAGCAAAACTGCATCGATTCCTATTGAGCCTTCAACAAGCACCAAGGTATCAAAGCGTAATTAAAACAACACAATCAGATCAGCGTCACGCAAGGCAGCGGCAGCCCACAGCTGAGCTGAGCAAGCCGGCGTTCCTATCTTACTAACTGAGACATGCATCGTACATCCCGGCACGCACACGTGGGCCTGCGTGCGGATGCTGGCGGGGTTTCTCCTGAGCACACAGACCCGGCACAACAGGGACCGCCGTGCTTTCCATGGACCACAAATGTCGTCAAGAGCATCCTGAACCAAAGCAGTAGCTGCAGCCACCCGGGGGATGAATATATCAGAATGGCTGGGGTTGGAAGGGACCTTAAAGATCATCTCGTTCCACCTCCCTGCCCCGGGCAGGGACACCTCCCATCAGCCCAGGTTGCTCCAAGCCCCGTCCAACCTGGCCTTGAACCCCTCCAGGGATGGGGCAGCCACAGCTTCCCTGGGCAACCTGGGCCAGGGGCTCACCACACCCAGAGTGAAAAATTCCACCACTCAGGCATCCAGCTCTCATCTTCCAGTCTCCAACGCTCCCTGAGGAGGTCGTGCTTTAGAGGCTGTGAGAAGCGGCTACGACCCAAGGCAACGTCTGTGCCGCTCAAGAGGTCCCAGTCACAACTTCGCCCCTGCAGGAGGGAGGGACAGTCAGGGATGGGCCACACGGGCTGGATCCAGATGAAATCTGGGTTATTACCCCTCTGGAGCCTGGATCAGCGCACACCGGTATGGGTGTCTATCTTCCACTTGCCTCCCCGAGGGGTGCTATAATTAATGCTTATAAAACACTTTGATATCCCATGATGAAAGGAGCTATACAAGAGGACTGCATTATAATAATTCATACCATAAATTTGTGAGAACATGCAAAAATCTTTATAGCTAAAGGCACCTTTAAATACTTGACAGTGCCTTTAAAAGGTAAAACGCTTCGAGATGACTCCGATGCCTAAGGATGTCTCACCACTTCATGGCTTTTAGTGGCTACCTGAAGCTAAAATAGTTAAGCAGATACCCAGCATTTTAAATGTTTTGGCTTCAGGGGGGCTGCTGAGATACCACTGAAAACAGAACATTTTAACCCCTGCACGTCCCCCACCCCCAAAACAAATCCCATCCGCTTCCTCGCGATGGCAATCCCAGCAGAGCGAAACTGGTTACGGTTGGAGTTTCTCAGCCCAGGCGCTCTGAAGAAGCGTGAGCTTAAGTATCTTGTTTGGAAAACACATGGTAAGACCATGTTTTTGACTCACTCAAAGGTACCGGCATTAATTCACCTCAAAACTTGGAGGAGAACCACTCATCAGACAAAGCACAAGCGTGTTCAAACCACCCGTTGCTGGCATTAGGGGCCGCCAGCGACAACGAAGCAAAAACCAATTAAACAAGAGTTCAGGGTCTGCCAGAACGGGATCTTTATGCGCAGACTGGGCAAAGTTCGCTTTGAAAGGGAGATTTCTCTTTGCTGGCCCGAACTGTGGAAACCTCCTGCTTCTTCCTCATTTCTCCCGTCGTCTGGGATTTCCTTACTCAATTTCAAGGCAATTCAAGCCGTAACTCGGGGAGGGAACTCAGTTTCTGATCAACCAGTGCAGTAAAGGCTAAAGCTGCAAAGCAGTAATAAAGGTTTATTAACACAACCATAATGTGTACTATTGTGTAGCTGTATTCCACCAGGAATGATAATAAATGCTTAACAGCCCAATAATACCTGCTTAATAATTTTTCCGCTCATCCTGTCTAATTGAAGTTTATTAAAGAACGATAAACTTCATAATCGTTGTAAAGGCATAATTGCAATTCCATCGCTTATTTAATATTGACTTAATTATATTACAACTAAGTTATATTTTCCCATACATATTAAATATCAATTAGCTGTTTTAAACTATTGATTTGTATTTAATTAACTATGCTATTATATACCAATTAAGTTCTTATAAGAGAAGCAGAAACAGCTGGTCTCTTAAATTAAATTTTAAAAACTTTGTATTAACATAAATATCATGTTTCTATTTTCTCATGTTTTCCTTCCACAGAGATGGAGATTCGCTACCTGTAAATATTTTTGCAATCGCGTGCTATATGCGTGAGCTTTGTTCTGAATTGGGAATTGGACAACCTCCGTGACAGGTACCTTGGCATCAGCGACACCAAAACACGGCAAAGACAAGAGGGTTGGAAAAGCCCCATCTCCCCCGGGGACCTCAGAAGCCGAGAACTTGAGTGGGAGCTCGTCAAAGAGCATGAAAGTCTCCAAGGAAGAAGCTCAGTGTCTTCCCCTTTGTTTTTAAGGTGGCCAGCAAGGGTGATAGAAGATCCTACGCCACCAAATCCGAGAGTTTTGGATGACCTAACGCCACTTTGGTTGAGAAACCTTATGCTCCTGCTTAGAAGTTTCCTGTCCTGACAGCCAAAGTTGTCTGCTGTTGCTGAAGAAACACATTATGAACAGAAGAGACCCATCTCCCAAGTCTTTCCGTGTTCTTGGCTTCTCCGTATCTAGCGACAATCCACCCCAAAAGCTACAAGCGTGCGGAGGAGCATTTTCTTCTTTGTTTTTCCAACGTCTTCGTTTCCAGGCTCAGTAACCATCCTCCTTTTCTCCTGCAGATTCCCTTGACATCCTTGCGACCTCTTCTTCAGAGGACTTTGCTCTGGGCACCCATAAAGCAAGCCGCATCCTTCCCCTCCAAGTTCACCTTCTGCCGCGAGTGCTGGATTCTGGCTTCCTTGACACGTGTCCGCATCCGGGAGCGTTGCCGAGCAATCCAAACTACCGCCGCGTTTCGGCAGAGAGCAAATGGATCCCTCGGCACGTAATTTCTATATTACGCCGTTAAGTCTGCAGAGCAATCCAAGATCCTCGGAGATGGGAAAAAAAGCTATACAAATGCAAGTTCTTATTAAATCTGTGCCCTGTTAATTCATAAAAATATATTAAAAAAACCTAAGAGGCTTCCCAGATGAGAAAATGGGCACATTACTGTTTGAAATATGAATGAACCAGAGATCAGTGTTAAACGCTGCAGTGATATTGTATTTTATTCCATAGCGCTCTGCAGAAAAGTTGCATTTATAAACCCATTTATTGTGTTATGTACTTGCAAACCACCTTGTCATCCATTTATTGCACAAATAAAATCTTAAAAGCAGAGGATTAGTTGAGCGTGTCCCTGTGGGACCACAATCTGACTTTAAAGAATCCATCAGTGAAGGAAAACCGATGGAGCAGAGGTGTTTGCCAGCTCGTTGCTCCGAGATGGAAAAGGCAACTGCGCAGAAGGGCTATTCTCCGACGGTCCACAGACCTGGAAATCCTGTTCGGATTACAGAGGGAAGGCTCATACAGCAGAGCTTGCAGAAACCCGGTCAGGAGCCAGTTCTGGTTGAAGACTTTGGAGGAGCAAAGTCCCCTCTCTTGCCGCTGCGCAGGGGCAAAGACCACTATGGGGAGGATGGTTCAACTTTCCATGGCGAAAGAAAATCCCTCAAAATCGAAACTGTGCAAGATACCGCCGTTAAGACCTAAATTTGCCTTAAACAATGCTGGAGAGGCAGGTATCTGCAGCTCAAACGGCAGCATCACCCAAACAAGCCGGCCCCGGCGCTGTTTTCCCCGAGGGGAATTTCTAGCGCTGACGGGTGAAGGTCTGGAGGGCCCTTGAAACTTCCCCCCGATATTCTTGTGGGTTAAAAAAAACATAATGGAAAACGATGGGAAAATTTGGGGGCGCTTCTTTTCACCAAGTCTGTTTCAAACCCAGTGGAAAAAACCAGAGCCAGCAGAAGGGGAGAGGAGGAAGAGAGCTTCACGCTGCCGAGCGGAGAGAATTATTTCCCCGTGTTCCCCGGCTAACGAAGGGAAAAAAGGCACCTCCAAGTTATAACTCAGCACGGACATGTTTTGAAAAGCTTTTTTTCCCCCTCTAGCGACAACACAGAGCCTTTGGTCCCTAAAGCTCAGTCCGCCGAATCTGTGTTCCCCACTCTCCCCAGCCCTCCATGAGCCCTGCCAAACCTCTTCCAAACACGCTATTTGGGGAGTGCCCAGCAAGCGAAGAAGAATCTTCACAAACCTCAAATCCAATCATTTTTAGGTTGGTTTTTTTTTCCCCCTTCCCCCCCCCCCAAGTACTCTGAGGGAGCCCCAGAATAAGGCGGCCTTCAGAACTCAAACCTTCGTGCGTAAACAGCTTCCATGCCTTTGTGTGCACGGCTACACGCGTACGCGAGTCACATCATCTGAACCACCTTCCTTTGATAAGGTCTTGCAGCAGCAAGTGCCACAGGTCTAACTACACCTCGCGTGCAGGCAGGTATTTTTTCCTGTATTTCCCGTTGTGGAAGTCATAACTTTTCACGTAGCATTTGTTTCATTCAAAAGAAAAAAAAAAACACAAATAAAAGGTCATTTAGATGCAGAGTCTGTTTTCTTCACCACCGCCAAGGCCAGATCGACTCCTGTTTGCACTAACGAGACGGCCAACGCAGCCACGAACTTCTACGTAACCTCGCTAAAGGCCCTCGCAGGCATCGGGAAAGGCTGGCGGGGCTGCCCGCCATCGCAAATCCTTGGGGAATATTGCCAAGAAACAAAGTCACCCGCACCTCCCTCCACGCCCTACTTCTGAAGGCTCCACCGAGGAGAGACCGTCCACAAAAAAACGCCTCCGGGGCCAATCTTTCATTTTACAATCACGCAGCGTGCGGGCGGAGCTCAAGCATTTCTCCCCAGTTTACGCGATTTCTACAGCGTTTCGCAAGAGCTGCTAACCCTGTCGCCCCTTTCATCTCGCTTCGCTCAGACCCGGAGCTCGGACCCGCCCTGGGAAGACATCCGTGTTGTTCGGTGGGGCTACGGCCAATTCACCTCGCTGGTGGATTTGACCGGCACTTCAAGGACTTCCCCGGGGATTTAATCTCCTTTTCACTGCAGCCCATTGTACGTGCCGCTCGCTCCATTCAAGCCACAAAATACATCCCCCGTTTCAAGGCCGCAGCCCGCTGCGGGGAGGTCGGGAACAAGGCTCCGAGAGAAACTTCAGCCATACGTGAGCACCTCCCCCGGTCTCTCCTCAACTCTTCCCCGGGTCAGCCCCTGAAACCACGACACCTCACCATCCCCAGGAGGAGCCGGGAACTGCTGAGACCACTTTTCCTGACGCCGAGGGGTCAGCCGGGGCCATCAGAGGACAGCCAGGTGATGGACACATCTGTCTCGGTCACGCTCCAGTGGTTGCGTTGCACCAGCCGACACGGACTCTACGGAGCTCCTCGCATCTCCAGGGCTGGAGCAGGGAGGGCAGGAGGGGCTAACAGACAGCTTGAGCCTCGTCCCTCACCCTGGGTGGCCTCTCTGCCTCCCCCAGGCATTTCCTCTCGCAAGCCGAGGGCTCGGATGGCCCTGGGCTGGCTGTCACCTGCCCCCACCTTCTGCTTGGCAGCTCAGACCCGAACTTGCACTCACCTGGGGAGCTGCCTGCCAACGTCTGTGGTGGCACCGACACGGCATTACTTGCTCCCCCCTGTCCAGCCATCTTCCTCTTCCCACCCCTCCCAAAACCAGGAGCTGCGTATTCGACTCCATACAGCAGAAAAATAACCCTGTCCCACCAGAGAGAAAAGGGTGGAGGACACGTACGAAACCCATCGCACCTTTCTGCAGCCCCTCTTCCATTGCACCTCATGCAACGAGCTCTCCAGGGAATCAAAATGCCTTTTTGAGGACATGGCCCAGAGACTGGAAAAGCCCCAAACGTGTGAAAAAACGGGGGCTGCAAGAGGAGGGGTGTTTGGAAGGTGGGTTGGGCCAGTCTAAGCTGGGGCAAGCCTTCCTGCTCCATCTCCAGCGATTGCCCTGGCATCGGGGTGCGCTCCACCTCCCAGGAGGGCTTTCAACAGGGGGGATTTCTAGTCCCTCAGATGGTCTGAAATCCGAATGAAAAAGAGCTCAGAACAAAACTGACAAGGAGAAAGATGCAAGAGCCGCACATTTTGATTCCTTAAGAACACGGGGTTTTCTCCAGAGACCTGATTTCATCCCCAAACGCTCCGGTTTCTCATTTCGTTGAAAGCCACTGCACCGTTCCCTGCCCCTGCTGCAGGACCCCTGCGCGTCCCATCGCCATCCAAGCAACATTAGCCGCACACACGGCACGACATCATCCCGAAGCCTGGCGGGAGCAGCTCGTGTTGGAATAAATAACACATTCCGCGCTTCCCTGGCGCACGGAGAGCCACATTTACATGCGGGTCTAGAGATCTGCATAGAGCAGGAGGTCTACCAGCCACACACCCCACCCAGACCACCCCGTAAAGCCCCCTGCTCAACTAGGAGGAGAACGTGGCAACGGAAACACTTTGCAATAAGCCCCGGATGCCTCCACGCTGCTCTGACAGATCGTGGACACACTGGAGAGAGAGATAATAAAAATAAAGCCACAGCCCTGTAAAGGTCACATCTATTGTGGCACTCTGGAGCAACACCAGCTTCTCGCACCTCCCACCCTTGAAAGCGTTCCTGGTTCAGCCACCCATTTTACAAGCCTAGAAAGGCCGAGGACAGCGGAGGAAAGCGCAAACCACTTCTACCCTTGGCAGCAACCTTCAAACCCATCTGCCCCAGACCCATCGGCTCCTCCTGCCCCGAATCCCGCAAAGCCCATTGTCCGGCTGCTCCAAATCCTTCCCACGCTGGGCACCCCCAACAACTGCCCTGTCTCCTCCAAGACCGACTGCCCGCGGCCCTTTAATCCCCTCCGAAGGCAGGGGACGCACTGCAGCACTGCCGTGCTCTCACTTGAGGACGACACGCCAGTCAGAGGCGGGGAGCCCCGCGGTCCTTCCATTACTGGGAAATCACGCTCCAGCCTCGCAAACGCCATTACTTCCGCGTATCTTGTAATTAAATTGTATTCGGCGGTTACCTCACAGCACGGCTGCGATCCTTGCGCATGTGAGGCTTCTAAATTTCTGATCTTCAGCTTCTATTTTATTTTTCCCCTCCTTGCCAACTCTCAGCAACGTCAGAACACTCTTTACGCTGCCTGCCCCCTCGCGAGGCGAGAAGGGGGTAGGGGACGTGCTGTGCAGCACCAGTCCACGCGACACCATCTCCTCTTGGGCCGCCCACCAGTCCCAAGCTGAAGGGGACCCGCGACATGAACGAGCCACCTCGGTCAGACCCACGCACACCGGTTACTCTGTTTCCTCCTTCGCTATTTAAACCTCCCAGCAATTTGAATGGGAGCCGACGCGCCTAAATAGCTCGGGGAACCTCACTTACGGTGGTGTTACCAAACCACCACGGATGAGTAACTTGGCCAAGGGAGCAGCTTGGCCCAGCTGGAGATTAATCCCAGTTGGAGGTGCATTTGCTGCGGTCCCCGCTCTTTCCCTTCTGTTAAAACTTGCTCGAAGAGGGAGTTTTCCTGCTGGAAGGGGCTGGAAGACAGGCTGAGTTGGGGGTTTCAGCCTGGAGAAGAGAAGGCTCCGGGGAGACCTTCCAGCCCCTTCCAGTCCCTAAAGGGGCTCCAGGAAGGATGGGGAGGGACTCTGGAGCAGGGAGGGGAGCCATGGGACGAGGGGGAAGGGTTTTACACTCGAGCAGGGCAGGTTTAGATGAGACATTAGGAAGAAGTTCTTTCCACTGAGGGTGGTGAGACGCTGGCCCAGGTTGCCCAGAGAGGGGGTGGAGGCCCCATCCCTGGAGACGTCCAAGGCCAGGCTGGATGAGGCTCTGAGCGACCTGATCTAGTTGAAGACGTCCCTGCTCACTGCAGGGGGGTGGGACTCGATGGCTTTAACCAACCCAACAGCATCTATGAACATGAAAACAGGCCCCTACCCTCCGCCAACAAACAAGGCGCCTATTACAGAGAAGGAGAGAAAGCGCCAAGATTTAAGGGCCCGTCTAACCATTACCTTTCCATCCCTTTCTGCAGAAAGGCTGCTTTGATTGAGGTGTTGAAGCTTCACCGTGTGCTGGCAGGGAGGGCTTTGGCCACGCTCAGCAGTAGGAGAATGGAAAGCGAGTGGGCAAATGTCAGGCTGTGGGAGGCTGATTGCTGCCCTGTCCGGACCACGTTCCTTCACCATCCCAGCGGCAGCAGATCCGGTCCCGCCAGGAGAAACAAATCCATCACCCAAACCGCTAGGCCATGCAGGCATCCCGCTACAACGGCGGTTGGGATGCCGGAGCTGGCACCAGGCACCTTGCTCGGGTCCAGGGAAGGCACGGAGCGTCCACACCACCAGCTGCAGGTTGCAGCATTCAGCCTGAACCTCCAACCTTGCAACATCCACTTTGTCTCATGACCATCCCTGCCCCCCTTTCAGAGCACGACGGGTTTCCCGATTGACCTGAAAACTCAGTTTCTGCAACTGGTCCTGCTG
Source organism: Chroicocephalus ridibundus (assembly GCF_963924245.1). NCBI lineage: Eukaryota > Metazoa > Chordata > Aves > Charadriiformes > Laridae > Chroicocephalus > Chroicocephalus ridibundus. Next base: position 7,657,123 of record NC_086301.1, on the reverse strand, counting down.
ACTGGATCTTCACCCTGCCAACGCTTGGCTAGCGGGGCTCACCAGCTTCAGCAAAAAAAAAAAAAAAAAGGCTGGTAGTTCCCACAACGTTAAATACTTCCTCCGCCCCTACGGACGCGATTATCACAGGCAAGAGGTAGGAAGGCAAACCAGGGAAGACGGGTATAAGAGGAGGATTTGGCGCCCTGCTCGTGCCCTTACGCAGCCCAAAGCGTGCACAAGCGGCAGCGATCTCTCACAAACGGCCGCTCTCCTCCTCGTGACATGCCTCGACCAAATTAAGCCCCAGCTCCCGGCCCATGCCAATACGCGCCTTTATGCACCTTCCCTGCTCCTCGTATCTGCTGCCAAACTCTATAACTTAGTGCAAGCAGCTTGGCTTCCACTGCCAGGGGGCCATTTTCCCAGCGTTGGCCGTAACTGGAATGATATGTGAAAACAGCTCCCCTGCTTCCCCCGGTGTCGGCGCGCCGCTCCTGAGCGCGCGCTCTCTCCATCCCATTAAAAGTAATGGGGTGAGATTGTCCAGCCCATTACTTTCAATGGCTTCGTTTCAGCCAGACAGCCCAAAGCTCCCAACATCCTCAAAATAGCAAGCGCGGTAGCTCCAGAACTCTCTACTTCATTATCACATCCTGTATTCCAGCTTGCCAGGGTTTAATTGGCAAGACAGCCAAGCCGGCGTTTAGGTTTGCTAATTGCTGCAGGAGAGACACGAGCATTGCTTGCACCGCTGACGATTGTTTCCTTGCTCAGCAATTTTTTGGCTTTTCAAGGTGTGAAGTTTTACAAAATTAGTCTTAAGTCCTTTTTTTTTTTTTTTTTAAAAAAAAAAAAAATAGAAACACAGGCAAAGCCAGCCACGGGAGAGGTACTTCGTGAAACCATTGCGTGCTCCGAGCTTCAGCTGGTCTTGCTGGTGCTGGAGGGGAAGGACAGTTGCGGGAAGAGCTAGCTGGGGAGAAACATGGCTCCTACAAAAAGCCAAGCGCAAATCATATATTTAAGACGCGTCACGGGAGCCGTAGTTGGAGCACTTCTGAATCGCGAGTCCAACAATACACCGAGGGCAGAGACAGGCCAAAAATCAAAACACTTTGCTTCCAAGACAGTTTGATGTAACGACACGCTCAGAAAGCTGCGCAGCCAAGCACCTTTCTTTGGGAGCTTGAGAAATCCCGTCTCTGGTCTGATTCCTGACCTCGCCTTCTGCTCTGGTTTCATAAAAGCCTGGCAGAACCTGACCATATAAAGCTCCCCTTACAGCTAGGGAAGGGAGCCATTAGAGATGCACGTAATGACATATCCAGGACACTGAAATAACAACAGCCATCTCAACACCCGGCCAAAAAAAAGTGGGAAGAGCTGCCTAGTGAAACGGTCGACAAAAAGAGAACACTCCCCCCACCATAAAAGCCGGAGAGCAACTTTTCGCAAGGGCACGTAGTGACAGGACGGAGGGTGATGGCTTCAAACTGGAAGAGGAGAGATGGAGTTAGATACCAGGAAGAAATTCTTTGCTGTGAGGGCGGTGAGCCCCTGGCCCAGGTTGCCCAGAGAAGCTGTGGCTGCCCCATCTCTGGAGGGGTTCAAGGCCAGGTTGGACGGGGCTTGGAGCAACCTGGGCTGGTGGGAGGTGTCCCTGCCCAGGGCAGGGGGTGGAACGAGATGGTCTTCAAGGTCCCTCCCAACCCCAACCATTCTATGATACTATAACCCACCAGAAAGTTGCTGCGATGACACTTACAGCCAAGCGATGGAAGTTTTGAGCACAACACGGACTTTTCTCGCCTCTGGCCCCAGCCAAGAGAAGACGACAAAGCGCACCTTCCTGTCCCAAACCCCCGCAGGCTCTTTGCGCGGCCTCTGCGGACTCGACGCCGTGCCCCGTTGCAATGCCGAGTCTATCGGCTGCCGCTTCAGAGATGTTAACGTCTTGATGCTCACAGCCCTGTCCAATCCAGGACAGATGGTAATAAATTTTTCAGTGGCTGGAGCGGAGTGCAGCAACTGTGTGATTAGCATCTTTTTCTCCACTGCACATTTCATCTGTAAACTAAGATTAAATACCTGGAGGAAAAAAAGCCGCAGGAAAAGGGAACTTTAATGTGTTTTCACTGCAGAGTTCACACGAGTGAGCAAACAGCTCGGATCCGAGGTCAGGGGCGGCTTGGGGCGGGGAGCGTGCGAGTTTTTCGCCATGTGCCAGTTCAAGTTACCCGGTTTTCGCAAAGATGCTCTTTCTGTTAGCGCGGCTGTACCTTAAAATTCTTACGACCCAGGCAGCCGCCCTTTGAGCCAGCACTGCGAGGTCTGCAGTCCCTTAAAAGTGAACAAGAGGAGGAGAACTGCTCCATTACCTGCCTGGATTTGACCTCTCGACTCATTTAAACCCAACAAAACCTATTCCAACCGCCCGTCAAGCCTCAAGGACTTCACTTTCCTGCAACCCTCAGCCAGAGATAAAACAAGGGAATGAATTTCGTGGATTGCACGGGAGATTAGGGATGGTGCCAGCTGTTGAGAAAGAGAAGAAATCATCAGCTACAAGTTCAGCAACCATCAAAACGTTGTTCTTCATCACTGCAACACGAGTACCGGGCCAGCGTTGCCAATAAGGCACCTCGGATGGCAAGCATTTCAGTTCGCCGTTTAAAAACCCAACAAAACATGAAGCCACACGCGCAAAAACCCCACCATGCACCCCCCCCCACACACTTTGTCTTGGGGTGCACGCTACTTCTAGTCGGAAGGCTATTGTTAGGCCTTGTAAGCCGTCCTTCTCAATTGCGACAGGTCCCCCTCTCTGCAAGGTCAGGGAGGCATTTTGTGTGTACGTGCACTACTCACACGCGGCACCGTGCTTTAGCTCTGCTCCTACACCTGACGAGGGATTCCCGCGTACAAAATCCTCCTTTCGCTGCCACCTGGCCACCAAGGGAGAGGCGCACCCGCGGTTAGAGGGAAAGCCAACGGAACTTCAACGCTCTGGCCCCACTTGAAGGAAAATCTTCTCCGAAGCATTTGCTTGCTTAACAAAAATCCAAACGTGCCCAAACATGGCTTCACGTCACCCAGAGAAACACCCCAGCTGGCTATTCTGCCTCCAAACATCTAATAACGTCAGGCTGCAGCCCACCTTTCACCACCGACGGGGGTCTGCCCCTCCTCTCCCCACGCTGAGCCGGGGGAGCGTGGCAGGACACAACTGACTCGCCCCGCGCTTCCAAGGAGCAAGAAGATCCGCCTTCGGAGGGCTGACGGATGGGCACGCACCACCTGCCTTTCAAAGGACATTACGCGCCATTGTTGTAATCAATAATGTATTATTTCCTCTATGTTTTATATCCTCATGGTTATTATGGGATTTACAGTGATCCGAGTGTGTTCGTTTAATGTAGCTGACACCCTGCATACGAGATCTGCCAGCCGCCCTCCCGGGACCTTCGGGGAAAAATGAAACGATGCTTCTTACACAAAAGCCATCTTTGCAAGAGAAATGGGGAAGGAAGGAGGAGGGGAAAAAAAAAAGAAAAAAAAAAAAAAAAAGACGACTAAAACAAGGCCAAGGTAGAGAGATCAGAGAGAGACCCTGTGCATGGAATGGGAAACAGAATAAGAGGGCCAGCGCGCGGACTCAGAGTCACACCGGCATTATTGTGAAAGGAACATTAAGTATTGCTCTCATCTCAAGTCCGAGGCGCTGCTTCCAGGAGGAAAAGGTTGGGGCGGGGGGAAGAAACTTTTCCTTGGCACACCTATGCAAAGCTCCTTCTTATTTGATCTTCAGCACAAAGAGCAGAACAGAAGCATATCATCCTTTGCAGCCAAAGTGAAAAAAATAAAGAGAACTTTTATCCCAGATCCACTTATCTCAGGAAATAAATTCTGCTCCTGCCTGCAGCCAGTCAGTATTTTCCAGGTGGGTAGCTTTCTTGCTGGAAAAATGAACAAAGCAATCAAAATAATTTGCTAATTCATTTCATACTCTTTTTTTTTTTTTTTTTGAAGTCTAATCTGCAAGTTAAAACAAATCTGAGCAGCGCGGTGTGTTGTGTCAACATTTTGTTCAACAAATATCAAAGCAATACTGAAATTCTTAATTGTTTCTTAAAGGTTCTTAACGGTCCTCCAGAAGTTACAGAGCCCTTCCCAGGAGGGGAGCGCCGCCGCGATTAAATCTAATCACGTACGTTTTCTATAGGACGGCGACAGCCTAAAGGTCTCCTGACACCTTCCAGAACAGCACCACTAAAGTGCTTTTGCCTGTCCCGACACCAGCCTGCAGCATCTTCATCCTGAAACACCTCGGGAACGCGAGGACGCGGCCCTGCTCCCACCTTCCAGGCGAAGCCACCAGACAAACCGAAGCAGCTTGACTCGCTCACGCCAAGTTCTTGATCCACGTTCTTCATCAGCCGAGCTGTTTGTTCAGAAAGAACGTTCGGGTCCACGACCGCCTAAATACAAGGTCTGAGCAGCTTTCCCGCGCCAGGTTATCCCAGCACACCCGGCTCCTGTGCCTTTCCCAACGTGGATGCCCTACCACATCTCCTCTCAAGCTCAACTTGGTACCCCCGTTTCAAGAAAAGGAAAAGCCTGCCTCCGCACTGGAAACAAACCTCTAAGGCAAACATCTTCCCTCCTCGCTCTACCAAAAACTCCTCATGCAGCCTCACCCGCGTTACCTACTCATAGCTTAGCTGGGCAAGAGCACCGCCGTCCTTTTCCTGACTCCAAGAGGATGCAGGGCTTGCATTTTTAGCGCGTACGAGGCATTCTGAAGCACTACAGAGGAGCAGGAGGTTCTCCTCGCTCCCCGAGCTCGTCTGCGTCACGAGGCTCCTGCGCGCTATTAAAACAGCTGCCACGTTCCACCTCAGAACTTCCTGCAACTCAGCAAAAACCGAAAGACAGGAGCCCTAGCACAGAAAGAGATAAATACCCTAAAATACTGGAGAAACCCGACAGGCACCCATTGGTCAACAGCTGCGCGCTGCTTTGGCATCGTCCCTCGCTAGAAGGCACCGCATTAGAGGAAGCAATGATCATCATCATTAAACGCCTTGATGGAAGTCAGGCATCTGGTTTTCAGCATTTAGCTGATGAAATAAATAAGGGTGCTTTTGGCAAACGCGGAGGGAACAAACATGATACCATCAGAGAAGCTGGAGGGATTCCAGCTTCCCTAATAGCGTCCCTCCCTGTTGCCGCCTCAGGGGCTTCCCGCGGGAGAGTCCTACAGCGCGGGGGGCCATCACATCACCCCTCGGTGGCCATCACACCACGCTCCTTGGGCGTGCAAACCCCCTCAGTGACGGGAGGCAGCCCTCTGGGGGAGCGAAGAGGGGCAACATTCCATATGAAAGGATGACAAGCACCCAGAGTGTCACGGGCGCAACGGGAAGCCTGCTGCCCCAGTGTCCTCAGCCCCGCTCCGAATGCTGAGGAGCGGATCCCGCTGATGCCGCTGCACCTTGGGCCAGCTGCACTGGTTTGCGCAAACCGCCAAAGCTGAGATACTGGGGCTGTTCTACCCATTAAAAAAAGGCGCACAGCCTCAGAGATGCTCATTTAACATATTTCTGCCTTCTAGATGGCTTTTACTTTTCACTAAACTGACGACGCAGTACAATATATGTGACTGATTAGGCTGTGTAATACAGTTCCTGCACGTTTACATTAGAAATGATTATGACTCAAATAAAATAGCTGAACGCAATTCTTATTGCCATCTCTTCCCCTCCCCACTCCTCCTCTTTCAAAGACAAGACAGCAAGCCGGAGGCCCGGAGCGAGTCTAGAGGAAGGATAAGGATACCAGGATCTGGTTCTTGCCCTGCACCTTGTGTGAGGGCGGCCGAGGCCCAGGAATGCAACTGCAGATACAAGGGATCAAGACAGCGTCTTTCACCTCAGCGTTCCTTAAACACCCTCTTCTACAGCAAGTGGAGACATCCCCTCTCCTGATCTTACCGAAGATGGGGGCGCAGAGGACAGCTGTCCGCTCCGCACAGCCCCCAACCAACCCTCTTGGGAGCACGACACGAGAACGGCTTTGGAAGGGCGGAAAAAGAGCTGCTTCGTAACCGGAGGGCTGGGAGTTCCCCTACGGAACATTCAGAAACACTGGACCGCCCTTCCATCACAGCGGACCAGAGGAGAAGGCTTGCCCCGGGCTACAGGACGCTACGCTGTGGCATCCTGAAGTCTCCAACCTTAAAACAGATATTCCTCCAGACAGCGCTCAACGCGACAGGGTGGGAAACAAGCCGATGGCCTCATTCCCAGAGGTCCCCCCTGACCAGGGGAACTGGAACGTGCCCACGGCCGCAGCCAGCAGCACGGCGAGACTGGTCAGGGCACGGTGCAGCAGCACACGCCTGCGCGCGACACCCCAGAGGCTGGAGGGGACCGGACAGACGCACCGGCCTTTCCCAAGGGTTATCTTGGCGCCGCCAGCCCCGACGGAGGGTTTTCATCCTTCAGAGCTAAATAAGACCAAGGGAAGGAAGCATATGTTCTCTTAAAGCGACCTCAAGCATCACACCTCAGGGAAAGCCTTAGGAAAGAAATTTATCAATCCACAGCGGGGGAAGATGACATTTCAGGGAGATACGGCAGCGTCACAGCTCTGCCGGGCCACGGAACGGGCTTAATGAACTTTAAATGTCTGACCTCGGGGGGGACCCCAATGTGTTCCTGCTCTCTAAGCAAAGCGAAGCACCCGGGCAGGTACCGTCTGCCGCAGACGGCACGCTTTCCCCCCGCCACAGCCCCCAAAAGCCACCCCGAGCCTCTCCTCACACACAACTCCTGCTGCAGAAAATGGCTCCCGCAGCACGGACGCTTCCCCTCTGGGCCGTGCAAGCGCAGGCAGCTGCCCCACGTCACAGCACGGGCTAAGCCCAAGGGAACAGCAAGGTCTTGGGCAAATTTAGGGCTAGATTATAGCCCAGCTGACTGTGACTAACCCTCTGAAATGAAGGTCACCGCTGGCACTTTGGGATGTGATTTTCTTCCATTTATTTCTTGATGGGAAAGTGATGGAGAGTGTAATTACTGCTGTACTACCGCTCACAAGTTGCAAATGTCCTAGCCCAGGAAAAATGAAGACTCGGATACAAGCGCTGCGGGAGGAGAGGGAAAGAGGGGTGTCAAACAGTCCTCACCAGCTCCAGCTGCGCGGAGCGCAAAGCTGCCAGGCTGCCATCAGCACCCTGCCCGCGGGAGGTGGCGCACTGCAGGTGAAGTGCCAAGAAGGCCCGGGGGCTCCTGGGGGATGTTAAAAAGCACGTGTCCGGAGATGGAGGGAGGTCATCCTCCCCCTCGGCTCTGCCCTGGGGAGGCCGCATGTGGAGCGCTGGGTCCAGTTCTGGGCTCCCCGGTTCCAGAAGGGCAGGGAACTGCTGGAGAGAGTCCGGCGGAGGCGACGGAGATGCTGAGGGGCTGGAGCACCTCTGTGCTGAGGAAAGGCTGAGAGCCCTGGGGCTGGTCAGCTGGAGAAGAGCAGGCTGAGGGGGGATCTCAGCAACGCTCAGCAAGAGCTAAAGGGAGGGAGGGGGGCAAGAGGATGGGGCCAGACTCTTCTCAGTGGGGGACGGGACAAGGCGCAATGGGCACAAACTTGACCACAGGAAGTTCCATCTCAACATGAGGAGGAACTTCTTCACCCTGAGGGTGGCAGAGCCCTGGCACAGGCTGCCCAGAGAGGGTGTGGAGTCTCTGTCTCTGGAGACATTCCAAACCCCCCGGACGTGATCCTGTGCCACCTGCTCTGGGTGACCCTGCTCTGGCCGGGGGTTGGAGGAGATGATCTCCAGAGGTCCCTTCCCACCCCGGCCAGGCTGTGTTATGGGCAGCAGCCCCCTCAGCCCGCTCTCAGCTGTGCTCACGTCAACCTGCAACACCCAGAAACCTTCTCCCTGCGAGCGCAGCAGCTCCGGCACCGCTCGGCAGGAGCCCAGGCGCTGGAGAGGCTGCAGAGATGAATGACTACAGCAGACCATCGCCACCCTGCAAGACAACCCCCGGTGCTGGAAGTGACCCGAAGCCCACCTCCCCGCTGCTACGTGGCGTATCAAATCCAGGCGCTGCAGAGGGCAACCCCCAAAGCAAACCCCACCGAGAGCTCAGAAAAACCAGAGCTGCCTCCTCCAAGCAGAAAAAAACCCCAAAACCACAAAACACAACAAACCCAAATAACCCTAAAACCCCTCCACGAAAAGAGATGTTTAGTTAGAAGAGGTTATTTCCACCCTGGCAGCCTGCAAGCGAGGCGGGGGTGTGCTGAAATCCCCCCCCCCACCCCGAGGAAAAGCAGCCACGAGGCAGCATCGCCACAACCACCACACCTCAGAACTGGGGAAAAACGGAGAAACCACACGGCTTTAGCAGCAAAAATACACATTAATACCCTTCCTCGAGGGCTTTTAACAAGAGACTATTTCCACACAGTATTCGGAAGCAGGACGAGAGAGCGGTACCTGTCCTCCGACACACGCACCTCGGGCTTCCCGCCGCAGCAGCCATCGCGTTTCCTCACCACAGGGCCCATCTTGTCTCCTCGCCTCACCAAAATGTCACCCCAACATGGCCACAGCCACCCCGAGCTACCTCTCCCCGAGCAGAGCAGAGGGGAATGGCAGGCGGAGCGGGCTGGACGAGCAACCTCAGGGCCTTCATTAGCTGAGTGCTGGCACCTGGGACTAACGAGCACCCCACACCCGCTGGGCACGTTCCAGCACCTTCCAGCCCCGGGGGCAAAAATGACCTCTGAACAGCACCACCGCAAAAGCGCCCGAGGAAAAAAATGAAATTAAAATCAACACACCCCCTTCCCCTCGCCACAGGCTGAAGGCACGCTGCCTTGAATGTCCCCTGCCATGTTGGAAGGGTCCCCCGGGGAGGCTCTCCACACACCGCCACCCTCAGCTTCGCCTCCCTTCACGCTTGTATAAAAAGAAAGGGACAAATAAATTGAGATTTATGGGATGCCAGAAGAGCTGATTTTTTTTTTTTTAATTTTTCCCTTCCCCCCTCCAACTCGATTTTTTGTTTTTATTTTTTTCTTCCCCTCGCAGCGACCGTTTGAAGGCTGCAGATGGAGCGCTGAGAGCAGCTGGGATCTCCTTGGAGAGAGATGCCGTAACGGCAGGCTGGAGAGACAGGGATAAGGACGCGTGTGCACACACGGCATCGCCCTGGACGGGACCCACCAAAGGAGGATTCCTCATTTTCCAGCTCCAGGTGTCCACCCTGTTCACCGGGATGTGGTACCGGGTGTCCTTGCTCATGCTTGGTCAGGAAGTACCTGAGCAAGGTCCAACCCGGTTTCCACCACTCGAGGAACAAATAATGGAGAAAATATTTCCCTACCGCTACTTTGTGCAAGCGCTTGTGGGATTTGCTTGGCACGGGGGCACTGCGTGTTTGAAATCAGAGGGGTGCGGGAACTGCTGGTGGCCTCTTGATGGCACCAGCTCCTACAGCATCTCCCAAGGACCCCGGTCAGGAGGGGTTCACCACCACCGTGCCTCCATCCTTCATTTAGAGGGGCGGGGGGGTGCAACCTGCCACAGCATCCGCCTTCCTGGTCCTAATTCAGCCTGGAACCAGTTTGCCTGTAGGGCACAGTGGTCCGAGCACAGTGCCACAAAGCCCTTCGTCCCTTGCCAACATTGGTGGCGGTGCCAGCGCTGCAGGCCTACGCCAGCATCACCCATGGGTGCCTCGGGACAGCGTGGCGCTGAGCTCCGGCTACGAGCATGGGCTCAGGCAGCCGCAAAATGCAAAAATTGAGATCAATTACCCAAAAGCTCCTCTGGCAGGTCTCAGCTCTTTGAGGGAGTAAATGAAACTCTCACTTTATTTTCCCTGCCTTAGCCGTTTCATCTCTTTCTTGGCCTTTCTTCTCTCGCTCGCTCTCGTGTTTTAAGGATGGCAATTTTTTCACAAAGGTTTTTGTTTCATGTTTTGGTGTAGGTTTGTTGGGTTTTTTTCCTCATTTCCTCCCCCAGACAGTCAAAATTCAGCTGTCGCTTTACACTTAGCCCACTGCTCTACGGGTTCTGGAGTTTGCAAATAAAAGCCTTGCGCGTGCGGACGGGGAGACACTCCCGGGAACAAAGAGCCTTCTGCAAAGCAGAGATCCAGGGGTTTTACAGGGCCAAGAGAGGGACCAACCTCACCATGGTGTCTACAACCTCACCACGGTCTCCACGACCTCACCACGGTCTCCACAACTTCACCGTGGTCTCCTGAATGGTGGCTACCACTGGGATCACCGTCCCTAAACTGCTCCCTTTCTTCCAGGAGGCAGGCAGCTACCTTCTCTTGGTGTGCACACATGACGTTGCCTGTATCATCCGTGAACGCACCTACCACCCTCTACGCGCAGGCACGAAGGATGTGCGCTACAGCCACGCACACAGGAATAAGCGTATGTCACAAATATGCCCCTTTTTCGGTACCCGGTTTCTGTTTTTGCTGGGAATCACGAACTTTGCACTAATGTGCCGGATTTTCCATACTGCTTTTAAGCCTTTCTCTGACTTCACGTTCCTCTGGGTCTCTCACCCCCCCCCACCCCGAACCATCTCTCTCTGTAGTTGCTCCTTTTTATGTCACCGCTGACTCCTCAGTGATGGGAGGCGATGGTTAATATTACATTTTTTTTCCTTCCAAGCATGCAAACACCCAGAACGGAGCTGAAAACAAGAGACTTCTGGCCACAGCAATGTCATTAGGAAATGCAGATTTTTCTTCTCCCTGAAGTGCTAGTGATTGGAGTCAGGTCTGTGTCACCTCCGCAGACTGGCTCTGTCGAGCGACTGCCTTCAATGCTTCTTTTAATGAAGTCTCCTTGATTGATTGCTCCCTGCCCTGACAGGGGGGCTGCTGTCACCCCAACCCGCTCTTGCTGTCACCCCAACCCGCTCTTGCCAGCCTGAGGATTACGGCAGAAGGGTTCAGCCCACGCCAGCCCGGGGCCCGTCTCTCAGCTGGAATTTCCTACCTTCCAGCGCAGATCTGCAGCACGAGCGATGTGACAAGTTTGAGCTGCCGTCAGCAGAGGAGCCGACAGTCTCATCTGAATAACGGTGCCCGACTTTAGGTTTTAATTAAGCCCTTGTGGGTTCCTTGAAAGGTTGGAGATGACACAGCCTCCTCTGAAGCTGGCCTAGGGAGACATCCAGAGTCAGCACCAAAGCCTGCCTCCTCCTCCAAATGATGCGAAATTGGGACCCTGGAAAAAAGGATGAATTCTGAAGAGAAGCAAAAATGGGTTTATTCTGGTTCCAGGTGGGCTGCGGGAGGAAGCAAGGCTCCCGCCAGGCTGAAGGCAAGGGGTGAGGAGCGCACGGCCCCGCCTGGTGAGACATCATTCTCCATCTCCGTGCCCGCCCGTCCCTTCGGGGTATCGCAGTGATGAGCGCGATGTTTCCTCCTGAATTTATCGTCGTGGTCTATGCGGATGCCAACAGGGAAATGCTCTCCCTTGCATTTACACTACTGGATACACAGCCATCAAACATCCTAAATTAAAGACCTACGGCTACTGTCCAATAAGTCCTGATATGCCCGGACCCATGTAAATCCCAACGTGCGCAATTTGCTATCAGGACAGATAAACGTGCAGCCTCCCCTCCCCGTCCTGCCCCACAATATTTTATTTTAGTACCGACTAGAAGATTTCCATCAAACAATATAAACGCATTTGTCATAACCGTTCACAGTGGCTGGTCTTCTCCGAGGAAACGACGGAAAGGAGCGGTGTTTAGTTCCCAGTTCGGTGGGATCCGTAGCGCTGTGTTATTTGAGCTTTGTTTCCTCCACGCTTCCTTCGCTATTTATTTATTTATTTATTTATTTTCTTTTTAGGTTGGAAAATCCCCCAAGCTAAAACATTTCTACCTGGATTGCACCCGTTTCTAACCAAAATAATAACCATTAAAAAAATGGTAGTTCGGAACTGTTTGATGAAACAAACAAACCAAACAATGACGACAGAGGAATTCTTTGGGGAGGAACAGTGAAGAGGGAGAATGCTTTTTCCCTGGTTCAAACGAGAACAAGACCGCCCGTTTTCCCCGCCAGCCCGATGGCCACGTGTGAAAAAGGGGTTTACCCATGTGTTCCGTGAGAGTAAATGCACAGGGAAAACGGGGAGAAAGAGGTTTACGGCCAGGAAAAGGAGCCGTGAAAGCCCCATAGGAGGGGGCATGGTGGACTTGGCACAGCAGAGCCCGTCAGGTGACGCTCGTCGGGGAGAAACCCCAGATTTCACAGTGGCGGTTTGAGCGATGAACACGGGTGGAGGAGGAGGAGGAGGAGGAGGAGGAGGAAGAAGGCTTCTCCTGACAAACGGCAGATAAAGGCGTATTTAAATCTCACCTCCTGCAGCGATCTGCAGCCACTTGTGGCAGTGCCCTACGTCCTCCCGCTGCGACGACCTGCCCCTCTCGTCCCCGGCTTTGTCCAGGGGCGAAGCTGAGACGTCTCTTGATGGCAACTTCACACAGTCGCAGGTCTACGACTCGCCCCAGGCCTCTGGCTAACAAAACCGCCTAGAACGGCCTTGACAAACGTCCTACGGACAACGTGGAGTGGGAATTGACATCAAACGCTGTCTCTGGAGCCGCTTCCGCTGCCACAAAGCCGAAGAGCACTCCTCCGCTATCTCCCGCTTTGAAGAGCTCTCTTGGTGTGACACGGGTTCGGTTCAAGCATTCTCACTTCACACCCATTCCCTTCGCTCCCGGGAGAGGATCGGTGCTCATCTTGTGCTCCGCCAGGTCTCTAGGCATCTTTTTCTTTCCCTAGCTGTTGTTTGCCTCATTTCCCATAGTTTAAGGAGCAGCTCAGAGGATGCACAAAGAGGCCCCAACTCTGTCGTTATTTACACATCTCCACTCCAAGCGGTTAAAAATGGTGTGAGAGACCAAGGTGCTTTCAAAGAAAGAAACTATGAGATTTTTCAGAACTAGAAATAAATAGCAAACTACTTCTATGCCCTTTTTATTTGCTCCCTGGCTCTGCAAAAGATAAAGGTTATGTTTTCCAAATTTTCCCGGCTACAGTAAAGACCAAACAGTCAAAAGGCAAGAAAAGCTGAATTCCTCATTTCATGTCACGACTCCAGGAGCTGGAGCCTTTACAAAAGCAATAAACACCACGGGACTGATGCTCTTCAGTGTTGGCAAGATTTGTGAATAAGTAGAGAATTTTATGGGCCTCGACTGTCGCTTGCCTTAGGATCCTTCAAAAGGGACTTTCGGTTATCCTAAATATAACTCGGTTCTTTTTCAAAGTCCTCTTTCCATCAGCCAGGCTCAGCGTGGCTTGCGCTAAAGCCCGTGCGCAGGGCGCTGCTGCGTATGCGTTTCTGCCCAGGCTTTCCACGGCCGTAGGTGGAAGCCCAGGGCGCTGCCCCGGAGACACCCGCGCCTCCCCTGCCCTGGGTACCCGGCTCGCAGCCCCAGCCGCAGCTCCCCGCAGACCTCAGAGCAATTTCTTTTCCCTTTTGTTTTTTTTTTTTTGGCCTGCGACTGGCCCAGCGCGCAGAAGAAGGGCTCCAGCCCCAGGGGATGCCGCTCTTGAGATGGTGCCAGCGGGGAGCAGATGGCGATTGCACAGGAGCATCGGAGGCATCGCTACGATTATGGATGGGCTCACCTTAAGGAAACAGAGAAACTCATTTGTCCTTCTATTCAAACCCGTGTCTGTATTCTCGGCTGACACAAAGCGGCTTTCTTTCCCTCATCGGCATACACATCAGTTTACTTCAGCTATTTGCCAGCCCGGGAAGGTGAGTGTACCACGCACGAGGGATCCCAAACGCCACCGCGTTACTACGGTAACACAGCAGCGCTGCTCGGTACCACGCTGTGGACTACGGCCACGCTTTTCTATACGGGCCCCGCGCAGCCCTGCACGCCTCCGGGAAAGAGCTCGAGCCAACGGGCCAGATGCAAACAAGAGCCCCCCTCACCGAGGAGAAAGCTCTCGCCGACGGCCCGCAACCGCCCCGCCAGCCACGCCAAGCTTTTATTAAGCGTCAAGCCGTTCCCTCGCCTATCGCTCTGCCTTATTTCCATTACCTTTCAGCAGGGAAAGATTTAGGATCCATTCCCTTGTTTAGCAACATCCATTTGTAACGGCGGGATCGCTGGGGAGCAGTCAATAAGCGCTATGCCGGCCCATCCCTGGTAACCGCGCAGCCGTTAGTGCAGAATATGAAATATATATGGCTGCCTTCACCTAATCTAAAACTGTATCAAATGGCTCTTAACCTTGCCCGAATGAATTCAATTTGGCTACCGGATGCGGATCCAATTCCTTGGGCTAGAACAGAAAAATCACTTACTAAAGCGATGCTCCCGAGGGACTGGCTTCTGAAAGAAAACTCGGAAAGATTTCCAGCCCGCTAATCCTGTGATAGCTCACGCAAGACAAATCTGGAATGATGAGGTCTTTTCGTCGAACGCAAGCAAACCCCAGGAAACACGGGAATAGCATTACAAGTACATTGGAGGGGGAATCGCTGGCGAAGCTCGGAGGAGATGCAGAAGACGAGGATGGGCAGGGGACGGAGATGGGAAATCTGAGGATCTTTGCGTATTTCCGTCGATAAGAGGAGTGGGGCTGTGAAGAGAGAAGGCGGACGGGACTCAAAAGCGAGGGGGACAAAGCACGGGGAGCCCCCGCCCGCTTGCCGCCTGGCGTGGGCCAACGAGCAGAAATGGAGAGCGGTGCCAGCTGCCAGGACCGTGAGGTCCTGATGGACAATACTGGCTCGGAAAGGATCTGTCCCAGGCCGGCTGTCCAGAAATGAGGAGCTGTTTCGCCAGAAAATCCCACTGCCGCTGGTCTCTCCTCCCCATCTCCATCGGAAATGCAGTTTTGACCCTCCTCCTGGCTCTCCCCCACTCAGACCTTCCCCTTTCCCTCCTTTTATGCCAGGAGATGGCCTGAGGTGGGGGTGGCTATGGAGAAACCCAAACCCCAGCATCCCTCTGCCTCTTCCCTGCAGGGGGATGCTCCAGGAGCTGGTTTTCTCTCCAGCATCCCTTTCTCCCACAGCGGGATCGCGGCCCTTGGCCGACAGGCGCCAGCGCAGCGCTTTTGCTTTCCCCCGGCTCGGGAAGCGGCGTGCGAACGGCCCCGCGCTATTGACTTCCGCTGGCGGTTAATTGAATTGTCTTGTACTACACTTTGTTTAAGCCGATGAGCGATGGCTCTCACTCGAGTATCCAGCTCGTGGTGAAATAAGGTCGGAAACGACATGCTCGGTGCCAAACACCCCCGGCCACCCAACTCTGCTGCTGAAAAGCTGCTCCCCCTCCCGCGGGGACCCATTTTCTCGGATGCTGGCAGGAATTTCTCCCTATTTGGCTCCCAGCACTTTTCTCCTCGTGTCTCCCCCTCTATACAACAAGGGGTGATGCTCGGGGCGTAAATCGGGACGGTTGCAACAGGGTTGGGATGGGAATGAGGAGGAAGGGGGCAAGGAGCTGTCGCACAAGGGCATCCCCAGGGACGGATCCAGGCACACAACCAAGAGGGAAAACGCTGCTGAGGGAGGGGAAGCATCCAGAGATGCCGCGCAAATAAAGCAGACCCTCCAAAGGGAGGGAGCAGGAACCTTTGCCACAAAAGACAGCGGCGCAGGGAAGGGAGGAGAAGGATACAGGGAGAAGCGGAGAGAGGCGAGCGCTCAACAACCAACAACTTCATCCCGCGGCCGAGGGCTGCCGGCCGCCCCCTCCGCACAGCTGGGCTGTTGCTGGGCTGTTGCTGCTGTGGCTAATGAGGCATCTGCTGCGTTTGACAGTCGGCATCTGCTGCCGCTCGCCTCCTCCTGCCAAGCTCCCGGCAGCCGCCGCGCCGGGCTCGCCCTCCCTCCCAGCCAGGTGTTCCCGGCCGCCGCCACCTGCGCTGCCCCGGGCATCCCCAGGGCCGCATCCAGGCAGGCAACGAAGCGGGGATAACGCTGCCGAGGGAAGGGAAGCACCCAGAGACACCGCGCAAATAAAGCAGACCTTCTATGGAGAGGGAGCAGGAACCTTTGCTCTAAAATATACCCGTGTCCCCCTCTAATTGCCAGTATTAAGCCATAAAATGTTATGTTTGCAGCGTCTCCTTTTATGTAAGCCTCCTTGTTTACAATCACTTAGAGCAAGCTGCCAGGCCTGGCATTAAAATACACCGTTCAATTAATGCCGGAGCCCAGGGCGGTGTCGGGGAGCGGGAGGCGGCGCTGCGGGATCTTCTTCCAGCCAGGAGATGGGAAACACGCTGACCGGGACTGGTGAAACTTGGCAGCTCCAGCCAGAGATGGAGCGCAAGCAAAACCCGAGACTGGAACAACCTGGAGACGAGGAGAAAATCTGGATTCGGATTTGGCCTCTCTCGAAACCACAAGCGTTTGGGACCGGAGTTTTTTTTCCTTGGCAAAAAGGCTCTGTTTAGAAGCGGAGGCACTTTTCTGCTTTGCTTGGGGGCCCTGTGGCGGAGGTCAAGCACGAAGCAGCCAGGTTTTGCCAACAAGACAGAGGTTAGCCATTATTTTTTCCAACGGGAGCCCCTCTCAGTGCTGCTGGAAGCTGCTGTCCTCTTCTGAGCCCTCTTGCTAAGGGCTGCTAAATTATCCGGGGCTCCTCTCTCAAGATGAAATCTTAAATCAAAGTCTCGATCACTATTGGTCACCGAAGACCCCGCAGTGCTTTTCTAATCACAGAAGGGGAAATCCGCTATCTAAATCAAATCCCGGTTAATTGAATTCCCAGTTGAAACGCAATATTTCCCCCTGATTCATTTCCTGACCTGCACGGCTGCGCCGTCGTACGATGTGGTCCGGAGAAAGCTGCAGGGCGAGGAACCCTTCCAAGGGGCTGCGCGTGGGGCTGCGCGCGGGGCAGGGTAGGGGCGGGGGTGGCGAAATCCATCCGTGAGGCTTGCGAGGCACGGAGAGATCCATCACGGGAAATGGGCTACAGAAATCCAAAGGCAGTTTGAACATCCTCCCTGAATGGCAGAGCTCCTGCTTCGTTTTTGCCGTCTTTAACGAGAAAAGATGTGTTTCAGGGAGATACTGGCGTGCCATTAAGAGAGCGAATAATGCTGAGATAACCGGGTCAGACGAGTGGTGGGTACCTGACGTCCATCCGGGGAATGCAAGATGCTTGGGTTTTGCTCCATGTTCTGCTACTGAGGCTCTCGACCTCAGTCCAAAGAGACCTTTTCCTTGCCCTGCCTCAGTTTCCCCACCTACAAAACAGCTACGACCTCCCACTGTCAGCATTTAATTGCTCAACGAAGTGCTTTCATCGGCATCCAGAAGGGCCAAAGGGACAGTATTTAGCCCTCCCTGAGTCTCAGCCGGAGAAACCTCGTTGTGCGCAGAGGAACGAGTTCCCCTTTTCACCAGGGGTGAATAAGCCGCGTACAAACTTACCGCGGTGCCCAAGCAGAACGGGGCACCAAAAAAGCGGGTCCGCTGCGTGCCCAGCCCAGCGTCTCACCACCGGCTCTGAACCACAGGGTTAGCCGAGGTCTTCGCACAGCTCGGCCCCCCTCAGCCCGCTCTCGGCCACATCTAACATCACGAGTGACGCCCAACACAAAAGCCGGCAGAACATACGGCCGGGCAGGGGATGAAGCCTGGGTTTTGCCGCGGTTTAATCCAGCCCGACTCTTCCTCTTTGCCAGGATCCCACGCAGCATCTCCTCTTTGACCGGGACCCCATCTGGCTCGCCTCCTTCCACCCCGCCGCAGCCAGCTTCCCCCCTCTCCTCCCTGGCTCCGCACCAACAACGCGCCCCTCTATTAACTGAACGCGCGAGGCTCTAAAATTGGGACTCCGCCGGGTAATGTCTTAAATCTGAGGCCCTCCCTGGGTATTTCCATATTTCGGAGGTTTAATGCATTGTATTTAATGTACTCAATTTGGAAGCCAGCAGGCAATGCAATTTTCAGGTGCACGCAACGTGAATAATGAAAGTCTCTCAGTCCCCGGCTCCCAACCCACCTGAGTCCCTGGAACGGCATTAGAGGAGGAAGAGAGCCGGACTGTCCAAATGAACCTCAGCAGCTGAGGGATAACGGGCAGGACGGGCTGATGGATGAATTTCGGGTGTCCCAGCCAAACGGGAGAACACGCCGTACAGAGCGCACGCTGGGCACACCATCTCCGGCAGGCATTCAACTGGCCTTACCAACGCCAGCGTCCCTTAATGAAAATAGCCTGTTCCACTTCAGAAGTACAACTCGCTCTCGAGCCATCAATCTACCCAACGCGGGGGGGGTTTCGGCAGGCGGCGCTGGGCAGGCTCGGCTCTCCGACGGAGCTGACCCCGTCGGCATCGGGGAAGCTCGTTAGCGTAAAGGCAGCCGAGGGGGCAGAGACACGAGGATGTAAACCAGGAGATGGGCAGAGGAGAGCATCCTTCCCTCCTGTCCGTTTCCAAATTAACCCCAGCCTCTAGAAAGTAATCACCAAGTCCACCGACAGCGTGATTGCTCGTATTATTTACGTGTGTTCCCGCTGTGACCGTGGTCCCTGGGAAGACGGGAGCCCGGCTATGGCAGGAATAGAGCGAGCAGGAAACCATCGGCATCGGAGAAGCTCGTGATGAAGGCAAAGCCCTGCACCGGCTGTGCTGCCTCCTTCACGTCCCATTAACTACGAACCTGCAGGAACACCTCTGAGGGTGAAAGCGAAGCCACTTCCCTGGGTTTCCTCACCCTAGTGCAAAATGAAGATGAATTTTAGGCAGGTATTAAACCCCACGGAGACTATTAACTCCATTGCAATGGAGTGGAATGAACACCTCGGCGCGCGTTAGCTGCATGGCAACCTCATCCCTTGGTCCTCTGGGGAAAGAGCAAAAGGCGGAGGAAAATCCTCTCCCTGGGAACACGTGGACTGAAGGAAGAGAGAAATTCTGGGGTGCAGAATTATGCGAAGATGAAGGACCTGCAACTGATGGAAGAGGAGTTATACGGGGAACAGACCCCCTAGCCCAGCGGGATCTCAGCCCGTAATTGGGACTGCCAGGCAGTAACTTAATAGTGTCGGTAACAACAATGTTAATAATGAATTCGCTCGTGTGGGATTTGCCTTCACTGTGCAATCGGGGTCCTTCAGAAAGCAACGCTGAAGGGAAACTGAAACTACTGAGCAAAGCGAGAGTCTAACCTCCCCCGTAACTTCCTCGGTTATCCTGGCGTAACTTAAAATCTGCTTTAGCAATTACATTCCTCACAAGATCTGAAGTGGTGGAAAGAAGAATTGTAATGATAATATTAATATACAGTCTCTTCCTAGCGAGAGTAAGTCATTAGGCAGCGCGCAGAAAAGATGCATAGGCAGAAACAGATGGAAAAAGAGCCACATCAAGAGTTTAAAGGGAGGCTTACAAAAAAAGGAAAAAAAAGCTGCAAATTCTAAGTGGATTACGGAAGGCAGGCTGCAAAGGGAAAGCGAGAATTGCTCTGTGCCGCGCAGGAAAAGGCTGTTCACACACAGCGTGTGAAAGGGAGGAGGGATGGTGGGAAAGATGAGCATCGGGTGGCAGAATAACTACGCTGCGGATGCGCTGCGCTCCGTATAATTGCAGTTGCTGACTAGGTGGCTGTCTACGCCGCACGGGTTTGTCCAGGCTCTTTCTCCTCAACACAGACAGATCCGTACCTCTGCCAGGTGACGCATCCTACCTACAACAGATGGGTAGCAAAATAATGGGATAAAAAAAAAAGGGGGATAAATCTCAGCCTAGTACTAAAGTCCACGAGGATGCACCAGGTTCCTCGGAGGGAATCTAAAATCAGTGTAGTCAAACCCCCCGATGTCATTTCCATGGTACCCTGTGAGACCTGATGAATTTTCATCCAGGACCAGCAAAAAGTGGGGGAATCGGACCTTTAAAAGCACTCGGGGGGTTTTTCTCTCCCTCCCACCAAAGTGTGGTCACGTCTTTCTACTGGCTTGTAGCTATCAACTGGGTGAGCAACGCTGTTCCTGTTTTCATAGAATCACAGAACGGTTTGGGATGGCAGGGACCTTAAAGCCCATCCAGGTCCACCCCCTGCCCCGGGCAGGGACACCTCCCACCAGCCCAGGTTGCTCCAAGCCCCGTCCAACCTGGCCTTGAACCCCTCCAGGGATGGGGCAATTTATCTTCGTCCAGCTCTTTGCAGCTCAGCCCGGTGATGAGAAGGAGCCCGGGCACCTGCTGAGCGCTTGCTGCGTTCCTTTTCCTCCCATTCCCACCTAGACGGGGCCTTGATCTCGCGCGCAGCCCCGCACGCACACACACAACCATCGGCGGTGACGAACAGCATCATTGAGTTGTCCCCGGCGCTCGTGATGCTTCGTCTGAGCCCGGTACGTGCACAAAGATGGCAGCAAAGGGAAGTCGACCCATCCCCTGCCCTCAGACCTTCAGCCATGCCACCAGGGAGAAGCAGCAATGAAAAAAAATCTGCTCTCGGTGACCCCCAGTAGGAGAACCCCGCGGGCCGCCCGGGGTGACCTCCTCACCCGCTGGGCTGCGCAGCCGAACGCCAGTTATTACTCTGGATCTCGCCTCTCTGTATTTCAGCGCGTGCGATTTTAATGATTTTGGGACTCCATCCCAGCCATTTCCCCTTCCCCGGCTGCCCGCGAGGAGCCGTAAACCTGGCAGTTCCATCGGCTATTTACAAGAGCTGGGTTCACACCGAGCCCGGCGCTCGTAACCGGCTGGGCACGCTTTGGAAAAGCAGGCAAAGAGCGATTGCAATAATTATTTTTGTTCTTTCACTCCTCGCCAAAGCAGCAGAGACTCATTACACGCGGTATTCATTAAGAACCTGCAGCCTGTACCTGCCCGTGACCCTCAGCAGTGGCCAACGGGTTCAGCCAAGGCGTCTCCAAGGGATGCTCACCGTGGCCTTGGTGATCCGGCTTCATATACGAGACGGGATCAATCGAGGAGCTCCCTGGCTGAGCTAGAGCATGAGATAAAACACACAAACCACACAAAACTCTCCGCACCGCCGCACCCCGGCTCCTTAGCGGAGAGTGGCACCGTTGGGGACAACCCGGCAGGGAGAGGCCACCGCTGCGACCAGGAACAGGAACTTCTCCTGCAGATTCCAGGCCGCTTCGGAGGAGGAGAACCGTCCCCCCGGCATGCGGCGGGCGATGTTTTCGTGGGGTGAGCGAAAGGACGGAGACCTCCTCCGCCACACAATCAGCCCTCTTAATTTTTCAGCCCGCTCCGCAATCAGCCAATTGATACGCCGTTATCTCCAAACCACTTAGCTATACATTACTCCCTTATTGTTATCGTACCGGATTTTTTTTCTGTGCCGTTCCATGCCAGATAACCTTAATTTTCCCCCATTTGTTCCAGGGTATAATTATTTGTTTGCAATCATTGCCTATTAGATAGACGAATGCGGCAAAGAAACAAACATTCTCCCTCTGTATTGCACTCCTGAAAAGTTCTAATACGTTATTTGATCAAATAATCTTCGCCATATCAAAGCAATACTATTTTCCCCTTCAAAACTATGCATTTATTAAAATGTAAAGCAGTCTGATCACATTGGGAGCGAAAAATAAAAATAATATTATGGTCTTTTGCGGGAAAATATTGCATATTTATTTTGGATGACTTCCCTGGAATTTTAATTCAAGCCTTTATATATTTATTTCCCTTCCCTGCCAGCTAGGGTGCAAACCCAGTAGGTTTGATTTTTTATAAAATTTTTTTTTTTTTTCAAAAGCCTTGTGTTCCGGACTTTAAATTTATTTGTTAAGAATTGCTTTCAGCTTTTGATTTACGGCAGAGATCCTTTTCTGCAGAATAAGATGCGCGCAGGAAACGGAGCGTGTCCAGCTGCTGGAAACGGAGGGGCTGGCTCCGAGGGGGTCGGGCTGCTCCGAGAAAAGAGAAAACGATGGGAATTTTAGGCAACGGCCGCCGCGCCCCTGCAAGGGCTGCTCAGATCTGGACCCCGTGAGCAGCACTGCGTTAGGCGGAGAAGTACATTTTAAGGGACTTTACAAGCTTTCAGCATCCGTTGCTCTCGGGCTCCGAGGAGAAAGAGAGAGATGCATTTCCCCATCCAAGCCTTCAAATAAAACCAGGATTTATGCCCCCAGCTCATGGGACCAGCTTAAAAAATAAATAAATAAATAAAAAATCACGGGCACTTTTAAAACAAGTAAATTTTAGTGTTTTCTTTCTATTTCCCTTCCGAGCCTTGAGCTTTTAAGGGGTCTTATTTTAAAGGCTTCTCTCTGCAACTGCGGGAGAGTGAAACTTTTAAAGAGGATGCTTATCCCTTTTATTTACCCGGCTCCGGGGATTTTCAGATGATGGCAGGCATGGGGCGAGGGGGCTTCACCTGATGAGGAAAGGTGGGTCCACCGATGGGGAGACAGATGCAGGTCGGTCCCATCTCCTGGAGGGGTGGACAATGTCCCCTTTGGGGACAGACCAAAACATCGTCCCAAATGCCTCCTTTTACAGACGGGACGTGGCAGTCGGGGTCACGCAGAGAAGCCCAGCGAGTCCCTGCCCTGCCGCTACCTCTGCGCCTGCTCCCGTTCTGCAAAGTCACCCTGGGTCCCAGCAGCCGGCGAGATTAACAGCTGCCCGCAGCAGAATTAATATTTAAGGAGGATGCCAAAACCACGAGGCCGGGGATATTCATAAATCTCCCTCCATCACGCCACATCCAGGCAAACAAGCTCTTTTTATTTGCACAGATACCCACAAGCTGGAGCTCCGCGGCAGATGGGCTACAGCCGCCTCTGCAGAGTGGACGTCGCGTTGCTCGGGGCAGGACAGAGCGGGGTTTCACAGCTCAGAGCCCCCCAAACGGGGTTCCTTTGGATAAACTGGGCGCACGGAAGGAATTTAGGTGCGGAGACGCTCAAAGCTTTCACAATTACACCTCTAGCCTGATGGAATAGGAGCCTCATCAGACTTGGGCCTGACGTACACCTACGTTGGATCTGAAGTCCAGCCTCCCCCAGCAAAGCCCCGTCACGGTGACAGCACGTTGGATACATTGAGCTCCATGCTTGATAATAACCAAGAAGAGATGTTTGTGGCAAAAGGCTACTTGGTTTATAGCAGGGGAGGTTCAGATTGGATATTATGAAAAATTTAGTCGCTGAAAGGGTTGTCAGGCACCGGAACAGGCTGCCCAGGAAGGGGCTGAGTCGCCATCCCTGGAGGTATCTAAAAGACGTGAGGACGTGGTGCTGAGGGAGACGGTTTAACGGCGACTTGGCAGGGTTGGGTTAACGGTTGGACTTGATGATCTCGAAGGTCTCTTCCAACCAAAACAATTCTATGATTCTGCGATTCTGAATAACCATCCTGTTCGCTCTGCAACAGGACTTGGGGTGTCCATCCGCTGATTTCTCAATCTGCTTTGCGCGGGGTCCCCTACTGCAACTCCCCTTGACGCTGGCGGAGCTGGCGTGCACGTCCCGAGAGCACCGACGTTGCCAGGAGGATTAAAACCACGCACGGCACAGGGGGCTGCTCGCTGCGAGACGGGGAGGAGTAAGAGGGGAGTAAAATGCGTGGCTGTTTTTCCCGATGAACGTAGCTTTGAGTTTCTGACAGCGACGCCCCGTCGCAGTTTTACTGCGTTAATAGGCTGTTTAGGAAATGCGGCGGGGGGCTTTTGATCACGGCTCTCCCCTGCAAAGGCTTGAGTGCTGAAGGCTGAGGAACTATTACAGGGGAATTAAAGAGGCTCCAGCATGAAGGTTAGCCCCTAAAGACGTCGGTCCCGCGGGAAGGGAAACAAGATGTTCAAAGGCAAAAGCTCCCCGTTGGCTCGTGCATCCCGGTGTTGGGCAGCACCCAACACGGGGGTGTCCCCCTCTGCCAGGGAGGGCTTCAGGGAGGGTTGTGGCCGCAACAAGGACTGGATAAAGCTCAAGAGACTGTTGAGCGAGGTGTTTGCCGCCATGAGCAGGCAGTTTTTGCCCAGGACCGGGATGGGGATGCCGGGCCGGTGGGCAGCACGCCGATGATGGAGCACGTCCGTGATACGGGCACCTCCTCCCCACCCTGAACCCACCTATTTAAAAATCGAGAGCTGGGTTTCTTCCAGCTGCATGGGAGCGATTCAGAAGAAAGGAAAGGATATTAAATTAAAGCACTTCGTTTTAGTATAACGCACCGTGACTTGGGGAGGGGGGAGGAAGAAGAACAGCCCCCCTTTTGATTTCAGCGATTTAATAGGTAAAGAGAAAGTCATGCAAGATGTGCTTATGTTTTCTAAACCACCCATATAATATCTTGCAATTAGGGCCCAAGCACATGAAAGATCATTATTAAAATTGAGACCCTCCAGGAGTTTCCCTGAGTGTTTGCTTTTTGCTGTGGTGGGGAAGATTGCTCGGAATAATATAATTTTGTGTGTTCAAAGACTCAAGAGTACGCTGAGTGGGGAAAGGGAAAAAACCAACTAATGGCAAATGATATCTTAAAAGCACGAGAGAGGTTGAAAAAGTGGATCCATGCAGAAAATAATATACTATTATTTAAAAAAGTAAATTGCTAAAATGACACTCTTCTGCAATTCTGTCTCCAGAAAAGTCATCTTGGCTGAATCCTTAATGTACAAGGGTGTGGGATTTTGTTTTTTTTTCAGTGACACTATAAAACCTGCAAAAAATATCTTAGTTATTTACCAAGTGATTAAACCACAATCATTTATTACAGTTTTACTAGAACATTGTTTTCCTGGTTCTTCCAGGGTTTATTACCTCCAATATAACACCCCCCCCTTTAATAATCCCCATTGCTTTGACTCTATTGCCTTATATTTTTAGATTTCTTTTAGCGTTTTGCATAAAATTCCAACTCTAATGGGCTTTATAAAATGAGATGTATTGTCATGGATCCAAGCCCTTATGAAGATAATTATCTTGTCCATTTGTGTTTTCATTATGTTGAGAAATACTTTTTCTCTCTCCGCCCAACATTTTATTTCCTAGCCCAAATCACAAGGGACTTTTATTTTTTAATTTTAAATCCATCGGCAACAAAAGAAGGAAGCCCGAGCTACCGCCATCCTCCGCTTCTGTTTGATGGAGGGTGGTCCATGAATCCTGGGGTGGAGAGGCAGGGAACGGGGACATGTGGAGGATGTGGAAGAGACCGTGGTTGGACAAAGGACCAAGGTGAGAAGCAGGAGGGAGGAGCGAGATGTCATGGAAGCCAGGGGAAATATTTCAACCAGTGACGGGCACAAGCCTGCATGAAGACCAGAAGTTGCAAGCAACTCAGTGAGGTCCAGCAAGGGATACATCAAGGACACACCAGGTCCAAAGCCCCAAACGACGTCTTGTATTTTGGGTGGAAATCCAAGGGATCGGGGAAACGCGAGGGCAACGTACAGAAAGCGGAGCCCGGAGATGCACAGGCGACCCATCAGAGGGGGGGCACTGAGCCGAGATGGACACGGTTTGGTGTAAAGCATGGGATGGGCTCTCCAGGAGAACCCTCCCCGCCCCAGCCTCGGCTCCTCCCAACGCGGATCCAACGCACGGTTTAACCACTTATCTCACCTGAGAAGCATCTCCAAACTGCTTGAGACAGTGTTTTCTTTATGGATCGCTAACTCTGTAAGGCTGAGTCTGTATTTTCACGTGCACGTGCACGGTTTCTGACCCACGGCATGGTGCTGGTCTCTTTTGGGGTTTTTACTTCCATATAAACATTGATGATACCGAGAACTAGGTCCCTTTCTTGAGTACACCTGCCAGGCGTCCCATGGCTCTGGAGAGCCAACACTAGACACATGAAGACAAGCCAAGCGCTACACCTGCGAGAGATTTCTCCCGAAGAGGCTCCACCGATGACTCGTGACAACGCAAGCCTTTCTTTTGCCTTTTCCCTGAAGTCTGCAAATGTTGCACGGAAATGGGAATATGTATTATTTGTTCAAGAGAAGGTCCCTTGGAGTTGGAAAAAGCAATCACATACGTGGTTGGTGGGGGAAGCGGCTCTGCCCTTGTATGGAATTAGGCCTGGGTATATATTTCTACATTCCTATAAAACTAGGGATATTATTTTCACTGGAGATACATCTGAAGCTCCTTGTAGAGCAATGACAATTATAGTACAACAACAGCGTACAAGCTATACCATTCACCTGCCTAACTGGACCCGCGTGTATAGTCCGGGGCGTACTGGGAAATAACTTCCACCGATTCAGAAGCACATTGCTACCAGGAGTCCTGGCGACAAATATTGCGTCAGGACCAGATCCCGGGTTTCACAGCAGCACCAAAAAAGAGCCAGATTCTTCCCCAGTTTACTTAAGTGCGGTTACGCCAAAGATGATGTTTCCAGTGTCAAGCCAGAAAGAACCTGGCTTGAAATCAAGCAAAGGAGCCCTGTGTCCAGGGCTAAGGCAGTGGTTTTCCCCAAAGATAAACTACTGAAGGTGTTACTTAAGTAACCCTAAAAACTTTACTAGTCCCATCTTGATGGGGTTGTGACTAACGAGGTGACCCACCCAAATTCAGGTAGCATGGAGCAGCGAGTGGTTCTCGCAGGTCTCCTGCCATAGCTCTTCATGCCCTGTAGACACTCACAGCTTGGGCTGATGGCGTCCACCCTGCCAAGGGGGACCTCAACCCTAATGTCCAGGCATGACATTGGGGTCATCCCGCATGGCCAGAGGGGTACGGGGCAGATGGCAGGAGCTGTGAGTAGATGCACGGTTGGGTCTGCAACCCATGTTTTCTCCCCAGGCACATCCAGGTCACTCAAGCCTGGCTCCTGTCAAGGCGGAGGTTCCAAGGACAGCCGAGAGCACTGCCTCGGTGAAGCCAGAGGACACGAGTGGCACTGCTATAAACCAAACCCTCCCACCTCGAGAGACGCCGGACTGAATCGAGATGTCCCATGTCCGGGTGACGGTGAAGTCACCCTATAAGCCGGTGTCCTGGCTTTGTCCTTCCTTCAGGAAAGACAGAAGGCAGAAACCTGATGTCTGAGTTTGCTCCCAGGCAGGGAAGGTCCCTCTGGACCAGCCTGGGGACAACAGCCACAGACCTCGAACAAGCCAGGCCCTCGCCGGAGCGAGCGGGGCTCCGACACTGCCGCTGACACCACGTTCTCAGCGCATGCTTCCCTTTAATTAAAAGCGGCGTGCGTGCCCCCCTCTCTCCGCTGTGACTGACGCTGCCAATTCTGCCGTGCTTTAGATGTGTCATATCGTGGTACATCACATCCTAATTAACGCATCTTGTCAGGTCCGGCAGTTGGCTGCAGTAACACGCTTCCAGCAGCTGTCACTGGGACCCAGCGCAGGGACTGGGGCCGCCCGGTTAGGCGGAAAGTCGCTATATTGAAGATTTTATTTAAGGGGAAAAGGACGGAGCGTGGTCCTACATTCGGGGTTGCAAAGTGATGGTGGCTTTGACCCCGGCGGCCACCTGGGCTCCTGGCATGAGGGCTGGGTGGGAAGAGGAAAGCAAGTTTTGCCATTTCATCCTCATCTTGCAGCGAGACGGAAGCAGCGCCCTGCGCTCCCTGGGCAGCTGGGCTGCAGAGCCAGGCGCTCTCGGAGCAGAGGCGGCCGAGGGCTTTGCAAACAGAAATCGAGGGCTTTGCAAACAGAAACGAGTTTAGGTCCCCCAGCAGCCCTGCACGAGGGATGGAGAAAGCTCCTCCAAGATGGGAAGAGGAATCTGGCTCATGGTCACCCACCACCCCAGAGGCTCTGAGTTTTTGGTCCCCGGCATCGCGCGGGAAAGGAAAAAGGCTTGAGGCGTTCAGGAGCCGAACTTGTGCACCCTGATTCCTGCCGCTCCGCTAATTATTAGGCAAGACAGCTTGGCAAGCGCCAGCATCGAACCCAGGTGTCCTGGCCTCTTGGCTCTTCTCGAGATTAAACATTTAATGCTGCTGGAGACCGCAGTGATATGCAGCCCGGCTGCTGCCCCCGGCTCCAGCTGCCTCCCACCCCTCCCCAGCCCAGCACCACCGCCTGCAAAACACTGCCAAAAAGGGGGAAACGCGGGGAACCGGGGATTTTTTTTACCCACGTTTTAGGCTCTCTTTTTATGCCGGATCCTAAAGCGCGTCTGGTTTCCTTGGGGTGAAACCGGCACGTTTCTATGCAGCCCAATTTGGAAGGGATCATCGGCACTTGAACCGAAACTAAGGCACGGACCGGTGGCCGTGAAAGGTCCCGTGGCACTTCTTGGAAGAAGAGGGTTTCGGCACCGTGGCACTGGCCAAAGCCTGCCCTGCCCCAGTTTGCAGGGATAGGGCACGGCGCTCCTTGCGACGCCAAGGATATTCACGGCAAGACGCTCATGGGCTCAGCCAAAACTCAGCAGCCCTAAAGCTCCACTGGGAATACTGCCTTCCATCGGGCCAGAGCAACGTGTGACGGGAGCTGCAGTCCCTGCGACGTCCCAGCGAGCCCCACAAACGGGGCTTTTTCAAGCCAACGCAGCCACCGAGTCATTGGAATTTGTACATCTTTGATAACGAGCATTTAAAGGGTGAAGCCTAATGAAGGGATCCAGAAACAAGCCGCAACTCAAGGCGGGATGCGGCTTTTTAATTAAAACTCTGATGCCTTTTTATCTCCTTCCCTCTCCTTTGCTCTTCCCCCCGCCGACGGAGGGGATTTCTCAATCTGAGGCCCGTTGCTGTACAAAAAACCTCAGCTTTAATATTCTCTTTGATTAAGTGGGATTTTTCTTCCTCCTGTTCTGGTGGGTGCTGCCGTCGTACTCTTTGGTGAAGATTTAAAGGAAGAAGGGCCCTGGCAGGAGTCAGGCGAGTACCCGCAGAGAGGAAAGGAGAACACGGGCCAGCCGTGCTCGCGAGAAGATTAAAGCACCAGGGTGGCCACGTGCCACTTTCTCCCCCACCGTGCCTCTCTTCAGCATCCTCCCCTAAGACCGAGCAAAAGCCGGCGGTACGAAGGGTTAAGCAGTGAGAAGGAGGGAGAAGATCAGGCCCATTTGAAGGGAAGATGAGACGTTCTAATTTGATTGATTTTTACTGAATTCATGGCACTTCTCATTTGCAGTTTCCCTCCTTTTAATTAGCCGGTGCTCGTAGCAATCGTATTCGATTCTCATTACTTAATTAAATAGGGTCCTCCACCTTTAGGCAGCGCTGGGGGATGGTGGAAGAGTTCGGCCGGAGGGAGGGCTGGACGGGAAGAGGAGCATCCTCCAGTTCTTGTCCACGTTGGGACGCGGCTCTTGAAGCAATGTGGACCTCTCAGCTTCCTCTTGGACCGCACCATCGCCTACCCTGGCCGCATCCTGCTTGGCAAAGAACCAAAGATTGGAAGGGAATAGAGCCCGAGTTCTCCTTTTAGCCCCCAGAAGGTTTCCATCTGCTCCAGGTGAGCCGTATTCAGGAGCTGGGCTTGATCCTTGCATGGACACCAGTGGGATTTCGATCACAATTGAACCGTGCGGGCAAAGATGCCTTTGCCACGCTGGTACATCAGAAGTACGGCACACACAGCTATTCCGGCCTCCAGCACCGCCGCAGGAATTCAGCTCTGCGGGAAGAGCTACTGAAAAAAGCGACGAAATTTAAAACACGCGCAGCAAAAAAACCCCAGCAAACTGCCTGTAAACCGGACTATTAATTGGGGCTGGAATTAAATCCAAACCTCCAGAACGTTCACAGCATTTGGCAGAGTGACTTGTAACAGGGAAGGCGTCGGTGTTTCTCCTTGGTGGGCAGTAACTGGGACAGATGTGTTGGCAGTCACACCAGTTGCATCTCTCCTTTGCTGGTGTCGTTTCCCCACCACGTGGTCCTCTGTTTCATTTGTCCAGGTTTTGGCGTTTCTGCGCGTGTTTTTCGACACTGCCCTGCCCTGCCCTTCCCAGCTGAAATGTGCAACCCGTATAAAGGGTCGATCTCTGATGCGGCGCGTTTGGCTGCTTTTTGGGGTTACCTGTACCCAGCCCCGTGCCCGGGGACGGGGCTCCAGGCTCAGCCCAGAGATCAACCGCTCCAAAATCACACGCAAGCGCCCCGATCCTACACATCTGCAGCTCCCTAATGGCAGATCCTGGAAACGCTCCCCAAAATACCCCAGCCAAGCGTGGCCAGGCCCCTGAGCGGCTTTCGCCCGTGTCCACGGCTGTGTTGGCACCCAACACCTACCACTCACTGGAATTCCAGCCTACGTGCCCAAACAGGCCAGATGAAGGCACAACCCTCAAGTTACGCCTCACATTCCATTCGCAGTTAAGGCAAATCTGGTGTTACAGGCTTCCGGGTTTCACGAGGATTTCTGCCGCTCTTGGTTAATTGCCTCAAAAGGACTTTGAGATCTGGACATGAAATGGGCTACAGAAGAACACTGGGTTATTATTATTATTATTACCGATCTCCATTTGAGTCACCAGGACCTTCCCTGTTGGAGCATAATATATTCCATCAATTATAGGAGAGCAGCACGAAGCTGAATAGGACCCTGATAATGAGGGGCTCTTTCATTTCCCCCGCGCATGCACAGACCAGTTCAGAGGCTGATAAATGAAGGTCTCCCCCCTCCCCAGACGGCATTTGAGAATTCTTTCAGCGGAATAATTTTATGGTTCTTGACTCAGGAAGTCGGTTTGAACTTTGGTTTTGGAGATAAAAGGCCTGACAAAGCATCCCCACAGGACGCCCGGACTCGTTTGCATTCATAAATGTGCAGCCAGCACCACAGCCCTCTTCCGCACGCCAGGAATTACCTTCGCTCAAAGGTTTTTCTATATTCACTTATCATCTAATGAGCAGTGTAAGAAACTTCATTTCAAGGAGGAGAGAAGGGGAAGGAGGGTTTAAAAAAAATAAATAAAATCCTCTCTTGGTGGATGCCTTTAAATGGGATTCGATTTCTGTGGCTTTTTCGTATCCTGCCGGCGAGGAAGACAAGGCATAAAGAGGGAAGAGTTAAAGAGGTGCAGAGATGAAGGTGGCACCAGCCCCTTTAGGTGGAGGTAGGCTCGGAGGGACTGCAAACGCTGCAGAGCATTTGAGGGCTCGGAGCGGGCAGGACAGGCAGGAGGGACCTGTCCCAGCTGCTGAGCTGGGAGGAGCGAGAGGGGAGGGGAAGGAAAATGCCATCCGGGTCGGTAATTATCCCCTGGAAAGGTCAGCTCGCTGATGAAACACATCGCCGATGGAAAGGCGTGTGCCTGGGAGAGCCGGTCAGGTCGCTAACGATGCCTGACAGCTTGTGCCCGTTGTCCCAGGGCCATCCCAACCCCGGCCCCAAGGCAGGACACAGCGATGGGAGGAGAAACAAGACAGGAGCGACGCAGGCGTTACCCACACGCACGATTCAAAGATCCCGTGTCAGCCGAAGGTTAGCGGTGAAGTAGTTGATGAAGAAAGAAAACTGCTCGTCCCCCCTGACAGCCCTCGCACCGATTGATGCTGCTCAGCAAGGCCATTACCACGGGCAACGGAGCCATAAAACCGGCGTTTTCAGGCTGGGGGCAGATGAAGGCGCCGCCGCTCATCACTCGGGCACGTCAGCCGGGGCGCTCGGCGAGGGAGAGGCGAGACACAACAGGCTGGGGAAGGGAGGGGAAACTCCGTCCCCCTGTACCTCGACACCTCCCATCATCCCTGCGGAGCCGACTCTGCCGCTCCTGTGGGGTTTTTGCAGGACAACGCAGAGGAATAAGGTGTTTCCGAACAACACAAGCTCTGGGGGGAAACGCCATGACTGTTTTCATCGGCCATTAAGTGGGAAACTATCCAAAAATTAACTCTGATTTGAGCTAGCACAGAGACCTGAACAGCACCAAGGAGTTTCCCCCCCAGACGGCAACCAGTGAAGATCCCCGGCCGTTGGCATCCCACTACACGGAACGAACCTGCGCGGGCTCCTGGCTTGAGTCGATGCCAGTTATCAGCCTCCTGTATTTATAGGGAGGGGAAAAGGGGGGAAAAAAAAAAAAAGTGGTCCTTTGTAAATCTTCAGATGTGCCTTCTCTACATCCCAGCTTTCTAGTACCTCGGGTACCCAGTAAGTGCCCCTGCAGGCACTGGTCGCCGTCCCGACTGGGTGCAGTCAGAGGCAGAGGTTTCCCAAACGGGGCACAGGGTTTGGTACCAGTTTGAACGGGAAGCGCACAGTCAACTCTGAAAATCCCTGCCCCACGCTGGAGGTTTTACCACTTAGTTTTTCAAAAGAAGAAAAGCAAATACAAGAGCTTAAACCGTGCCCCCATCTCGGGGCCCACGCTGAACCCCAGACAGTCACGGGGCAAGAAACCCTCTTGGCCAAGGTTTAGCTGGGTGGGCTTTGGCCTGCCGAGGGAGCAGGTGTCGGCGTCGCCTGCGGCAACCATCCATCTTCTAGCGACCGCCATATAGAGACCTTTGCCGCTTTATTCAAGGCAGACAGGCTACAGCCCTGAAGTCACCCACACGCATCCCAGGCTCTGAGCACTTCAGCTGGTAAAGCAACGAATCACAGTGGTCTAACGTAGCCTTCGTACATTAAAACTCACCCAGAGCGCCCCATTAATCTAATTACCTAGAAAATATGAAGGGAAAAGGCTCCTTTACGCTGCTCCTCAAGGTGAAGAATCACCGGCGCTTCATTTTGGTCTTGCAGCGAAGCAACTAAACGGTGATTTTGTCTGAGTTATTGCTGAGGTTGTGAAAAGCACAAGAGTGGTGAAACGTGGGTTTTCCCATTTACCCACCCCACTGCTGCCGTTCACACCTTTCCAGTCCCCAGGGAGCAGGAGGCTTTGCTGGAGTTGACCCACCTTGATTTCCCAGACCTTTCCCAAGCCTGGTGTGGACGCTGTGACCTGGCAAGGGTGACAGCCCCTGGGGAGCCACCTGGGGACCCGCGGCTCACCCGCTGCAGCGGAGCCCCGGTTGGTCACAGCTCCAGCGACCAAGAGGTCGCCGCTTCCAGCCCCGTTTCACAGAAGGCATCCGCAGTCCATGCCCTGCTCCCTCTAACGACCTTGGTGATAATCCCGGAGTTTGCCTCCCTGCCATTTAAGCGTGTGGCTTAGCAAAAGGCTTCCCATGACCGAAGCGTGCAGAAGGCTGCTGTTCCTCGCAAGTCTATCTAAATCCCTTTAAGCTTGCAGGCCCCGCTGCCTCCAGCTTCCCAACGCGCCCTTAACTTCCCAGTCCTGCATCTGGCCTGATTTAACGCAGTCCTCGCACGTTCCTGACATTTTGGGGTGGATTACGCCTCCCAAGATCGGCCAAACCACTCGCGAGCTTAAAGGTAAGCGCAGGCTGAAAAGCTTGGGGGCACCTGGACCTTAAGAGCAAACCGCGGCTTAGTGCCAGTAAAACACAACTGACTTTGCCACTCCCGATGCCGCGTTCCTTCACGAGGCGTAAAAAAGGGGAAGCCCAGGGCGACAGTTGGGGTTGGACACCAGCAACCTGATCTGCTTACCCAAAGGGTGGCTGAGCAGCAGGTCTGTGCTGCTAAAAGCTGTAAAATTAGTATTCTCGGCCAGGCTGATTGCGTTCAAATATATTGCTGACATCAATCACCTCTTCCCAAACTCATCTGTCTGGATCAGTCAATTACAAACTTATTTTCGAGCCGTGGGTACTCTTATGAGATAAACCTAGCGAAGGAGCTAAACTCATTTAGGGGGCTGACCTCTCTGCCTTGCTGTGCGGCACGATGGTTTAATAACTTCTCTGGTCCGTCCACTCCAGCCCGGGCTGAGACCACCTCCCGAACCGCTGTCCTGGCGACACAGGTGTTTATTATATTGCAACACATCACCTACGGAAGGAAGGCGCTGCGAACGTCCCCATGAATATTAAATAAATTCATTACGATCTGCTCTCTGACCACGAATACGAAGCGAATTCGTAATGGTAAGACAATTAACCTGCTACCTTTCTCCGCCTTTAGATGGCTTGCAGTATCTTTTATTACCTCTGCCACGCAAAACACAAGCGCAAAGGACGTTTTTTCACCCAATAAAATTGTTCCCATCCTTCTCCCCCTCCATTCCCCCAAGTTAGAAAACGCAATCAGTGAGACCGGCCTTGGTTCGTCCGCTTTTTCTTACTAAGAGGTACACAAATAAAATAATAACAGATGATTAATAACGCTGAGAGCTTTCCAAAAATTAATGAATTGATCTTGTTGCTCGAGAAGAATGGGAGAGTTTTAGATTTAAAGCTTTGATAGATTTTCTCCTGAGAAAGCGCGGTGATAAATACTGCGTTAAAATGCGATTTGTATCTGTGTTGCTAATATTAAGTTCGTGTGTTCATAGATTCGAAAGCGCAGAAGGAGAATTATGTCACCTGCTCTGACTCGTAATGAAGGCCATCGACTTTCCCCCGGCGAAACAAGTAGAATTTAGTAAAACTGAAAAGGTGCGTTTTCCATGGAAGGTCTCTCCGAGGACCCTCTGGAGCTTTTCCTTGGGGGTCGCCTGCCGACCACCCTCCGTTCATGCTGCTGGAGCAGGGAAGGACACAGATGGGATCATCAAATCCGCTTCCATAGCCACATTCCTCGCCCAACAAGCACCCCATTCTCATCCATCCTCAATTAGAGACAACACCGCAAATAATCCCGGCTGCTCCTAAGAGAAGGGAGAGCCCCAAAACCTCCTGTGCAAATCCCCTGTGTTCCCCCAGCTTGGTTGGGCTTTTGGGGGCAACCAGCTCTGCCTTTGTGGTTGCCACGTGCAACTGCTGCCCCGCAAGAGCTGAGCGTCTGCTCCTGGGTGTTCAGGGAACACTAAGAAAAGACCCGACAAATGCATCCCCAAAATCCAGGTCAACGGGGCAGCAAGGTACAGAACTCCCTCAATCCACCGGCCCCCAGGTCCGACTTCTGGGTAAAAAACAACTAAAAGAGGGAGTAGACACGATCAAGACGTCAAGACCTCGGGTCTAAACCTGCTCCCTGAAAAAGACTTTGCCGTGTCCTTCCCTGGCCAGGCGGCGTGCAAAGAGACGACGCAAAACGGGGTCCCGGCTAAATGAACTTGGACCTTTTGTGGCGGCGCTAATGCCCGCGCACACAGTAATTAAGGCTGAATGTACGAAGGCTGAATATTGAACTCCGGAGTCCGTGAAGGTCAAGCTATATGCTACCGGAGAGGCAATTTATCCTAGATCTGTAATAAGGTCTCGCGTCTGACCTATTAACTGAATGTTACACGATATTAATAATCTCCCTACAGATCGGGTAGAGACAAACAAAAGTCGAGTCCGGGGGCTGATTTGCTGGACGGGAGTTAACCTGCAAAGACAGAGTCTAATGCAAGCCCTCTAAAAATCCACAGCACAAACTGATTATTTTTGAACTGAATATGCTTTTCTTTGATGAAACTGTGCGCGCATCACACACACTCCACACATACCTTTCTGTGTAATAAAGATCCATGAATTATTCATGCCAACATTATTAGTCCTGAATATAGGACACTCTCCTACAGATGGGCGAGTTCCTTCCAATCAGAAACCTCATTTGCTGAAAACTGAAGAGTCAGATAATGCCCCAAAATTGTTGACAACCAGCTTGAAACACTTCTAATTGGAAATACTCACTCTTTTTCTATGGGAAAATTAGGAAGGTTTCGTCTCTGCTTTCTCAAAGCAAAACATTAGGATTTTTTTTTTTTCTTGTTTGAGCTGATGGTTTGTTTTAAAATTTACCTAAGTTTAATGTAAAGCTTTTTTCAGAAAGCACCACAAGCCAGTCCTTAAAATCCAAGCACTTCAATGCAGCTTCAGCAATATATTTCCTTTTAGCCAACCCCCAAACGTTTCATTTTCGTGATATCAAAGGGCTTTGATTTGCTTTTATTGTTTCAACTTTATAATCATACGATACCATAAACCAGAAAGGAAACACGCAGACCTCATCAAAGCAATGGGTTTCTATCGGGTTATGTTGATACAGCAGGAAAAGAACTGTGGGTTTGGGTTTGTTTTTTTTTTTCCCCTCTTTCTTGTGAAAAACATCTCCTTCTACAAAAAATGCCGGCTTTTCTTGCAGCTTAGGTGGGCTGAGGTGCGTTGGAGCATCCTGTCGAAAAATAAATGCCGGTCGCCAGCTTGTTCTGGCTGGTCGACTGAGCTCCAGGAACAAGACAACAAGTTGTGGCACTTGACCGGCCGGCACAATGATGGGCTGGTGGTCCACAGGCAAGCAGGAAAGCTTGGAGAAAAACCGGTGGAGATGGCAGGACACAGGGAATGGCTGAACCTCGCTGGCGCTATCGGTCTTGCGAGAGGGAAGCAAGCCTCGGGGATCACAAAGGTTTATCAGCCGAGAGATTCAGGGGAGGCAAGCGAGTTACAGAATCACAGACTCACGGACTGGCCGGGGTGGGAAGGGACCTCTGGAGATCATCTCCTCCAACACCCAGAGCAGGTGGCACAGGAACGCCTCCAGGCGGGGTTGGAATGTCTCCAGAGACGGAGACTCCACACCCTCTCTGGGCAGCCTGTGCCAGGGCTCTGCCACCCTCACAAGAAAGAAGTTGTTCCTCATGTTGAGATGGAACTTCCCGTGTTCCAGTTTGTGCCCGTTGCCCCTTGTCCCGTCCCCGGGCACCGCTGAGAAGGGTCTGGCCCCATCCTCTTGCCCCCCTCCCTCCCTTTAGCTCTTGCTGAGCGTTGCTGAGATCCCCCCTCAGCCTGCTCTTCTCCAGCTGACCAGCCCCAGGGCTCTCAGCCTTTCCTCAGCACAGAGGTGCTCCAGCCCCTCAGCATCTCCGTCGCCTCCGCTGGACTCTCTCCAGCAGTTCCCTGTCCTTCTGGAACTGGGGAGCCCAGAACTGGACCCAGTTGAGCATCTTTGAGACGGTGTGAGATGGAGAAGTGCACAACTGACCATGTCTGCTGCTACAGAGCCACCCGGCCCCGTGAATGTCAGCCTTGACCAAACCTGCACTTGCGGTGAAGCCGATGCCTGCAGGGCTGCAGACACATCGGTGCTGGCATTCGACCAGCTCGTGTCCAACGAAGTCAACCTGCACAGCAGAGCGAGCGTCCCCGTGATGTTCCCCCTTCTGCTTCAGCTCCACTACCGCTCCCTGCAAAGCCACCTCTGATATCTCCACCCCTCGCTGCAATCACTGCAATGCAGATATATGCTTCATTAGCCAAAGATGCCATAAACTCACCCAACCTCTTTACGGCCGGCCACTATGTTACATGAACTGCATGGACAGGGCAGGAACGTCCTTTCCACACCTGCTTTAATTCTGGTTTGCGTGCTTAACTCCATCAGTGCTCCTGCTGGAGAACAAGCGACGAATCCACAGCTCGGGTCCACAGCAGCCTGAGCTGAACAAAGTTTTTTCAAGCGATTTGATTCTCCAAAGGACCTGCCCTCAAAGACCTTCAAAACGGAAAGGAAAAAAAAAAACGCAAATCGCGCAGCTCTCAGATGCCAGAGTAGAAAGAGGAGCTCAGCGCCTTGTACAACACGATGAGCTCCCCGCTAGCCACGGCGTGGAATAATTTGGCTTTGAAAAAAACCCCCCAAATGACAACCTGTTTGAGTTCAGCTGCAAAGGTAGGTGAAAAACAGAGACGTCAGGCACAATCGTGCTGGGGCAAAGGGGAACAAAGCACCGGGCACGCAGCTGGAGGGACAATGCTCCCGGCTCTAACTCCCGTGCACTTCAGGTGGCCACCACCATTTCTCCCTCCATCTCCCCGGCTGCTGATGAAAGGGCTTTTACAGGAAAATGGTCTCTTCCACTAAATATGAGGGTTTCTCAGTGTCGTTTGGTGGCTCAAATCATAACCCTCTCCCCGAAACACCATTAAAACAGCACCTAGAGATGTCATCTGCTTCCCGCCAAGGTCACCGAAGGCTATTTTCCGTGCTGAGTGTCTCGGGCTCCTCTCAGTAAAACGAGTACGAGGAGCGCGGTGTCTTGCCGGGCCACAACGCCTTTCAAACAGTGCTATTTCCAAATGCGGATCCCATCGCCTCCTTGCATCCCCAGCCCCTCTCCTGCTCCCTTTAACTGAATCCCAGGGACCACGTGCAAGAAGAGCTCGGGGCTGCAGAGGCTGGAAGGACCCCCAGGCTCCAACTGCTTGCTCCAAACCTTTCTTCCCAAAGCCTGGAGGGCAAGTCAGAGTATAGAATCATCGAATTGCCTAGGTTGGAAGGGACCTTTAAGATCATCGAGTCCAACCATCAACCTAATACTGCCAAAACCCACCACTAACCCATGTCCCTCAGCACCACGTCTGCCCACCTTTTAAATACCTCCAGGGACGGCGACTCCACCACTGCCCTGGGCAGCCCGTTCCAATGTTTGATAACCCTTTCGGGGAAGAATTTTTTCCTAATATCCGTCCTAAACCTCCTCTGGCGCAACTTGCGGCCGTTTCCTCTTGTCCTACCACCTCTTACTTGGGAGAAGAGCCCGACTCCCCCTGGCTACACCCTCCTTTCAGGGAGTTATGAAGTTACAAAATAAATGGTAGGATCTCACGTCCTTGGTGGGACTTGCATCTTGTTGCTGCACCGAGTGCCATAGTCGCCTGCGGCTGAGCTGCAGGAGGGAGCAACCTGATTCGCGACTTGATGGGACAACCCAAATCCCCTCCCGAGACTGCGAATCGCTCACCTGACATCCCGGCGTCATCCCTCATTGCTGAGGACCTCGGTGGCATGGGATGAGAGGGATGCCCTCCCACCTGCGCCATCAGAGAGCAAGGTTTGCGGCCCAGTTGCCCAGCGCACTCCTCGCTGGTCCCTCCAAACCGGGGCTCGTTGCCCCACGGAGGAAGAGGAGGTTTTGCTACGTGAAGTCCCACGGGGGCTTGGCCGGGGTGGGTGCGGGTAGGGGATTTACAAGGAAAAGACGGCATTTGGAAATGGGAGGAAAAAAAATGCAGAAAAAAGCCGAGCCAGCACACAGAGACAGCTGCAGTCGCACCCGCCCGCCGAGAACACCGCTTTTCCAGAAAATGAGGATTTGATTCCTTTTCAATTTCGTTAAAAAATGACAAATAAATGTCTTAATATTAATAAAGAAAAAAATAGATCTTCCGTTGGTGTGAATATATAATGCGATTTGACATACAGAATGGAATTAAATTAGCGAAATACAATGGGCTGGAAAGAAGATCTGCTTTCCCTTAGAAGATTGGCATCGGTGTGGAACCAAAGGAGGGCATTTCACGCTGGGATGCAGCAGGCTATTGCTCGTCACAAATTTCAGCTGGCTGCGTACAGCGGCCAAATCCTCAGGTGGTGGAATTTGGCACGGGGTCCCCCCCTCATCGGCACGGTGATGCCGGCTCCTGCCAGCTGAGGATCCATCCGGCAAAGCGCTCGTCATGCAAATTGCTAACGGGGGAGATGCGTCCCTGGGAGGGAACAACAATGTCCTGCTCATCTGTTTATCTCATATATAGAGGGGTATTTGGGAGCTTCAGGGTTTGAAATCTCTGGGTGCAAAAGGTGAAAGGGTTGTGAGCTCAGATGGCCTTGAAAAGCGGTGCTTTCTCGTCATCCCTGGAAGATGGCAGGGATGGAGAACAGACCTCAAGGCTTAATGCGAAGGAACAGCTAGAGAAAAGATGGCTTGCTCCGTAATCCTGAAGGGAACCCAAGGCAGAGGACGGACTTGAGCGCTCCAAATATCTTAAAAAAAAACAACCCAAAAAACCCAAACAGGCTGCCCAGAGAAGCTGTGGCTGCCCCATCCCTGGAGGGGCTCAAGGCCAGGTTGGACGGGGCTTGGAGCAACCTGGGCTGGTGGGAGGTGTCCCTGCCCAGGGCAGGGGGGTGGCATTGGGTGGTCTTTAAGGTCCCTTCCAACCCCAACCATTCCATGATTCTACAGAAGTTTGGACCATGAAGGCACTAGACCTTTCTGGGCAGTTTTGCATGGATAGACAAGGGCTGCACGGGCTCCTGCGCTGGGGAAGGGTTTTACATGCATAGGTACACGCGTGGAGGAGTTCCTCCTCAAACGTGAGGAGGAACTTCTTTACCCTGAGGGCGGCAGAGCCCTGGCACAGGCTGCCCAGAGAGGTGGTGGAGTCTCCGTCTCTGGAGACATTCCAACCCCGCCTGGAGGCGTTCCTGTGCCACCTGCTCTGGGTGACCCTGCTCTGGCCAGGGGTTGGACTGGGTGATCTCCAGAGGTCCCTGCCAACTCTGTGATTCTATGATTCTACAGACACGTGTCCATACGTAGCAACTCTTTAACTGCTCTTACAGCAGTGCCCACTTCCCTCATTTTACTCATTTCCCGAAAGTCCAATTTAAATGACAGAGTCAAAAACCACACGAAGGGAATGGTGAAAGCGCCTAACGTTATCTCCTTCTGCAGCCACTGAGTTTGGTTCATCTCTGCTGCAACAAATACCGACTGAATGCGACTGGTTCATCTCTGCCGCAACCAATACCGACCGAATGGGCCCGATGCTCCTCCAGCCAGCCCTGCCCAGGGACCGGCGCTGTCGGCTCCAACGACCCAAACCCAGCAACTCTGTTCAGCCCCAAGTGCCCATTTCCTACAACCTCCCAGCCCGGTTGCACCGTTGCATCGTGTAATAGCGTATTGATTAGCCAATCACTCCAAATTTTAGTGCTGTGCCTACAAGGTAATTAAATTATCTGCCTTTGTTTAAATTGTAATTTTATTTACTCTTGATTCTACTATATAAAATTCTGCTGGCTTACAGAGTGTTATGCGTCTTATTAGTGCTTAACTCCGGTGCTAATTTTCAATACTCCATCACCATGAAGTATTAAGTAATTGCTACTGTTTATTCTTTGTGATTGCACTGCACTTCGGATCTGCGCGCAGCATCGCAAGTACCCATCGAGGAGCGGCGCGGGTCCCGGCCCTACTGCGGGGTGGATGCAGGCAGCGCGCTCCAGCTCTCGGCGTGCGCAGAATACCATTTCCCCGCTTTGCTTTTCTTCTCTTAGGCCGGCCGGCGCACGGTAAGGGAAGGAGATTGCATTGTCACGCACGTGCTCTGGAAAGCGTAACCAAAGCTCTCAATTTATGTAGCCTGGTCCCTGAATTTCATTACGCGTTAACGCAGGGACGAGCTGCCG
Organism: Chroicocephalus ridibundus; assembly: GCF_963924245.1. NCBI lineage: Eukaryota > Metazoa > Chordata > Aves > Charadriiformes > Laridae > Chroicocephalus > Chroicocephalus ridibundus. Next base: position 7,616,029 of record NC_086301.1, on the reverse strand, counting down.
GAGGTGCAGAGCCCTGGACCATCTCGAGGGGTTGAGTATCAACCGGCGCCCACGGACGTACACCCATTTGCGGGGGCAAATCCAGCCTCTCCGGCTGCAGCGGGACGTGGGGGGAGCTCTGTTGGCTGCGGGCAAACGCATCGGCGAAGGCATCAAAGCCGGCTCCCCAGGGCGTATTGCTGGCTCTCAAAGCCACTGGTGCTCTCAACAGCAGCGGTTACCGCCAAGGGAGGTCTGCGCCATGGAAATACGCTGGGGAGGCATCTGCTGCCACCCGGCCCTTCCCACCCTGGCTGTTTGGAGAAGGCATGAGCAGAAACAGAAAAAAAGACAGTCTGCTGGCCTCCAGCCCCGGGGTGAGCGCAGGAGCAATACAGCCGCCTCTGGAACGAATGCAGAGCTTTTAGTGGGTTTAGATTGGTGTGACAGGAATTATTTTTCATAATTAACGGGACTGTTTATTTTACATGGTAGGTGTTCAGGTACTCTGGTGATCCGTGGCTGTTAAACACCCAAAGGTAACTCTAAATGCTGTTGATCTATGTCTGTTCTCAAGGGATAACTAATCTACATTTCGCTTCTCCCTCTACAATTAATCCCTGGATAATCTTATCTGCAAACACAAATTCAGTACCTGGAGGCGGATGAGTCACAGATCCGCAGCAGAGGTTCGGTGTAGAGATGGGAAGATATCTGGCGCAGCGGTGGGTACCTTCCCACCCCTCCAGCCTCTCCTCGGAGGTGTCTCAGAATGGGGTCAAGCCCGAGACGGCTGCCACAGAGCTCATCTGGACCATTCCTCCATCCACACGCGCCCCGTCACCCCGCTGCAACCCAGGCGTCATCTTGATCCCGCCGCTGCTCTCCCCGCAAAGCCCTTCTGCGCCATCCTCCCCCTCCTTCGCCCTTCTCCTCCCCCCACCGGCTCGAGCACTCATCCAGGCTCCGAGCCCCTGCTCCCAGGAAAACACAACGTCCTTTCCTCTGACCTTTGCGAACGCAAACTCGCCTTGCTCGCGTCCAGCCTGAATCCTAGCGCAAAGATCACCGTCTCACCAGGCTCTGCCCTCCTCGCCACGCGTGTCCAGCTCCTCCTGTCCCTTACGCCAGCTGACACCACGTTTTCCACCACCCTCCTGTTACACCCTTGAACGCACGCCTTGGGGCTTTCCTCCAACCCTCCGTAAATCGCAGCAAAGCTTCCTCCAGCTCTCCCTTATGGCTCAACACCCCCAAAACCTGCCGGCTGGCCGGGGCTATTTCCCCCCACGTCGCCTCTTTCCATCCTCTTGTTTTCCCACGTGCCTTCATCCCTCTGCATCCTCTCTCAGAAGCCGTTTGGCCCAGGGGGCTGCTTTACTTCTGCATCGGCCTCGTTCAGCGGGATGCTGGACCAGGAGGACGCTGGGCTGCACCAGCCGTTATGGTAATACAAAAATAAATAATCCCGACAATTATTAACGCACTCGAGCTGCCGAGCGGTGAAAAATTAGCCAGTCACAAGGGCAGCAATGGCGCTCGTTAATTCTGGGAGGGGGGATATCTCCTACAAGGGACGTGCCGGTGTGCGCAGCATTGCAAGGCTGCCGTTCCCGAGGCCGGGGTGCGATGGCCCGTCAGCGTCCCGCTGGGCTGGAAGCGTGGCCGCCTTCGCTTCGCACCTCCTTAAGCACAGCCATAAATCAGAGCGGGGCTCGCCCCAGCCCTGTTTGACACCGACCGATTTTACAAGGCACACAATAGCGCTTCCCTGTGCCTCGGAGACCGTAATTGAGTCCTTAGGATAAAGCCAACTAGTTTGGTCGCACTTTAAAATAAGTGTCAGTAGTTCATGCCTAATTACTCCTGAATTAGCTAGGTGATTCATCAGGTCTGATTATGAATGCATAATGAATTTACCAAATCCACATGTATTAGTGAGATATTAATTCCACGCGAAATCCCACAATTCATTCATGTGCCATTTGTTTTCATTCCCTTCTTTTAATAAGCTAATTAGTTCAAATTATTTGTACTTCACTAAAGGCTTGAAACACATATAAGGAATGATTAGCTTAAAACTCAGTAAATGGGCAAGTATGGAGCCTACATTAATTGTGACGGGAGGTTCATAAAGAATTATTATCTCTCAGCCATCTCTGTTTTCAGTAATAATAATAATGTCTAATCGTGACAAGTGGATAAAACATTGTGAAGCCCCTAACTAATGCAGCTGTACATGAATTACTAAAATGAATATCTTAAGGCTCGACGCTCGCCTTTGAAGTCAAGCTCAGCAGAAAGTTTTGTCTCTCCCCGACGGAAAACAAGACCCACAGCTTTAGGGTGGATCCACCCTTTTTCTTTGCCGAGTCTCCCCCCCCGCCCCCAGCACGCAAAGAGCGAAGAAAAGGGGGTAGGGAGGGGAAAAAAACCCCCACGTCTACGTCTTTCAGCTGTTCCACTGCCGGGCAGGATTGTGAAATTATAGGTATGCCTTGCCCTCCACGCTGGGATGCATGAAATAAGGGCTTTGCTTGCACCCGGACTCCCCTGCTCACCCCCGGCAAATGGCTCAGATTCCCCGGACCATTTCGGGATGTGAATAAAGAAGGAGGAAAAGAAAACCTGGATTTTTGCCGGAGCGCAGGAGGGTTGGAGGCAGAACAAGAAACCACCAGGCAGGTGCTAACAGCCTGCCCGTAGCCCCCTCCGGAGGGTGCAGGTTTGGCAGGGACGAGGAGGGTTTTTTGATGGAAGGGAGGAAAAAGAAGAGCGGATTAGTCCCTTTCAGGGAGATATTCTTTCCCACTGTCAAAACTCCCTCCCAGGCAAGGCTCCCTCTTTCTTCTCTTTTTATTTCCCTTCTCCCATTCGCTTCTATTCAAAGGGGGAAAAAAACCTCCTGCTGGTTACTGCTCTCCCAAGTGGGTCACGTGGAGGCTTCCAAGTGGGTCCTGCCAAAGCGCGGAACGCCCCGGTTCACTGGGGACTCCCGGTTTGGCAAACGTTTTGTTTGTTTTGCCGCAAACTTTGACTCGCTGAGAAATGCCACCCCTCCGCCCCCGCGGTCATCCTGCTCCCCTTCCTTCCCTCCTCTTCTTTTTGAAGCCAACTGGTCCCGTCCGCTTCCTCTTTCTCCCTGCTCCTTTCTCCACTTGCTTTTTTTTGCAAGGAGGTGAAGGTGATGTGAAGGCTCATACCCGAGCCTGGAGTGATGGATCCCCCTCAGGAGGGATGTGGGCAGGGATAGCAACGGATGCGCCCGGCTGCGTGTGTGCGGATGACGGAGTATTTGGGGGTCTGTACGAACACGCATACGAAAGTCTGGGCGATTGGGAAAAAACACGTGAGCTTCATTACATTAAACTCGCATCAGCGACATCAATCGATAGCCAACACCCTCCCCTGGAATGCGACTCCCGGCTGTTTCCTATCCAGTGGGAACGCACCCTCTCCCCGTGCCATCTCTCCTCCATCAAACCCAAAGCCACGGCAGCAAAAGACGAGCACGGTGCAGAAAGAGCCTCAAAAGGCCACCGAGAGCACGGGGAAGCAGCTCCCGTTTCAAGGCCCCCGATCTCCTCTGCTGAGGGTCCCTTGGACGTCTTGGAGCAAAGGATTCTTTTTACAGCATTGCTGACCTTTGGGAGTGATCTTGCCGTAGTCCTCTCTCTATTTGCACTGGGAAATTGGGAGGTAGCGAGGGACGCGTTGCCCCTGTCCGGCATCCCTTCACCACGACGCGCAATTTTGGAGCTGAACGTATATATTTTATTTATTCCCACTCTAAAATCCAAGCCTGATGCCTCGGAGGAGAAGAAAACGAAAGACAAGTGCACAGTGAAGGGGGAAGAATTGCAAGTAACCGATTGATCGACTTTCCGGGTGCTTTGCTCGGGAGCCCCCGGAGGTGAAAGTCTCCCTTTGACTCTCAGACTCCGAGCCATCGATCTCTTCTTAAAACTCTTCCTTTGCACGTACAGCACAGGTAGGTGTTCCTGCGTGTGATGAAAGATGCACATCGCCGTGATCAAAAAGCGCACGCCTGTCTACGACGTTAAAAAACATGAGGCGAGCGGCGTGGGGTAAGCGATGGAGGGTTCCCACGGGGGAAGCCATCCTGCATGGCACGGAGGAGAACAGAGATGCTCCAGCACACAGGAGGGATGGAGCCGCTCCTGGGTCAAAGTGGACCCTCGACTTACTCTCTCGTGGGACCAGGAGTCCTCCAGAATCACAAAAAATGGGGGTTTAGGCTATCTCCAGCCCAGGGACTCAGTTACTCTCATCTCTCCCTTAGATTCCCCAATGCAAGACAACAGAATTAGGGAATGCAAGACTCCAGGGATGTTCGAAACCCAACAAAGGTATTCACTTCTGACACCCTGGAGGTAACGGCACCCTGACCAGCAGGCAAACCCCATTACAAACTACTCAGCACAGTTAACAATATGCAACATGTAAGACCGTATAACCAGCATGCATCCTGTAAACACCGAACACTGGTAGCCAAGAGCAGCATTTAGATGTCGACCCACCCTCCGGAAACGGCTGCTTGAAGGCAACTGTTCTGGAGAGAAGGTGACCACGATATTTAAGACCAGGAGTGGGTGACTTTTGGCAGAGATGGGCAAGGCATCCAGCCACCGCGCCCGCCACGTCCAACAGAAGTAGGTAAAAAGGACGGGATTTCTGCTCAAGGATATTCGGCAAGTGCGGCTTTTGGCTACGTGTGCATGCAAGACGAGGTGATGGGGCGGGGATTAACGGGGCTGAGAATACTCCGCAAACCCGCAAGCCAGCCTGTAGCGAAACCAAACGCCGGCTCCGTTTCTTCAGGAAGTTTTCCATGAATGACCCAGTTGTTTAGGGCAATTTAGATCAGCCCATCGCAGCCTTGGAGAGCTGCGCATCGCGGCTCTGCTCTTTCGCAAGTGCTGGCAACTTCAGCGCCGACGTCTGCTCCGGCAACGGCCCTATCTGGCTGATGCAAGGAGACACCCATTTGATCTAATTAATTCTTTCGCAAGTTTTTTCTCAGGGCTTTTTCCCCCCTCCCCTGAAGAAGTCTGAGCAGCTAGGCAGGATTATGGGATTTCGGGAGCGCTCCACAAGGCAAACCTACAGCGACGCAAAAACTCCATCACCAAGAAAGGGTCCTGCCACCCTTCCCCGCCTCATCCCCACTGCAGCGCCGACCACACCGGCAAACCACACCGGCAAACCGCACGTTCTGACGTCCAACCTCACCCAGCTGCGTCCCAGGGCGCGTCGGGGATGCAGCGGTGCTGTGCAGAAGACTATCGCAATTAAACGGCGATCTCATCCGCTGGCGCTTGCGGAGGGTGCTACCGTTTCCCGAGATGTGTTTTCCCCGGATAAAAAGGAGAAAAGTCACTCCTAGAAACCCCGATTCCATCACCGAGAAGGGTGATTGACAGCCCTCGAGCCCTCAAGGCAACCAGCGCTCCCAGCCCTTACGTGGAAAGCCTGGGGGGATCCTAGTTTTTTCTGCGCCCGCTCGGAGCAGCCCGAGATGAGATGAACAAGATATAATTTAATTTGGCACTATCTTCTCCTACCTACCCGAACAAAACCAACACGCGGGGTAAAAAGCAGTGACACCGTCTGATTCCTCTCCATTTGGGGCTGATTGAACTCCCCCAGACGCCCCTGAAACCCCCCAGCGCAGAATGCGCCCAGCTCAGCGCCGCGCCGAGGCATACAAAATATTCCGAGCGAATAAAATATACAACAGGAGGTTAAAAGGAATAAAAGCAATCAGGCAGTCCGCTACTAATGAATTCGATAGCAGCAAAGCCCATTTCCTTCTGTTGGTTTTCTATAAACAATTTACAGAATAAATGTATTTTTGAGGTATACAAATTGGTCTGTATTAAGATGCTTGATAAACAGTTTCTGGGTAAAGACAGGCTATGAAAGCCTTCAAGTACTTCCTGAAATGCTAATATATTTGCGCGCACCCTCACTTTTAACCGAGATGAAGCGTTTTGTGCCGGGAGTGAGTTAAAATCCTGCGCGAGGTTTGCGGGAGAGAATTACGGCGGAGCTGGAACGAAACCCAAAAGACTGCATATAATTAGGTGGAGAGGCGCGGTGCCAGTTGGTTCAACGCTACTTCAGATTTGCAAAATATACATGTATTATTATGCGTAAGAGAAGACATAAATAATAAAACACTGCGATATCCAGGTGAGAAGTTTTTTCCAGTGCAACCTGGCGAAACTGCGTTGATCTTGTTGCGGCTTTGCTGGTTTTCTCCATGTACGAAGTGGAGAAACATCCCAGTTTCACAATCATTGTAACCCCAAATTACACTTTAACTACCCGAGGCGCTGTTGCAATTTCAAAAAGCCTCTAAATGGTGCTTTTTTTCCCCCCTGCCTGGCCATTTGATGGCTGTCACCCTTGCAGGGTTGACCAGCGTAAATGGTGTTTGACCTGGTGGGTTCACGACTCGACGCAGCAGCCCCGGGCGTGCAGGATGTCCCCACCGCCACACCGTCACCCTCCTGCCTGAGAGTACATCCAATATCTGCTTTAAGAGCTCTGGAGAAAGGGCGAGAGAGGAGAAATGATGAAATCCAGCTCGCAGTCAACGGGATCTTACCCTGCAATGTCTGAGAGGCAAGAAAAATTACCCATCGTATAAGAAATGGCTCGCTCTGACGTCTTTCCTGTCCCTCGGCGAGGTTTTTAGAAGTCTATAAACCAGGAGACGGTGGGGAAAGCAGCCCAGGAATATAATGAAATTCTAATATCGGAGCCACCATGGTGGGAAGAGCAAAGGACGGCGCTTAATGCAAGAAACATGGGCTGAGCCGGCAAAATTTAGGCTGCCACCATCTCCCGGGGCGGCTGGTGGCGGGGACACGTGCTACCGGCACCAGTAACATTTACCAGGGCGCGGAGGAGGAGGATACGACGGCACCTTTGGCAACCTTTAACTCCTAAACCCATCAGCTCTTGAAAATAAGATAGAGACTCATCGTGTTTTGATAACTCCGTGAGAGCCTGTAGACATTATGCTAATTCTCGGGGAGCGCTGTGAAGAATAAGGCCAGGACACTGAAGGCAGGGAGTTTATAATTGCTTTTTAATATATTTTCTGAATTCATTGTGCATGCGCTATCTGTCCCAGGGGCTGAGCTGGCAGAGGGGACAATGTCAGGTGGAATAAATAGGATCTCATAACTTTAGTCATTCTGTATTAAATAGCGTCGAGCAGCACAATAAACAGAGGGACCGGGAAGCACATGCAATAAGGAAATAATTCAAGCACTGTGCATGCAAATCTTTCTCTCTCAGATCACCCTCATTAATCACCTCATGCTCATTTATATACTTAAAGAAGCTATAAACAAAGGCAGAGATGGTTCCTCTCATTATTAGTTTTTTTTATTGAGTTAACTTCCAGAATATTTTATAATAATAGTCACGGCTGGTGATGGAGTTGCCGGCTCTAACCAGCTCATAAAGTTCCCCCTGCTCCTCCTGCCTTTTTGTGATATAGGTAGTTAGACGGAGATTACGAAGTTTATTGAGTAAAAAGAGGGAGGCGCGACGGCAGCTCTGTCATTTCTCCTGCCTTTGGCTGAGCGGCGGCTCCAGCAGGCACCAGGGGTTCAACATTTCGCCATCAAGACAGAGAAGGTGGGGCGAAGGGAGGGGGGAGACGGACGGAGCCCCGCATCCAAAGCCAAACAAGCTGCTAATTCGTGAAAACTGCCCCCCGCCATCTCCAGCCTCCCGCGAAAACCAGAAGGAAAATTTAGATGAAAACCCACCTCCCCCGTCTCCCTGTGCTGAAAGACTCGGGAGCACTTGGGGCGGCACCAGGACCACGGCACAGAGATGCTGTCACCGGATGGCGACGCGGTGACAAATCTGGGGAGACGGCGGACCCTTTTCCGCAGCCTACGTCGTTCGAGGAAAGTAGTTTTGATTTTTGGCGACGCTCTGCCTTGTATCAAGTAATGCCGCGCGTCTCCCCCCCTCTCCGGAGAGGTCACGGCTCATTTCTTAATTATTAACTGCTGCTGTTATCTGTATGAAGCAAGGCGAAGCCCGCAGTTTAGTTTAAGGAAAAAAAAAAAAAAAGAAAAAAAAGAAGAGAAGCTGCAGAAGACGCTCTGTCCCTTGGGGGTATCAGCAGAAATAAGGGGATGGGGAAATAAGGGCAGCCCTCAACCCCCCCCGCCTCCTCGCACCCACCTCTACCCCCTTGGCACCGCTCACTCCCTTCGCGCTCCCTAAATCCCGGCCAATATATCCTGGAGTGCCTCATAGGTAACTCTGTCAAGTAAGAAGATTAAGTGATGTTAACTTAGTCTAATATGAGGCTCGGTAATAAATTTCATTAGAAGCTGCTGGAAGCGGGCGACTCCGCGCCGCGGCGGCGTTGTCAGGTGGTTGGCAGCGCTAACGTATCTCTCAGGGAACTTATCATCTAATTATAAAGGATAAAGCATATTTTTTCAATGTGGTTACATGCGGTAATGAAGCATGCAGAAAGCCACGCAAGATAGATGGGCACTTTCACCGCTGAAGCTGAAAACTTGCTTAACTTAATAGTCTATTTATTACATTTATTCCCCGAGCATACATGGCCTGGCTAATATCCGCCAGTTCATCCCGTGCTGTGCAATTAAAATCCCCGCAACGTGTTTGGAGGTAGCCGGCAGGACCCGGAGGAGACCTGGAAGAGGACCCGCCGTGCTTGGGAGCGGGGTTTAAAACCCCGGGGAATAAGCAGAGGTTAAAGGCCGGCGCTCCAATGCACCGTGCAGCCCTTTCCCTTCCCGAAGGCGTCCCTTGGAAAAGGAGATTTGTCCATTGCTGGGTTTTTTTCCCCCCCCGTTACAGAGGGATCAAGTCACGGCAGGGAGTTTGGTGCTAGGATATAACCGGACCGCACATTCCCAGGCATCCTGCTGCCCCCCCGCCCCCCAAAATGGGAAATTTCTACGCAAGCTCAGGGAGAAAATGATGCTAAATTCCATTTTTCGATGGCAATTTTGCATCCAGCCCTACTTATCCACTCTTAATCCATTTGTCACAACAATCGCCGGAAAACTTTTCTCTCCAGCGCCTCCAGAGCTGAGAGAGAGGGATGAAAAGTAAACTTATGCAAGGACAGGGGTTTAAGCATCCCATTAAGATTAACTTATCTGCAGTAATTGACTTAACTAGGGGATTTTTAATGCTTTTCAAGGTTTTTTGGAAGACGGTTTTGCAGCAGACAGCAGCAAAGATGCTCCTAAAAAAAAAAAAAAATATGTATATAGCGCGAGAAGTCCATAGCTAAGACTTTCTAAGGCAGTGATTCCAGGGGATTTAATAAGAATGTAATTTGTATAATTAACCATTCATCACTGTCAATTTCATTAAATGAATGCCAGAAATATTACCTTCACCAGCACGACCTAACAGGATTGGAATATATTATGTGAAAAATGAACGCTTAGTGGGGTTTTTTTTTCTCTCTCTTGCTTTCCCTGCCTGGGCTCGGGCTGTCAGAAGGAGATTTGCAAGGCTGTGAAATAATTTAAAACAGTAGTAAATGAAAACGACTGAAGAAAATGTGTGGATTTTGGTAACTAACCCTCATCATTATATATGAAAGTTCAAGTCAAAATGTTTTCACTCGTTCAAAAAATAAATGACTGGAGGAGCTCCCTTCGGCGGAGCCGCGATGCTGGGGAGCCATCTGTTGAGGCCCTCAAGGCACCTCCTGCAGGGTGGAGGCAGCCAAAAAAGGGCTTTTGGGGGGAAAACAATGCCTTCTCAAACCCTTAATTTTGGTTGTTACTATTTAGGGGGTGGAGGGATGGATGAGAAGGCGTTTGGAGTCAGCATTGCGAGAGCGGAGCAGGCATTTCTCGTTCACCTCTGTTGGGGACGGAGCAAACCCCCCCGTCATCCTTAACCTCCAAAAAGCCCCATTTCTTCCAGAAATAATAAAGGAATGTTTCCTGGGCAGGTCTCATAGCTTTCCCATCGATCAGCCATTAGAGGGCAACATCTCACAAATCCATCCTAACCTCAAAAAACCCAACCCAACCCAACCCAACCCAACCCAACCCAACCCACACCAAGAGAGGACGGGGGGAACCGAACATCCCAGGGCAATTATTTCCATTGGAGGCAGCGTCGAGATTTTTACCTTTGGACAAGTTTAACAATCTCTTCAGATGTGAGGAATGGGGAGGAACCGGGAAAGCAAAGTTGGCTTTCCCCCCCCGCCCCCCCGGCTTCTTTTTTCCTGTGGGTTTCTGTGTTTTTGCAGCGTTTGAAATGCAAACGAAGATTTTGTGAAAATCTTCATTTAACCGGTCTTGGTGGCTGTGATCACAAGGAAGAGGAAGGAAGCGGTGGAGGAGCAGCTAGACAGACAGATGGGATGCTGGAGAGATGAAAGGATGTTTGCAGACCAAGAAACGGAACGTTTCTAGATGCTTTTTGGGATAAATTCCCCATCAGGGCACAGAGGAGACTTCAGCTTCATTATAATTAAGAGCGAGTAATGAAAATAAATACCAGTGATATTTAAAGAATGCGAAACCTCAATGCATCTACAGTATCATCCTGCTAACGGCGGCGAACAACGGCTGACGGGGAGAATCGATTCCCTCTCTCCCCGCCTGGCGAAAATTTCGAGCTTTCTCATGAAAACAGACAACTGCCTCTTTTTTTTTTTTTTTTTTCCCTGGTTTTTAACAAGATGCAAAGGTTTTGCACAAGCCGAGTGGCTGGCTCCTGTGTCCCTCCCTATAGAGCTGACGCAGAGACCTGGGGACTCCCCAGGAGCGAAGCGTCCCCTCTCTGTCCCCACCGCGTCCCGAGAGTCCGTGGCTATTTTTCAAGGCAATCTCGTTTTTCCCTCGTTTGCGACAACAGCGTGTTGCTGCTCTCTGCCTTCAAAATCCAGAACAAATCAACATTTCAAGTCAAAATGTCAATTCAAAACAAATGTTTTCATTTAATTTCCTGTTAAAATGTCATTGCTGCTAGGTTATTTTTGGTTGGGAGAAGAGAGAGAAGCTTTGAAAAACATGGACTCAAAACGAAGAAAAAAAGTAAGTCCAGGTGAGGGGACCTTTTCCTATTGCATTTTTCCATGTGGTCCTGAGACAAAGCCACTCATCCCAAACCCATTTAGATTTGCCACGGCAAGAGCGAAGATCTTCCCACCAAAAGACGTCCCGGGACTGAGATTTTTCTGCTTGAAGTTTCTTCTGGGGAAAATGTGGAGTTTCCAGCTGGATTTATTTTGCCCGCTAAAAACCAGGGGGATGTTGATGGGATGCCCCATACGGGGACTCTGCTTGCCTGCTCTTCCTGCAGACCTGAGCTGCTCCTGCGGAAACTACTCCACCTTTTCCCACCTTGAAGCAGCATCTTGGACTTTCTCCCCCAAATATACGACTGGGCACCCTCGGTACTCCTCCAGCGCCTCCCTGCGGTGCCTGCACAGCTTCCCACCCAGCTTTCGGAGCCCTCCGCCACCTCTTGTGCCTGCAGCACTGTAGAGCCAGCCAAGGGCTTGAAGGCCAAGTCTCCTACGCAACAGTTGGCATCAGCCTGCGGCACAAAGTCGGCTCCAAAGAGTATTCAGCCACATCACACGGAGGAAGCTTGGGTTAGGGGTTATCTCAGCCGTCCCTGTGCTGCCCCATCAGGATGTCCAGAAGACCCCAGGTTGCATGTCTCTCTTGACATCACCCAAGGTCTGGCAGATCCAAGCAGGGAGCCCCTCCTGCCGTCCCACCTCCCAGCTGCAGCGCTGACCAGGAGCCCACTCGGGCTCCAGGCACGTAACAGCCACCACACTTCACGGCGCTACGCAAGACAGACTGTAATATCGAGGTTGCTATTAAAATCTTTATGATTTCGCCATTACAAGAATATACATTGATTTGCAAGCCGATAATTATTATTACTATTTTATTTCCGTTTTAAATCCAGGGGGGAAAGCAAAGTGAAGCAGAAGCGTCGTGTCAGACAAAGAACCAAGGAAAGAGAGGAGCAGGGAGCGAGAGGGGACGCAATGTTCGTGAGGTCTGTCTTTTGTGTGTGTTCCCGGCTTCCCACGCCTCTCCGCTGTCAGCCCCGGCACGCCAACGACCCTTTTGACTAAAGGCGTCAGGCAAGAGAAAAGTGCTGACGGCAGCCCAGGAGCATCCACAGCATCAGTAGGGTCCCCCCCACCCCGCACCCCAGCCTGGGCATCGCACGCCACCCCAAGCAGCAATTAATACCCAGACGATGAAACGGCAGGGCTGGCCCATCGCACGGGGACGCGAACAGCCCTGCCAGCCCCGGCGGGGCTCCCGGCGGTGGGGAAAAGCAAGGCTGGAGGCGGGGAGGGACCACGCACGGCTCCGGCATGGCTCATCCTTCCCCGAGGCCAACGCGTGTCGGAAGGATGGAGAAAACTTCGGAGTCCTCCCCCTGCCCTGAGCGGGGAGAGAAACTGCGGCTTCATATTCAGCGGTGAAGGATGGAGCGAGAAATAAATACATAAAGGGACGGGAGAGAAGAATTTATTGCCTGCTAAAGGTGCAGAGCATTTAAATTTGAGAGATAAATAATTTTATTTATGTTGATGCCAAAGTAAAGAAGATACATGACTTTCTTAAGAATAACTCCCGTCTCCTTGGGCTGGTCAATGCTGAAAGGCATGTAATGATTTTTTTTTTATTATTTTGATTTCCCCCCCCCCCTTACACGCAAAGATGAATGTGTGCTAACGGCATCGTATTGTCACAGCTGTAAATTAGGGGAGCGGGGAGAGATCGTTCCATACCCGTCTTTCCGCCTTCTCAGCTGCCTTGTCAAACTTCTTCCAAACTCGGGCTGCCAGCCGCGTTTTTTCCATCTCAGAGAAAATCCCTCTCCCCATTTAAACATTTTCAGCAAATTCTCCTTTTCTCACTTCTACTGTGACACGACGTAAAGGGCATCGGCCGCTAACGGCTGGCAACGCTCAGGTGGAAGGAGGAAAATGGGGGAAAAAAGGAGGACGGGGTGGAACCAGGGGAAAAGGGTGGGGAAATCTCTTCAGAAAAAGGAAAACAAAGAGCCTTGTGGATTTATCCGACTGAAGCAGCAACGTTGCGGGGGAACTTTCTCCTGCTGGGCTTGGCGATGCCAGCAGCTCATTTATGGGGGAATTGGGGGAAAGGCCAAGGAGCAAACCGGCCAGGGTGGGAAAAAGAAGAGCAAGGAGGAGAAAAAATAATAAATAAAGAGGAGAGAAAAAAAAAAAATGAAGAGGAGGAAAAAAAAGAAACAGGAGGAAAAAAAAAATAAATCAATTGTGGTTGAAACGATCGGTGGGGCGAACGCATCCTTTGACGGCCTCTCTGGCCTTATCTGGCAGCACCACTCATGCATCTAATCGCAATTAAATTGCAGAGAGAGGCTGTAATCCAGCCCTGAAAGAAAGAAGGGAAAAACTAAGCGGCTGGGGGGCGGGGGAGGGACGAGGGCCGCGATGCTCTCCCAGCTGCCGGCAGCGTTGGCACGGGGAGGGAGCGGGGAGGTGAGAGGAGATCGCTGCCGGGGGAACTCCCGCCAGGGCTCCCAGGGGCGAGAGGAGGGGTGGGAGAGCCGGGAAGCGCCGCTAAATCCCCCGTCGCTGCCTCCCGAGCTTGTTTCCCAGCGAGCAGCCGCTTAAAGAGCATCGGGGTTGGTGCCTGAGCATCTTCCTCCCCGGCGCGCGCCGCAGTCTGCTGCGCACAGCAAATAAACAAACGCAGCCTCCCACGGTCCCTCTGCGCGGCTTGGATGCGAGCGGGAGCCCAACGGTGCCAGAACGAATCACGCCAAAACGAGCCTCGCCTGAAAGAAGACGCGGGCGGCCGTTTCTCCGCTGGCTTGGAGGGCACCTTTCGCCAGGAGCGGAGATGCCAACGGCTTTGCAGGGTCTGAGAGCTGCCCCTGCCCACGCTGCTCTCCCTAAAATGTCAGATACAGCAGCCCGTGCCTCAAAATGATGCCAATGTGCCTCGTTGCCCTGCTCAAGCAGGCTGGGGAGGGCGGGAGAGGTTTTGAGAGGCTGAGGCGCTGCTGGAGGTGCCCTTTGCAGCCGCCCACCTTGCCTTTGCAACCCCAGGACCGACGGCAAAGCACCGTGGGCATCGTCGGCTGCGTTTTCCCGCGCATCCCTCCCATCCCTTTGGTGGGCAGGGTGAGCAAATGCCGAAAGATGGCTGTTAAGTGCCGACGGCGGCAGCACCTACGAAAACCAGCTTGGGAGATGGAGTTGGATGAACCCCCGGTGCTTCTTCCACCACCCCCAGGGTGCTGAGGGCGCCCCCCCGGCGAGGGGCCGAGCGACGGGATCTCTGCAGGGGGAGGCTGCACAGGAGCTTCCCAACCAAGACGCTGGAGAACGAAACGGAGGACGCGATGGAGAGACGTCAATTTTGGGTACCACCCCACAACCAGGCAGAGACGCTCCCGAGCCCTAGGAGCCCGAGCAGCCCCCGATAGCAAAACCCGCCCTGAAAAGCTGCATTTCGGTTCCTCTGCGCTGTAAAGGAAGGGACAAAAGAGACCGGAGGGTCCCTGGCAGTGGCTGCTCGCTGCGGAGGGTAAAAGCTCACCCCTACCCTGCGAACGGCCTCGACCTACAGGCAACTTCATCAACGATGAATTCCCTTCCCAAGTCCTGAATTATTTATTGCTCCCACTTTTCATATTTTATTTGCCACCAGCATATTTTGACGTCAGTTTAGACCACGCAGCTTACTTGAATACTTATTCTATTTCTCTGTCTCTCCACGTATAGGTATTTACGGGACAGAACGGAGTCATAGAATCATAGAATCTTCATGGTTAGAAAGGACCTTTGAGATCATTGAGTCCAAACGTACACACACCAAAAAAAAAAAACCCCAAACAAAAAAAAAATAAACACAAATAAACACATATACACACGAAACCAAGCCCAGGCTGGTGTCTCAAAAGCGGTTTTCATCCAAAAGGTGCTGCCATCCCACCTTGCTGTGAGGTTGGTAAAGAGCCGGGGAGAGAGGAAGGAGGATGCGGTACCTTAGGAAACGCTCGGTTACGGGTCGGGACTGGCTCCTGCTCTCCACGAGCATCATCCCAGTGTTATCGCAGCAGCTGGGCAAAAGTTTTCACCCAATTTATCTTCTTCTTTCCAAGGGGAAAGAAAAGCTGACGTGGGACTTTGCGATTCACCAGAGTACTCTGTTTTCAGTTTTTTTTGTTTTTTTTTTTTCCCCCTAATTCAGAAAACTCAACAAATGGCCAGTGGCAATGTTTTCAAAACGAAGCGACTGTGACTTGAAAAATAAACTGTTGGGAAATAACCCCTCAACGCTGAAACGAAATGTGCTAACTTGTTTTTTTTTAAAAAAAAAAGGGAAAAAAGAAGGTGCGAGCCATCCAAAATTATTCCTGTTTAACTCCTCAGCACACCAAATACTAAAAATAAAAACCTAATCAACACAAAAAGAGCGATTTTGGTGGAAATTAGTTTACAATTGGCCATTCCCCTTGCTGCCGGCCTTGGGAGCTGCCTGCTCTCCCCGCTCCCTACTGCTACAAACATACGTGAAAACGTCCCTGGCGAGCTGGAGAAACCCAGAAATTGCCAAGTCTCACCCCAAATCAGCCTCCCGAGGGCTGATCTCCCAGGAAACCCCGCGCTGCACCCCTGGGTATCCCCCCCTGCCCCGATGCGGGGAGGGCTCTGCATCACCAGCAAACCCCCCGCAAAAGCCCCCATCAGCGTCTTTCCCTCCTCCTAAAAATCAAGTTTTAACGACGCTCGTGAAGTCCCACCAAGCCGGGATTTGGGCAAAACGGCAAACGGCTGAGGCTGGAAACAGCATCGCCAGCGTAAAAACTCCTCCATGGAGCGCAGATGGGAGGGAGAGGGTAATCTTCTGGAAAAGCCTCTAATTGTCTGCCCACACTAATAATTTCAGCGAGCGCTTCCCCCCCCCTCCACCATCACCACTCCCCCCGCTCCCCGCGTATAATTACACCGCTCCATCTGTCTATCAGCAGGTTTTTTACAGCTCCTTACGGCAGCCGGGCTCTCATCCGTGCCGCCAGACGAGGGGTTTGGGTGGTGGGTTTTTTTGAAGATTTAAGGATGCTTCCGACACTCGTCCTAACGACAAGGCTCGGGGGAGAGCAAATCCTTCTCCCAGGCCGGCTACGAGCTCCGTTACGGTGCCAAATCAGGAGAGGCTGGGGGGGGGGAGGTGTTGTTTTCAGCACTTTGCCATTGCTTTAGGGTTGGGGTTATTTTTTTCTTTAGGAAACCCTCCTTTTTTTAATTTGCTCCCAGTACCTCTGGCCGCCCCACAAGAGCTACGCGCCGCAGGCTGTTGCGTGAGCTGAGATAAAACCCCACACGGGAGTGCGGGAGCTTTGGAGGTGTAAGGCCAGGGGGGTTATTTTACAGGTACGGTGTGGTTCGGTTTATTTTCCCCCCGTCTCCTGCCCCTTTCCAACGACAAGGAGGTGAGGATGCTCTAACCGGGGAGGTTCGGCACCGTGGCCTCGCCTCCAGCCCCCTTCCCATGGGAAACCCAGGCGAGGTGGGAAATCGCGGGGCTCGGCACGGCGTTGGAACCCACCAACTTCAGGCGAATCCCAGCAGAGAGGGTCGAGGGCCACCGCGGTTAGAGATAACCCAACAAAGGCCACCTTCATCCCCCCAAAAACCCTTTGGAAGCGGCGGTGTGTCTCTTTGCAAGAAAAATAAATATATGAAAAATACACTTGTATATAGAAACCCACACTGCAGCAGGCACAAAAGGGCTGTTTGAACGCGGTAGCTATAGTTAAATTATCTCCACGCATTTCAATCATTTTGCAACATCAAGGCTCATTTTTCAATATCACGGTCCTTTTGACAATAAATGAATTGCATGATTTATGGTGGATTTTTTCGGGTTTTGTTTTTTTTTTTTAGACTCCCTTTCAAGAGGAATTTCTGGATGAGGCACGTGGAAAGCCATCCGTCCGCTTGTCCACCCCAAAACACCGAGATGTCGGGCTGCAATATGCCAACATCCTTGTCGTCAGGGAGGGAAGAGAGACAGAGAGCCCAGGAAAGGCAAATTTCACTAGAAATTAGGCTGTGGCCCAAAAACCGCTATTAGTCTGAGCCGACAAGGCAAAGCCGCCAGCCCCGGGCGGGGTGAGGAAGAGGGTGGATTGCTTCAAATCCATGGAGAAGTTTTGGGAAGCGCAAGCTGAGCTGTGGTACCCGAGGAGAGCATCCTCCCGCAGGGCAGGAGCAGCTCCCGCCGGGGCTCTGCGATGGATAGGCGTGCGCCAAAATCCGCTCTTTTTTTCCCCAAACTGCCTTGGCTAAATCAATGTGATACCATTCTGGCTGCTGTGCTGCAGGTGGGGAAGAAAGCATAGCAATAAGTTGTTTGGGAGATGTCCAGAGAAAGAACAGGACTAGAAAAAAAAAAAATGCAACTTTAACCAACTTTGCTTCGACCGAAACTTTCCGGAATCCGCTCGTTTTACCCCTGAAGGTGACTGTGCTCCCATCAAGGCTGCATTGACACGATGACTTGACAGATTCCCGTGTGACCGGGCTTCTGGAGGTCTTTCTTTTCATCCAGACCGGTTTGTTCAAGCTTTTTTTCTTTTTTTTCTTTTTTTTTTTTCCTGGGATAGCAGACTTCAGAAGGGATTCTCTTAATCCACACAACTAATTGGATGCAACAGCTCTCACCGACTATCAATAATAACCCAGGCAGAGTCGAGTGATCTCGTGATATCACGATCTAACGCTTTCTGGCAGCAAGGCCCAGGAGCTCCCAAAGTTTCAGGGATGGTCAAGACTCTTTCTACAGTCGACAGCTTATTCCTCCCCTTGATTTGGACTCCTGTGAAGCCGGGTTAGACCCCGGCTCTCTCGGTTTTGGATAACCTCACGAAACATCATCCACCTCCCGACTTTGTCGCCAGGGTTGGAGGGGGTCCATTAACCTACTGCTGCCTTGATGCACGTTAGCATCCCTCGCTGCAGCTCTGCGGTGCGGCTCATGCAAAGCCTCTGAGATACAAATTACATGTGTGTGTTTTCAGCCTCCTGGAGTGGTCCTTGTGTAAGCAGCAATACACGTCGCTTTGGCACACGGAGTCGGGCACGGGGGAAATAAAGGGTATTTTACACCAGGGCAACAGGTAACATGTCACGGAATCACAGAATGGTTTGGGTTGGAAGGGACCTTAAAGACGACCCAATGCCACCCCCTGCCCTGGGCAGGGACACCTCCCACCAGCCCAGGTTGCTCCAAGCCCCGGCCAACCTGGCCTTGAACCCCTCCAGGGACGGGGCAGCCACAGCTTCTCTGGGCAACCTGGGCCAGGGGCTCACCACCCTCACAGCAATTTCTTCCCAATATCCCATCTCAATCTCCCCTCTTCCAGTTTGAAGCCATCACCCCTCATCCTATCCCTCTACTCCCTGCTCCAGAGTCCCTCCCCAGCTTTCCTGGAGCCCCTTGAGGGACTGGAAGGGGCTGGAAGGTCTCCCCAGAGCCTTCTCTTCCCCAGGCTGAACCCCCCCAGCTCTCTCAGCCTGTCCTCCCAGCAGAGGGGCTCCAGCCCTCCCAGCATCTCCGGGGCCTCCTCCGGCCCCGCTCCAACAGCTCCGTGTCCTTCTGCTGTTGGTGCCCCAGCGCTGGAGGCAGCACTGCAGGGGGGTCTCCCCAGAGCAGAGCAGAGAGGCAGAATCCCCCCCCCACCTCGCCCTGCTGCCCACGCTTCTTTTCCCCTTGGGTCGGAGAAATTGGGATTGCGGCATTTCTTCCCCCTTGGCAGCACCCCGAGATCAACCCTGCCCTGCTCGCTCGCCTCTCGAAGGCAGCCTGAGCGTGCATCCCCCCGACGCTGGGTTTCACAACTGCAAACGCGTCAAAGGAGATGGAGGAAAACATCCATGACCTCCTCCCTCTTCCCAAGCAAGATGCAGGGAAGTGCTCTGAAATTTGAGAGGCGGCTGAAACAACCATCATTGGAACCTCTGGACCCTCTGCCCCGGGTGGCGCGCTCTCTCCCATGGCTCTGAAGCCGCAAACTGCACTCTCCACACGCCCACACGTCTCCCCAGCCTGTAAATAGATATATGTTTATCCCTACAGTCGCCGGGTTTTTTCCTTCCCCCCTTGATAATGTTTATCACATTTTCTCCTGGCAAATTGCGGCGCTGCCTTGCTTTTGAAAGGAACTAAATGAGCCTGTGAAGTCAAGCATTGGAGAGTATCAAAAAGTCTGAAATAAATAATATCAGAATAATGATCCTCTAATAGCACAGATTGTTTGCTGCTGTCGGTTACTTTTTCTTCCCCCCCTGCCCTCCCCGTTGTTGTTTGTGCTAAAAGAGCACCCGGTTGGGATCCTTGTTTCCTTTTTAAAAGCCGCATTAAAAGGGGAAGTAATTAAATTTCGATTAAAGCCAGCAGTTGCTCCCCTGCCCGGCCTCCCATTTCCTTGCAAGGCGAAAATGTACCCAATGACGACGTTTTAAAAGATGAGGCCGACCCTGGAGGAACTGAACCGTCTGGATAATGGAGCAGGGAGCCCTTGGCCTTCGTATCAGCAACACAGAACTTCAGCCAGAGCAACCGCCGCAGCTTGTTGCGAAGCTCTGGCTTCTCCACCGGGTACCCTGGTCACGCAGATGCTTGGAGGGATTTCTGTTTTTCATAGAATCACGGAATGGTTTGGGTTGGAAGGGACCTTAAAGCCCATCTCGTTCCACCCCCTGCCCCGGGCAGGGACACCTCCCACCAGCCCAGGTTGCTCCAAGCCCCGGCCAACCTGGCCTTGAACCCCTCCAGGGATGGGGCAGCCACAGCTTCTCTGGGCAACCTGGGCCAGGGGCTCACCGCCCTCACAGCAAAGAATTTCTCCCCGATATCCAATCTTTTCCCCTCCCGTGGGTTTCCAGCACCGCACGAGCAACTTTTCCCAATGGCAAATGTGATTTCTAATAAAGAATCGAGCGAAAGGTGAAGCTGGTAATTCTCCCCCTAAACTGGGCGAGGAGGATGCTCGGTGGCAGCGGCTGCCCTGGGAGGGACACGGGGGCTGGTACCAGGCAAACAGCTCTCCCCAGCGCGCCAACCTTCCGAATGAAACGTGAACGAGCCCTTAAAGCTCCCGTTAGCATCAGCTCAGGGACAGGAGCTGAGGGAAATCGTTCCTTAAGTGGCACTCTCGATGAATAACCATCACCTTTCATATTTATTACGGCACAGCCTCCTCCGTCTGCGTGCGGAGACGCGGGCTGGGAACTCCCACCGCGCCAAGGAAAGGCGGCGGGGAAAAAAAAAAAACCAAAAAAACCCACATGTAATTAAGTGTCTCAAGTAAAGAGTTGATTTAGATTTAATAAGAATGTTATTCTAAGTCAAACAAATGCCAATTGATTATTAAGAACCTCATTACTGGAGTGTAACACCTGTCACCGCCAGGTTTTTTTCCGTCTTTTTTAGCTGCAGACTTGTTAAATCTCAATAAATACCCTTTTAATAATTAATTAGCATTTAATTAATAGACAATAACAGTTGAGAAAGGTTGGTGTACCCTTCTGCATTGAGCAGGAGCTGCCTGGGAGCTGAGACGCGAAGCAGAGCGGGACTGGAGGACCCGGCCGCGGCGGGAAGCCTTTGCATCGGAAAACGGGCGGAAAACCTTTGCATCTCGGTCTGCAAAGTGCTGAGCACCCACTGCCGCTGCCCAGCCCCGCGCGGAGGGTGCTCTGAAGCACCCCTTGGGATCAGCCCCTTGGACCTGAGACGCCCGAGCGGATGCAGCTGAAATTCTTGCGCCCGGCAGCACCTCTCCCAGGCACGGACAACCCTGGAGATGCCGGAATGCCTCATCCCAGCCTTGCCAAATTTTCCACGGCTCCAGGAGCTACAACCACAGCAGCCAAAAATAAACAAACAGAAAGCCCCAAGGGAATTAGAGAGATTTGTTTTGACGCTGGAAGAAAAAATAACAGGGGGGCTTTTTCCCCCCTTTAGTTTACTTTTCATTTCAAATTATCCCTGGCTCTTAGTGAAACCTGAACACAAACACTCGTTGCTAAGAGGGAACATTCCATCCGGGAGTTGAGCAAAACGTTGCATTTGATCTCAACCTCTTTCTTTTTTTTCTTTTTCTTTTTTTTTTTTTTTCCCCCTGACTGGTTTGCTAGAAATCACAAAGAATTTTCCTTAGGCTCAACCCAAGGCAAATTGCTCCCTAACCCCATCCCCAGTTGTTGCTACAACCTCCAGTAACCTGCAAAGCGGTTCCGCACGCAACCGCTTCGCCCTTTTTTAGGTGCCCTTCAACTCCACGCCTCGTTTGGGGGAGGCCAAATTCACCCGAGGTTCAACACCGCTGCCGAAAACCTGGGTCCCGTCCCCTCCGTCCTCCCTCCCTGGCAGGATAACAGAGGGTCGCTTTGTGGATCAAGCCGGATTGAAAGGGCAGCTCCGGGAAGAGCGTTCAAGGCAGCCCGCTGCCGCAGAACTTGGAGGTTTAATGCCGGCTACAAGTCGTGTCCGACCTGGATCTCCGTCTGACCCATCGCAGAGAGACACAGGGGTGATGGGGGAATCCGTTTCCCCCTCACGGGCAAAAAATCCCCTCTCCTTTGCTTTCCCAGGAGTGCATGACCCTCACAGGCTGGTCTACAGCAAGCCCCAGGGCTTCACCCTTGCATTAGGAAGGGGTGTAGCACCTGTAAGCCATGGGAACGCAGCGGCTCCCCCAGAGCCCCAAAAACGTACCTCTAAGCAACAACAGGGAAGGCAAAAGGGCTGTGCACGCAAAAGGTAGCCCCGCGCGCATCTGAAAAGCTCCTGCTGAGTCTCCCCAACACCAAACGCCAGCCCCAGAACAGCTGGGGAGTTCGGCTCCTTCCTTGGGATTGATGGGTCTCTCCATTCTTCCTTGGGATTGATGGGTCTCTCCATCCTTCCTTGGGATACATGGGTCTCTCCATCCGTCCTTGGGATTCATGGGTCTCTCCACCCCTCCTGGGGTGACGGTTCACTCCACCCAGCCAGGGTCTCACCAGCTGCCCGGGCAGACAAAGCACCTCGGTGCTGGGTGGAGATGGCCTCAAAGCCATTTTACCCAGCCCTGTCCCCGTCAGACCTCGGCCGACCGGTACCCACAGGGATTTGGCCAGCCAAGGGTTACCTTGTTATTTCCTTCCTGATTTATGTAAACTCCTGCACCGCGTCCTAATAAGAAATCAGTTCCTGTCATCATCTTTATTTCTTATTCCAAGCTGCAACACTAAAACACTTCACGGTGATTACAAATAGCAAAGTTATTTTTTGCCAAGCCTTCGCATCAGAACTTAATAGCATGGTGTAATGCCACCCCGTGCTGATGTGTGGCATATTTAATATCCATCTTTCTTAGAAATAACAGTGTTCTGAAATTAGAAGGGACTTTAGCAGCGAAATAATTAATGTGGATAACCATCATAAATGCCACAAATGGAACAAACAGAGATGGCAGTGAACCATGATTGCTAATACTCTAACCTGTTGTGACAGAACTTAAAAAATTGAAACCCTTTTTCCCCGAAGGCTGGTGGGGGGAAAAAAAATATAAATAAATAAAGAAGGGGCTTTCTCTAATTACATCCTCCCTTCTCGTTAGCAGGCACCCAGCCTGCGAGGCACACGTGTTACCTGCGCTCCCAAGCTTGCTGGACCCCGTTAGCTCTCGTTAGGGGCAGGTTTATCAGCGCAAGGGCGGTTGTGGGTCAGTATTAGACGGAGCGGCAGAGACTCAGAGCAGCCCGCTTCGCACCTGGACTTCGACACAGGAATGGCCAATCCAGCCGGTAATAAACTCAACCCAACCCATAGAGCCCTTATTTTTTTTAGAGAGGAAGCCTTGCAGTGTGCCCTCATCACCTCTTCTTTGGGGAAAGCATCCCTTCTTCCATCTATTTGTTGGTGCTTTTTGGGCCAGGTACCTTTTGGCTCTAAGCAGGTGTTGCTCCGAGTCTTTAATGTGCTTTAACAGACGAGACTATAGCAGAAATGAGAGGAAACGGCCCCTTTGTCAATAGGGGAGCCGCGACCGGCACCTTGCAGGGACGTTGAGCAGCGGGAGGGGACGCACAGCCCGTCCGCCCGCACACCGGAGGGTCACAGACTGCAGGACACCTCATTTTAGCACTGCCTTCCCCTGAGACTTGACTTCTTCCTTTCAATTATCTCCGGAAAATCAGTAACGAGGGAGTTGGAAGGATTTTTTTTTTTTTTTTTTTTTCCTCTCGGCAACCCCACGCTGCGCAAAAACACACCGACCGCTTTCTTGGGCCGGGGGACTCAAGGACGGTCGGCAGCTCGGTCCTCGCCCCAACGCGTCCCGTCGCACGGGGCAGCGCATTAGACGCGGCGCGACGCCGCATCAAGCGCGTTAATGCAACGCTTGGGTGAGTCCTTCAGGTTCAGTTCCTCCTCGCCCAACGCAGCGAGGGAGGGGAGGGAGGCTGTGCGGGGGCGAGTTAACGGGGGACCTTTCTTGACCCTTGAGTTCGCCTCTGAGGTAGGAGGCGGGAAGTCCAAGGCGTTTGGCTCGACTCCCCAGGCCCTGAAACGCACTCACTGAACGTTATGCTCCAGCAGCACCACCAAAACTACATAAATGGTCAAGAAATAAGTGACAGGCCCCAGACCGATGAAAGAATAAATATTGCAAAGTCCTTTTTAGCCCAAACCGCACAGAAAACACCGGCTTGCACCCTCTGGTATATCTCTGAATGCTCATATTCAAGGATCTCCAGGACTAGGACTTCCATTGCTCCCTGGCTACAGCGCGGATGTGACCTTGTTTCAATCCCGAGATCAGCAAGGCCACAGCAATCCGGACCCCGCTCTGCATCGCTGGTACCTGCTCAGACATTTCAAGTGCTCAATGAGTCTGGATGTTCACCTCCAGGAACCCAACCTCTGATGGACATCATGTTTCAAGTCTCTTAAAACTCCTTTTTTCCCCCCGGGCAAGGGGGGGGCTTTGCCCGCTGGGTCAGGGTGACGCAGAGGGTTTCAGCTCCCTCTGAATTTTGTGGTTCTCTTGCAGGGTCTCAGCACCGTGGTTCGACAGCCTGCTTTGCTCACCCCACAAAAGAAGAGAGAAGGTGTTTTCATGCCTAGTCCGTCCGGCCAAAGGAGCCCGGTCTGCTCGCCCAGCCCTTGGAAAACAAGCAAGCAAGCGAAAAAGCAGGTGCCAAAGCAAAAGCCAAAGCAGAAAGTGATTTTCCCAACTCGCTCACCTAACGGAGAGGACGTGAAACGAGCTAGCTGGCAGACGAGCACCCTCGGGGTACGCCAGTTTGTCACTCCCTATAAGGTGCCGCAGAGAAACCACGGCGCATCGTCCCTCCCTCCATCCGGGAGAGGGAAGAGGAATAACCCTCGCAAAATTCCGGCAGCCTCCTGCCTCCGCAGAGGGAAGCGGGGCCGTCCTCACGCCCGCTGCGGCTGCCGGAGCATCCCTGCCCTCCTCGCTTGCGGAGAGTTTCCGTGTTCCTGCTTAAACTCTCTGTACACAAGGAACGGGGGAGAGCGGAGCTGGCCAAGGGTTATTTATTGTGCCAGCGTGAAGTCATTGAGGCAGGAGGCGAGTGCGAAGCGTGACATCTTGTGATGTATGGGTTAGGACAGCTTGGTGCTGAGAATGCCATGAAGTATTAATCTCAAGGAGATGCTACTGAACTCAAGAGAGACTTAACATCAGCGCTGAGAGATCAAAGATATGATATCTCTGGCAGAGCGCGCTATCAGAAGTGATCATAAGAAAAACAAAGGGGTCATTTTAGTGCCTTCTGCATTAGCAGAGTGACGCGTAGCCTCCGGGCAGAGGCAAACAGCAATTTTTTTCCTCAACCAAAGCAACGTGCACATGGGATTTTTTGACATTTCTTTACATCTCATTGTGGGCTGCCAATAAACGGAGGCATAATAACGTCAAATCGGTTTTCCTTCGTAACTCGTGAGCTGCCCTCGGTATTCTTTTTCCCCTTTCTGAGCTTTCCAGACAGCCCACGAAACAAACTCTTTAAGACCTCTAAACGCAAAACTTCAGCAGTAAACGAATGCTTAAACATCTAGGTCAAAACAACATCTGCATGCCGGGAAAATGCCGACAGGAGGCTTTCAGCCACTCGATTTGCAAGGGGGGAAGAAAGGGAAATCCTGCCCTTGCTAAACCTACGATCGCTTTGAGAAAGGGCTTCACGTGGTATCGAATTTTCACCTAGGCACCAAAGAAAATTGATTACGTTTAGAGCCAGCTATTTCCAAAATAAAATCCCGCTTTTCTCTATTGAGGGGGAAGGAGTTTGGCTAAGAAAGTAAAAATTTGCCCTTCTGCTTACCCGGCAAAAAAGCCCCGAGCTCTCACCTCAACCCTCTGCCCCTCCAGCTGAAGCGGGAGAGGGAGCAGGTGTGGGGACCCCAGTCGCGTTTGAGACGCTGCTGCTGGGGTGGCAAACGCCTTTGCTCCAGTAACGCCCGTCCTTAGGAGATGGGACCAACCTCCCTTGAACTCGGCTTGCTCTACGGGGCTGCTGATGGACGATGTCCCCAGACCCTCCCAAACAGAAGGTCAGACCCTGCCTCGGTGGCCCTCGACTCCGGCGCAGCCGTCACCCCTTCGGCAGGGACAAAATACCAGCGGGCTGCCGAGGCTGCAAATTGCCCAGGAGTGACTGGAATATTTTGATGGCAATCGTGTTTGGAAGTTGTTAGGGCTGTCCGTCCGGCGCTGGAGACAAAGGTCTCTGATTGCCGGCTGCTCTTGGTGCCCTCGGAAGGAGCAGCCATATGGATATTTCATGGGTAAAGCCGTGGTGAGGCTCACGCGACTCTGCCGAGGGTGTTTCTCGCCTGCTCAGAAAGCAGCAGGACTCACTGCCCAGCCTGGGAGAGCCTGGGCTTGAGCACCGTCCCCTATAGACTTGTTCGCCCTGTGCCGTGCCTCAGTTTCCCCATAAAAAAAGCAGGGGTTTATGCTCTCCTTTAAACAGCGGCTTAGGAGCTGCGGCACAGAAGGATGCAAAAGCACTCGCTACTGCTATAAGACAACTGGAAAGTCTGGAAGCCTAAACTTCTGGAAAATTGAACCTTTTGGGAAGTGAAACCTCCGTGCACTCTCCCAGCAAGGACCTGCCAAGCTCGAAATACCCAAAAAGCCTCTTCTGAAAATACACAGTCAAGTGAAAAAATACTCCACCTGCAACATTCCTGTTCAGCCCCCTCCCGCTCCATCCCCTTCCCGGGACACCCCGCTCTCCGATCACATATACCCGCTGCGGCGCGGGGCGGAGGCAATTGCGTGCTCCCGTATCTCTCCGCAGTTTGCCTCTTAATTCCCGTATTTCGTCTGTAGCTGCCTGAACTTTCAGGGGGTCACTTCCCAATGCTTTTTAATTGCTTCCATTAGGTAACACCGTGCCCTGAAGGCTAGTCGGGGAAATCCTCTGTAAATCACAGTATTATCAGGACTAAGGAGAATTCGTCCTCCCCAAGGACAGAGCTATTGTAGTCCTTGTACAGGCGAGGGCAAATGGCACGGGGAATAATTAAGAGATTTGCTCTATAGCCCAAAGGTGTTCAGCGCAGGAGTCAAGACAAATCTGACACTGATTTCTGGCCCTTAATTCAGACCGTGCTGTTCTGCTGATGGCGAGCAGAGCCGGGGAGGGAAGGTGCTGTGTCATCGCCCGTCTCGGGGAAGGAGCGAGGCACCCACGATGCTGCTGCTCAGCTTGTTTTGCACGGCCTCGGTCCTGACCTCAGTTTTCCAATTACGCGCTGGGGCCTCTGCTGTGTTCGGGCGCGGGGATGACACGTGGGGAGCGAGCGTGCTCCGGGCTAGCAAGGGAGCAGCAGGCATCACCGGGAGCAACGGGCGGCTGCAAGCAAAGGGGGGGCTCAAGAAAGCGGCGCTGACGGTGACACGTGCTGGAGCATCCCGAGCGAGACCGCACGAGAACCTGACCTGGGTCATTTAAAACTAATTGGGGCAAAGCCCGGGGAAGCAGACAGCAGGATACGACCAGGGACTGGCTGTAGGGAACAAAATCACGGAAGCCCCCTCAGCTAATTCATAGGGGTGCAGTCCCACCCTGGGACTGAAGGAAAACCGTGCACATCCCCGGCAAGAGAAGAGGCTCCATCCTTGCTCACTTCGGGATCTCTCTCTCCTGAAGTCTCCCTGGAAAGAAACCTGCGCTTCTGGCAGGATCCAAGCTCTCATCAGCTCCCTTATGCCAACAGCCAAGCACGAGTCTGGTGGCCTCCTGGATTGTCACATACCATAAAGTCTGAATCATTGCTGTCCTGCTTCCATCATCGTTAATATTCTTAAAGGGTTCCTGGAAACACATTTCTACGTGGCTACATGAGCTGTTTCTGCATCGACTTGCAATTTAAATGCGAGTTTTAGCCAGGCTTTTGATGTGCTGTTTACTTCAATTATTGTTCTACCCCCGTCTGTGTCTTGCCACGATGTCGTTTAATATTTTATACGTTTCCCCAACTCCCCTTTCTGTCCCCAGCGTGTGCGACACCGCATCCTCCCCCGCCTCCTCCCCACCCCACAACTTACACTTCTAACTTTTCAGGGGCTGGCTGTAAACGAGATGTGGCATGTCACCGAGATTATCCTCCCGCGGTGATTGCAGAGGGGATAAATAAACCAGCAAACAGATGCTTCCCAAGCTGGCATGGGGAGCCGATCCCAACTACGTGCAGAGGCCGACTGGCAGATGCGCGGCTCCTCGTGCTGGCAAAGGCGGGTACTCCGCAGCCAAAGGGATGCAGGACGCAATAAAAAAGCATCCGCTCCCCATGCATCTTTCAAGGCTGCTTTGGAAAATGCAGGAAATGCGCTTTGCTCCTCGTGCCCGGGCAGCAGCTCTGCGTTACCAGCCCGCTCCAGCCACACGGACGCGCAACTAGTTCACATACAAGGTGCCAGAAGATGGCACTCAAGAATGCGCAGCTATATTGCCTGGGCCTGCCAGCCCAATAAAGCTGACGATGTCTCCCTCTGGCTGCTTTTATACCAGCTCATTACACTAGGAAAACTTTGGTCTGGGTTCTGCACGTTGCTAGCATTAGGGACGTTAATTAGATATTCTTCCGCCGTTCTTTAATGGCCAATCTAGAACGCGTCTTCATGGGCAGGTGCTGGGGGGGTGAGTATCTCCGCTCATCTCATTTCCGAGCTGCCCAGACGTGAGCCAGGGCGGCACCAGGAGCCGGGTAGGACCACGAAGTGCGCTCAGGCAGCACCACGCTGACACGGCAGAGGAGACCTGTCTATCTTGAAGAGCAGACAGAGAAGTCTCCACATCCACCTGCATCCCTCTACTTAGGTGTCCCGGACACCCATCGCTCCTGACCAAAGCAGATCTGGCATATTCGGATTATATCGTGAAGGCTCACTTGCCTGCACCACGCCAAGGGTCGTAATGTCTCGCGACAGTAAGAGACAAGCCCTGGTACCCTCAAGACGGGCTATCTTCCAGGGGTTGGGAGAGGAAAGAGGCAGAGGGAGGTGGAGAGCCATGGTGCCGTATGTTAGGCAGAAACAGAGCCCTGCACATGCCCTTGTCATTAAACCTCCCTTTGGCAAGGAGGGAACAAAGTCTCTCTCCGCCATTTCCCACTCTTTGCCTTCAAGCAGCGAGACTGCAAACCAAACGAGCTGCGGGACCCTGAACCACGGGGCAAAAAAGGGACCCGCGCTGAGCCATGAAACCACCCGACCTCTACAGTCACCCTAAATTTGCCGGGGAAGAGCCAGGCGCCGTGCAAGGCACAAGAGGCAGCCAAAGGGCAATGCAGAAAAGAGCTAAAAAAAGACCGATGGCGAAACGAATCTCAAAGCATCCTGCCCTGTACTGCGGGCCTGTTGGGGCCAGCGCTTTGTTCACGCCTAATACAGGCTCCAGGCCACGGCTGGGTGAGCAATCAATAACGCTGCAACGCAACGGAAGGCTAAAAAGTCTTGAGGGACAGAAAACCGATGCTGAACTCCAGGTAACATGTACTAAAGGGAGGCGGCGAGGCTCTGCCCAGGCAGCTGCCATGCCACGACAGCCAGGGGAGAAACTGAAATTACTCACGGCAAGACACCCTGGCTGGATGCTGCTCCCTCCTCCTTCTCCGCTTCTCCTGGGGGAAACTGCTGCCGGGGAAGCAAGGTCCAGTTTCAAGCCGTCACTGCTTTGCTGGGTTGGACGCCAGACGTGGCTCCCCCAGATTTTTGGAAGCACAAAGTCCCTCTCCAGGCCGAGGTAAACATGCCTTTGGAGCAAATCTAACGGACCGGGGATGCTCCAAAGCCTTGCAAGAGCTCACCATAAACATTAGATAAAGAGGATGCAAAGTCCAAGCTCTTCTCAACGTGGTACCTGACGGAAGGACCACCTAGCATGAGCCACGGAGCCAGAGGCCAAAGGAAATCAACGAGCCAGAAAGGTCTTTCCAGCCCCGCGGTTACGGCTGCGGCGGAAAGGAAGGAGGGAACAGAAAGACGAGGAACGTTACAGCAAATCAGGGCTGATGTCCAGCTGGCCCACCATGGGCAGAAGAAGAGCAGGAGGGTGCAGCATCATCTCCAGATGCAGGAGGAAGACAATGACCTCGACCCCCCTGTTCTCATCCTGACCTCCAAAACCTCTTCTGTTTCCAGATGAGGCAGAGGAGCATTTTGGGGTTTTCCTCACTCGTTAAACCCACTTCCTCACTTCTCCTTTCCTCAAGGGTTCCCCTTGCCTTGCTCCGGAGTGTCCCACACCTGCGTGACTTGCTCTGCGCAGGCGAGGGGAAGCTGGGCTCCCGGTCTGCCTTCATCACGTGCGCCCGCGGTCCCGCTCAGTGATTCTTGGAGCATCAAGCGAATTAATTTATCACTCAATGAAACTGCACCGAGCATTAATGAAGCCATTTAGTATTCACGCAGAACTTCTCTCTCCATTTCCACAAGTGCTCCATTGTAGTTCAGCATTTGTTGGGCAGTAATTAATGGTACTTAATCCTTAAATCCTTAAATTGTTTCTAATTTGGTAAGCGGCAGAGTTGCAGCAATCCGTCTCTCCGCTGCATTTCTGTCGGGTTGTTTGAGACCCTCCGCGGGGTTCATCAGAACATACAGCCGCTCACCAGAGGCCGCGCCAGGGACGGCTCCAACTTCCTCTCATTTCTGGCGGTGACTTTCTGAAAAATGACTTCATCTCTTTTACACCTGTTTCCCCATTTGTGTAACTAAGGAAAAATGCTTTTTTTTCCCCTCGCGAGGGTTAGTCGATAGCACAAAGAGCTCCTCAAGCAAAGTAATCAATGTCTGGGAGAGCGGAGATTTTCATCTTTTGATCTCAAACGCGCGTGCAGAGGAAGCTGAGGGACACTGAGGCACAAAGCAGCGAAACGACTCGGGAAGAGAACAGGAGCCTTTCGCTCCTTGCTTTGCAGGCAGAAAGCGCTGCCCGTTTCTCAAGGGATGAAGGAAAACTTGCTGCTCTTTGCACATTTTCTGGAAGTTCGGAGCACATCCCCACCCAGCCACAGAAATAAATGCATCCTCCTGGAGCGAGCAAACACGCTTCCCCGATACGCAAGCACAGGCAAAAGCCGCGTCCTTTTATTTCCCGGTGGTTTGCTTTGAAGACAACCGAAGTTTCACGCCGAACGGCACAGCAGAACGAACAGCGACAGAAGTAGCCGGCGCGGGCTTGCGAGCGCAGCTTTACAGAACTAAAAGGGACGTCGGGTCAGTCTCTACCCCACACCTCCCCGGGGACAGCAGCGGGTACGCGGCAGCAACCTCCAACAGGTATTTGTTTAACCTCTCCTTAATGAAGCTGCCAAGGGAAGAGAATCCAGAACACCCCAAATTACCTGTTCCCACGCTCCACCACCCCAGCAGAAGGGTTTTTTTCGCCTGTTCACAGCCAACGTAAATCTTTCTTGCCAAAACCAAGCTGATTTCTTCTCATCTAACCGCTCTGAATGGAAGACAACTGCTCGGCATCTTATCTAGAACAACCTCTTTCCTTGAAGGAGACCATCCTTTATTTTCTACATTAGCAACCCCTAACCCTCTCAGCTTCTCATTGTCAGCTTTAAAAAAAAAAAAAACAACCAACTTTTATTTTCTGGACACGCTTTGCGTTTATCCGGCCATGCAACACCCCAGATTAGCACCTCTCCAAATGCTGGGATACGCTCTTGCCTTAGCTCCCTCAAATTATTACCAAATATTTGGGGTTTCTCGTTTGTTTGGTTTTCTCGTGCTCCAGCAAAAGTAAGCAGGGGAGAGAAAAACAAAAGGGGAAGGGAAATACCAACAAATGACCCAGCATTTATTCATAAAGCTGAACCAGCGCAGTGGAAACTTCCCTTTATCGCCCCCTTTTCTGGCCATATCCACCCTAATCCTGACCCCACCATTAAGCAGGAGGAAAAAAGACGGTATTAGGACAGATTATGGACATACGTAGAGACAAAACCACAAAGCTGAGGACGACGTATTTTAGTTTCCTGTGCCAAATCCACAGCCCTTTGTAAGCCCCTACGATGGGAATTAGATGGAGAAATGCAGACTCATTTCTTGCAGAGACTCTTTCAGCAGAGGTAACCTCCAGAAAGGGATATGAAAGGTCTCCGGTTTGCAGTCGCTGAGGGGATTGGATGAGAAGAAGCGCTTACAACATTTTTTGACACTGCACTTTGATCAATTTGACGGATTTAATATTACAGAAATATTTCATTTTTCAATGCGGATGGGAGAGAAAAAAAAAATCTAATCATCCATCCAGCAGGCCTCTATATTTGTCATAATTCACTGGAAAGAAAAGAAAAAAACCTAAAATCCCCCCCCCCAACCCTCTGATTTAAAATCCAACTTAACCCGAGGTAATTTCCATCATTAGTTCGAACCGTGCGATCTTCACTCTCTCCTTATTTTTAAAGCCATTGTTCTGGTTTTTTCAAGGTATTATTTAACCAAAGCAGCATCTAATTGTTTTTTCTCTCCGCATTCATTTTTAAGGAGGTAATGAACGCTACGGGGGAAACAGCACAACCGATTAACGCCGAGGAAGGCAGATGGGGCAGAATCCAAGGCACGGAATAAAATATGTTTTCATAAATACGACTGCAAAGGAAGAAACGGAGCCACCTCGAGAACATCAGGGAGAAGTTTCCATCTGCCACCTCCGCAAGGTGACACCGAGCCGTTGCTGGAGGAGGCACCTTCCCAATAACGCCAGGCAATTAAGGAATTAATGGGATGCTACTCGATTCTCTGGGAGGTGAACCAGTTCGGGGAGACTTGAACAAAGCCAGCTCTAATGAACTCGGCGCGTTCGTCAGGCAGCGGGAGTTGTACCAGGAGAGACCAGCTGAGCTTTACATCATTAATAGCACAAGTCACCTCATCTTTTGAAGGGGAACTGGCAACAAAAGGTGCCTAAATCTCGTTGCAGTAAAACATCTTAAGGCTAGTAGACCCGATAGCCCCTTGCTGATGGGAAGGAGCAACAGTCTAGGTCCTGCCCGTCTGAGGCCTCTTCCACATGAAACCTCTTCCAGAAACATCACTCCACCCTTGAGCCCTTCCTTCCCGTCTCCCTCTACCCCTTATTTCCTCAGATGCGAAAAACGGATGATGGTCGGCGAAGGGCAGCATCATCATACCCTGAAACAGGGCAGATGCAATCGAGGATTGGCCATGACGCTCATCAAGTGCCTGGTTTCTGTTTATCTGGTTTCTGAGCCCTCTTGGCAAAAAAAACCAAACAACCAAAAAAAAAAAAAACCCAACCCAAAAAAACCACAGCAATAAACCCAGCCAAAGTCTGCTTGAGAAATGAGGTCAACAGGAGAAACACCCAATTAGCGGTGTTTTGTGGCTGGATGTGGTGTGCCAGCTGGGATTCGGGGAGTTGCTGCGCCTCAGGAAAAAGAAGGGAAGCTTAAAATAATAACATCTAGCACTCAGAGAGCATTTTGCATCTTCCCGGTGTGACATGAACTTTAATTAGTTTGTGAGTCGAGACACCGCTGGGCGAGCAATACATCTCGGTGCAACGCGACCGGTGCTGGGAGCACACGCAAAGCCGCGGGGGCTGCGGCCGGTTTGCAGAATGGGACATCTTCGATTTGGTGGCGGGGCCAGGAG
Source organism: Chroicocephalus ridibundus (assembly GCF_963924245.1). Lineage (NCBI taxonomy): Eukaryota > Metazoa > Chordata > Aves > Charadriiformes > Laridae > Chroicocephalus > Chroicocephalus ridibundus. The sequence goes on along the minus strand of NC_086301.1, from coordinate 7,582,792 downwards.
GAAAACTCCTGGCAGGGGGACGGAGCTGTTGTTCCCAAGTTTTGGAAGGGGCAGCAGTGAATTCAGCTCCGTGGCAAGACAACTCCGAGGAGAGGTCACGCTAAAAAAAACAACAAACCAACCCCAAATGCGCCGGGCTTGATCGTGCGGTGCTTGAAATGAGGACTGCAGGGTGAGGATTCAATCTCTCCCGCTTCCCGTTCCACGGAGGCTTGGCAGGCTGCTGGAGGCACACAGGCAGGGGACGTGCTGGGAAATTTGGGAGCTCCACCGGGACAAGCAGTTGGGATTGTACTTTTGTCTTTCACCAGAAAGTGTGTGATCAGTCCAAAGGAGATTTCCAATATCAAAACGGGGGAGGGAAAGGGAGAATTGGCCGTTTTCCCATTGGAAGCGTCTCTCTCCCTGAACCGTTTTGTGCCAGAAAATGTTGTGCCTCGTGCGGTTCCTGACCAGCTGTAATAGTAGCCAAGAGAAAGTAGATGGCTGGGCGGTTGATGAGGTCTCTCCTCATTAGCAATCCAATAACGTGGGCAAAGGCTTGAAGGCTTGTTTATTCTCTACATCTGTGCTACTACTGCATTTGTCACGTTTTCTGCTCGTGGCTGGTGCTCAGGAGAGTGTGAGGGCTCACACTGATCGGATATGACAACGTTGCTCCTCGAGCCCGCCAAACTACGGCTTGTGCTTTTAGTACTCATGGCCCGGGGTGGGCTCCACGCTGAAGGTTTCAGCCGGGGGGGCACTTACATGGAGTCGAATCAGCGCCTTTCGGGGCAAAATCCAATTAACAAACCAAGTGAACAAACCCCTTTGTGGTGGCCAAGCTACCGGCGGGGTCGGTACATCCCAGGGGGTGACGAGTAGCTCCCACAAAACATGCATTGAAGGTCTTGGCATGGAAGCTAAGGACAAGATTGATGTCCCCAAATCCAACGCAACCCCAAATTCAACCCCACAATAATTAGAGATGGTTGTGGCCTCTACTTAGGTCAAGGGATGGGTAAATATGAGGGTATTTATCCCATCTCGCTCCTACTCCCACCACTTGCCGGTATTAGCAGGTACCTGGGCTGGGAGATACCTGCCTGGCCAGTCAGCAGCCACACGGTGGCTAAAATGATAAAGAATAATAAAGTTGTTGATAACACCCTTCAGTGGATGAGGAAATCGGTTTGGCTTTGACCAAGCATCTCATCAGCTGGCACTTGAATCGCCACCCGGCAAAGAGTCAACGTCTGCTTTTACCCCGAGTTACTGAAACAACGGTAACGAAAAATTAAACAATAAATGCATTTTTTGGGGAAAAAGGCTACAGATCAGTGGGACGTTAAAAGCAAAAGACAAGAGATGGGCACAAGTGCTGTTCAGCTGCCGCAGCTCCTGCCTCCTGGACGCTCGAATCTGTTAAGCTTTTGCCCTCGTCTGCTAATTTGCTTACTCCCCCAGTAACAACCTGGTTTTTCTTTACGAGAGACAGCTTTAGCCTGGGGAAGATACGGAAAGCAATAAAAAAAATAAACTGTTTCTGGGTCACCACCAGTTCCAGTCCCCAGGGGGTTATTTAAACAACAATTTCTCCCTCGCCTCTGTGAAAGGCAAGACTTGGTCCCCAAAGGTTATTCCATCAATAACTCCTAAACTATCTTAAGGGCAGTAGCCTCATCCCCAAAGGACTTTTGAAACGGCGCTGAAACGGCCCCCTACATCGCAGGTTTTAGCTGCACTGATGCACTGAAGCCAAAAGAGCCGATGCTCCCGAGGTCAGGGCGATGGGACGCCGCTCGGGGCAGGGTTGGGTGCAGCACAGGAGACACCAGTCCCACAGCCACCCACGCAGCAGCTCAACCACCTCCGAGGACTCGGGCACCCACACGTGCCTTTCCGCTTGGCTTCGTCTCACTCAAAGATGCTCAGGACAAATCCCCTTCATCCCCCGTGGAATGAAGGCTTTTCCTTCAGTGGTCATTAACCTCCGCGTTAAAACAGCTCGTTCCGGAGCAGAGCAGGCACCCCCAGCAACACACGATCAAATCCAACCCAAGAGCGAGGAGGGAAAGTCTGCAGCACTACGGGGATGGGAAGAAAGGCACCGTGGGCTGCTGGGACCACGGGATGAGGCAGCAATATCCTTACCCAAATGGCTCTTCCCCAAGGACACCTACTCCGGTCCACCCCCTGGAGCAGAGGTGCGCATCCCTGGGAAACCCAGCCCATAAATACAGTTTTTCTGGTATTTACAGGCAACAGCTATCTCCCCTTGCCTCGAGTCTGGTTTGTATGACCTTGAGACAACCTTCCAGCAGCCCGTGACTCAATTGCCCATCCACAAACCCCCAAACACAGCCCTCTCATCTGGCCCTCCTTGCTCACGAGCATCAGCTCTTCCGAGGTCGCTGCTCAGTGCCGCAGCGGCACGGTGACCCGGGGAGGGCTCCAGCCCTTCGCCCCCGCCTGCTTGCGGATGCTACTCAGGCGCACGGGGAAAATGAACCAGCCAAAAGCAGGGTCAGACTCAAGCAATCTCTTTTCTACACACGATGACTTTGCTGAGAGACAAAACGCTGCTGCAGGGGGAACAACAACAAAAAAAAGAAGTCGGGGTGTCGTAGAGCGTACCGTGTCCTGAGAAACTTTCTGAAGAGGGGCAAAGGAAAGGAACGGACAGGTTGGAGGATCAGGGCTGGTTGAAGAAGGGCATCTTCCTGCAGTCGCTTGCACTTTTTAATTTCCAGCACCTGTTTTTTCCGGCACGTGGCAGCAGAACAGATGATGGGCACATCTGCTCGCAGCGGGAGCGCTGGGTAACAGGGGCCTCTTACAGCAATTCCTGTCCTAAGGCTTGACCCTGCAAACACGGGCTGTGAGACCACGGGTCTGCGCAGGGCGTCATTGCCAGGGAAAGGGTTTGCGAGGGGAAGAAACCAAGCCAAAAGACAGCCACCATCGCCCATCGGCGAGGCTTTCCATGCCTGCCTGCTCCTCTCCCCCTGCACACTGCAGTGGCGAGGATGGGCTCAGCCTCCCGGGTGCGGTATGGGGGACAGAGAGGTTTTGGATGGAGGGAAGATGGATTGCAGGGTAAACCACCGAGACGAGGAGAGCAAAAGCTACGTTGGGAGGTCCGCGCACGAGGAGCAGCAGCGGTGAGACGCAACGGAGAAGCAGATGCTGTGGCGTGCTCTGTACCCCGTTAAACTGGAGCGAATTCAGCTGGGGTTTGCTTCCCTGATTGCCCTGCTTACGTCCAAAGAGCCACTTCAGCTCTAGCAGGGTTTCCGCACCGAAACCGCTGGCAGCACACGATCAAACCGAAGCGCTGAAGCTTCAAGGTTAAGAATTCCTGGCTGCCTTCCTCGCTGCCGAGGAGAAAATTGCTCTCAAATACTAATAAAAAAAAAAAAAAAAAGAAAAGATGAGTTAAAAAAGGAAAAAAAAGAATGAAAATCCCAACACTTAAAAGCTTCAAAGTGCAGTCAGACGTGCCAACGCTCCCAGCGATGGGGATGAGCCTGAGAAAGGGATGGGGGAGGTTCAACTCTTGCTCCAAACCCTGGCCCTGTAAGTGCCTGGTGTGTCCCCATCACACATTCTGTCGGTCCATCCCTGAGCTCTCCAGGGCAAAGACTGGCTTCCCGTCACACCTAAAACTGGTTGGGGAAGAGCCATGGCTCAAAAAGCAAAGGTTTCCAGCATCAGCCTGGCTGCCAGGCGATGTATAAGACCATGGGGGCAACTCACGCTCCCCGGAGCGCTTTAGGGCCACACGTCATGCTGGAACAAATCCTTTGCCGGACTTGAAAAATATTCTGAAAAAACCCCAATGCGCTTCCAGGGGGAAAAAGAAATTATACGTTTTGACCAATCTTCCTTTGCTGATGACGGACTGCTTCAACGAAATGGTTTTGGACCGGCCCAAAACGCACGTCTGAGAAGGAATATCACACCGGGACCCTTGTCCCAGGACAGTCGAAGCAAATAAATCCCCAGAAGCCGGGGAGCCAGCAGAGCCGTCTCTGACTCCGCACTCAGCCTTCCTCGTCGGGAAGGATGCTACACTTCTCATTTTTCTCCCGCGCATTCGGTAGCAGACTCGGCTCCATTCTCTTTAGATAATATTTATATTTCTCTAATCTACTGGCTGCGATGGATGAGAAAGAGATTTCTCCCTGCAAAACCATTTACAATGGAAAAAAGCCACAAGCACAATATAGAACTTTTGTGTGTGTGTGTCGCTTTAGACAAATAAACATTGCTCCTTTTTCTAAAACACCTAAACATCTTGTATAGGAAATATTAGATCTCAGTTGACTGGAAAATGAAACTAGTTTTATGTTCTCTTCCAAAGCCTCTTGTGATATTACCAATATTTTTTTCCCCCTGTCGAGAATAATGGCTTTTCTACAGGCCAGCAGATAGGAAAGTGCTTACATATATTTCTAGATGCAAACACTTCTCCGAATTACCTTGTCTTAATGCACTTCAGAGTTTGGTGCAAGTTCCTTGATGACTCTGGATAATAAGAGCCAGTGGAGAAAAGCCACGTTAAATAAATCAATCACTTCCAAAGCGGTAGAAGATGACGATTAAGAAATCCCATGGGAGCCCACACCGGTCTCGGGAACCAGTTGTTCCAGGGCTGGTACAACATCGGTAATCCCACGCGACGTGGGGGGGGGCACACCAGAAGCAGAACTATTCAGGTTTTGGGTTCATTTCTTTTTTTATCAAGTTCCCTCGTACAGATCAAGGATGAAAATTAACGGACCCTTCCAAACGCAACACAACCACCTAAATCCTGCAGGTGGCCAAAGCCGCAACTGGTTGGAAAACGCGGAAATGTTTCCAACTGCGCCCTCGCAAAAAAGAAAAATTAAAAAAATATTACTTTTTGCTAAAAAACCCTAAAAATCCCAAGCCAAAAGACCAAGCCAGCGGACCTGCTCGGACTGCGTTTACTTCCTGAAGGCTGGCCTCCCCGCGCTACCAAGCCTGGTACACGAAAATCTCAATCCCAAACAAAGCATGGCTATTTTTTCATCTGCAAATTGAAACCCAGCAAGAAGTAGGAGTTCCATAAAAACAAAACCTCCTTGAAGCAAACACGTTACTTTTTTTTTTTTTTGAAACCGCATTTTGATGAAAATCTCATTTTCAGCCAAACAAAGGTTTCAGTGGAAGCGTCGGACTAACCACACGGAGAAGCCCCTGCACAGGGAAATGTTTCCTTTCCCTTTAGGATGGGAATTACAAAACAAAGGGCACGAAAAAATCCTACATTGTCACTACTTATCACTCCTGGTTAACAATATAAGATATACGATAGGAGCAAAACAATTTGGTGGCAGAACATCATAAATGAAGTCTGTTTTCCCTGGAAACTGCATAACCATTTGAATTAATTTAATTTGAAATATCAAATTAAATTAAACTGTAGAATAATCCCCAAGGGAAAGCATATTTCATTTGCAATGTCTTCTGATAGAGTATTCTCTGCCAAAAGTTTTGCTATGCATCTGGCTTTGGATCTAAATTTATTACATTAGCTCTGGGAAGACTTTTAATAGAAAGTGAGATTAAAGGGGAAGAAGAAGAAGAAAAAAAAAGAATTTCTGATAGGGGAAAAAGACCCCAAACTCAATAAAAGACCAAAAGCGCTGAACATGGATGAATCTGGGCTGCCGTATCTCACCTGGCTCTGTCTGCACTGGTTTCAAACGGGGACGAGATGTGTCATTAAACAACTCGAGTGCTGCAACTGCCCGTATCCATACGCACAAATACGACGTCTTCAAAACTACCTCACGAGCTACGACATCTTCTTAAACTTGCCAGCCAGCCTAACGGCAACCAACGGGGGGAAAAAACAGAAAGCGGCAGGTCAGGAGACGATGAATGGAGAAAGATTACGCGCTTTCTAAATCAGCTTTGAAGGACAGAGACATGAAGGGAAGCACTTTCTTGGTCAGGTGGAGCCAGGCCAGGATTTTCATTTACAAAGAAGAGTAAAGGGGAGGGGAAAAAAAAATAAAAATCAAACCCCACCAGACGAACACGGTCTTATTAGTAACAGCTACCTTGCTTTTTAAATAATCTCGGAGATAAATACGATCTAGGACAGATCTCAAACACTCTTTGGTTCAACAGGTTGGGAGGAGGGAGGTGGCGACCCCATCAGTTTTCAAAATATAGGTCACACACAAAAGCAGCACTTAGAAAATGAACGGTCTTGCTTTTCACGGCAAGAAATTGAAGAAAATTGCAGCCAGCAGCCGCCTGTAGGTTGATGCAGTGGGAATAATCTATTTCTTTCTTTCTTTTTCTCCCCACGCCCCCCCCCCTTTTTTTTTTTTAAAGTTTCCCCTGCGAGCAAATCCCGAGCAGCAGATGTTGGCATGGAAGAAGGGATTTGCTCTAAACAAACAACCCAGTCCCTCCAAGAAAAGCTTTGCACCAAACCAAAATCAAGCACATCCCCCCCTGCCCCCGGTCCACTTCCCTCTCCAGCCCCCCTATAATAAATACCCACGCTCAGAGGTATCTTAATCAAATCAAAAAGCGTTAGGAGTTTAATCTCCAGCACTTTAGTAACCTCCCGGTTTGTTTTAAATCTTGATTGGGAGAATTATCCTGACAAGAAAATTAGCAGTAAGTCAATAAACCTGTAGCCTGGAGACAGAGCTGGGAGTAACCGGCGAGAGAATTCATTTGATCACGCACACAAACGCGCCCGAGACGATGGACTGACTTGGCTGGCAAAGTTCATTACGATTTTAACCATGAAACCATGAAGTGCAGGTAATCATATTTAAGGAGATAAGAAACACTACTAGCGCAGGCCTTAGCCGCGACACAGAAATTCTCATTTATAGCAGTCACGGGTGGAAAATCAATACCCACTTTTGGATGCAAAAGGAATGTCAGACTTGACAAAGCTTCTTTGGATTTCCCACCCCCCCCCTCCCCCGCTCTTCTACTGCTTCAACACCAAAAAACACAAGGAGATTTGCATGCTCGCTGCGTCCAAGGCTCCCCCCCGCCCCCCAAAACTTGGCTCGCAATTCCTCGAGATTTTCTCTGGCAACAACCTCATTCCATCTATCCTTGTCAGAGCGCATCTTCCTCCCCGGTCCAAGCAAATTGTCTTCATGCCACTTACTCGCAATTCTCCTCTGCGTACGCAGAGCTGGATCCTGCGCCATCGCCTGGAGGGGAGTTCACATTTGCAGGGGAATTGGGGAAGTCTGCTCCAAAAATACGTTTTGGGAAGAGGACAGATTATTCTCCAGCTTCTTTTAATTCATTTATAGGGTGACAGGGAGGAGAATTCTGCATTATTTTTTTTTTCCTTTGCCCTCTATAAAACCCCACAATAGTGAATTCTCGGCAGGAAATTGTTCAACAGGCTCTGATGTTTACGAACTTTCCCCGCCGAAGCCCAGTTATTTATGAAATGATTCTTTATGTAGCATTCTTTGCGAAACGGTTGATGCAAACATATTTCAGCCTTTGGGCTGCTCGCAAATGATTCACTGTGATATCGCTGAGGGCACACGCATTCCCTTCGCAGAACGAGCCTGCCTTTGATACATGGGCTCAGAGTGATTAAACACGAGTGCTTCATTAGGAGAAACAGCTATGGCAGCAGACAGAGAGGAGCTTCCATGCAGCGTGGGGACCGGCTTACCAGAAAACACCCACGAGTTCGCACGACTCCCACTGCTCTGGCTAACACACAAGAGGGAAAGGTGTCTTTGCAGCCCTGTCAATCAGGTAGAGCTCCTTCTGCTCCCTGAATGGGTGACTTCCACCTCACAGGGTCACAGAATGGCCAGGGTGGGAAGGGACCTCTGGAGATCATCTCCTCCAACACCCAGAGCAGGTGGCACAGGAACGCCTCCAGGTGGGGTTGGAATGTCTCCAGAGACGGAGACTCCACCACCTCTCTGGGCAGCCTGTGCCAGGGCTCTGCCACCCTCAGGGTGAAGAAGTTCCTTCTCATGTTTAGGTGGAACTTCCTATGCTCAAGTTTGTGCCCGTTACCCCTTGTCCTGTCACCGGGCACCACTGAAAAGAGCCTGGCCCCATACTCCTGTCACCCCCCCTTGAAGTATTTATAAGTGTTGATGAGGTCCCCCCTCAGCCGTCTTTTTTCCAGACTGAAGAGACCCAAATCCCTCAGCCTTTCTTCATGAGAGAGGTGTTCCAGTCCCCTCGGCATCTTGGTAGCCCTTTGCTGTCCCCTCTCCAGCAGTTCCCTGTCCTTCTGGAACCGGGGAGCCCAGAACTGGACCCAGCGCTCCAGGTGCGGCCTCCCCAGGGCAGAGCAGGGGGGGAGGATGACCTCCCTCCACCTGCTGGCCGCACTCTTCTTGATGCACCCCAGGATGCCATTGGCCGCCTTGGCCACTAGGGCACATGGGCACCTCCCCAAGGATCTTCCAAGATGTCTTCACAAGCCTTGGTGACACGGGCTAAACAATGGGGACTGATGACCCCATCCGTATGACGCCTAGTATGATATGATTAGGTGATACCAAGCAGGAAGGAGACCACAAGACAGGCTCTTTTTCCTCAAAGCTTGTTCTGATCCTGCAAGCACAGGTGAGCTGGGCTGGAAGGAAACAGAAGCTTCCATCACACCGCCACCAAAAAATAAAAACCAAAAACTTATCCTCCTTCAGACTTGCCCACCAAGAAAATGGAACACAGAACCAAGAGCTTGGCACAAGCCAAGTAAAACAGCGGTCTAAGCGAGCGTGACCCAGAACTGGTTCTCACGTGGACAGGCTGACTTGGGCTCACCTCACCCTCATTTCCACAGCTGGGAAGGGAGAGGTTGATCCAAGCACGCCCCTCAAGAACAAAGACATCACCAGGCAGCTCCTTGACCTCTCAACGTGCCCGCTGGTGGGAATCCGAGTCCTGAAGGCCCAGTGACAGCCCCAGATTGAACCTCCACTTGCAAAGGGGAGCAGGATGGCAGAGTCGAAGATGCAGACTCTTTGAGATGGCCGTCAAATTACAGGCAAGCAAAGCAGGGGGATCTACATTTCAAAAAAGACTCTCGTATTTGTATATACCACATTGCACACGCCATTTCTGGCTCGCTCAGAGCCCCGTGCCTCTCTGAGCACCGGCAATCAAGCAGAAAAGTTCTGGGGCAGGCTGTGAAATCTCTGAAATGAAAATCAATTCCATCTCCATTTCACAGGGACTAATGTGGCATTTACAACATAAACAATCGCTTCTGTTAGGGAGGGAAATTAAAAAGCCGTGCTACATAAAAAGGAACAATGTTTAAAGTTCTGGTGGAAATGAGCAGTCAGATTGGAGATAATTACAAAAAGGGTGCTGGGCGTGCGAGCACCCGAGGCGCGGACGGTAGCGATTTCAATAGGCAGCTCTGCCGCCAGCTGAGCGAACTGCCTCGAGGGCAGAGCAAGGTGGCTCTAAACATGAACAAAAAAGCTGGTGGGGAGCGCTTTGAAAGGAGACAGAGGATGGGGGCTGAACTTCACAGGACAGCCAGGCTGCGCGAATAACTCTCATCTCAACCCTTCACCATCCAGGCTCCTCCTTTCCAGCTGGAGAGGAGCCTCCCAGAGCAGGAGAGGAGCCCAAGCCAGAGCCACAAGCGCATTTTACATTGCTGTTCATCAGCATGATTGTATAGCTACAGAATCACAGAATCACAGAATGGTTTGGGTTGGAAGGGACCTTAAAGATCATTTAGTTCCACCCCCCTGCCCCGGGCAGGGACACCTCCCACCAGCCCAGGTTGCTCCAAGCCCCGTCCAACCTGGCCTTGAACCCCTCCAGGGATGGGGCAGCCACAGCTTCTCTGGGCAACCTGGGCCAGGGGCTCACCGCCCTCACAGCAAACAATTTCTTCCCAGCATCTCATCTAAATCTCCCCCCTTTCAGTTTAAAATTGTTCCCCCTCTTCCTATCGCTCCCCTCTCTGATCACGAGTCCCTCCCCATCTCTCCCGGAGCCCTTTTACGTACTGGAAGGCTGCTATAAGGTCTCCCCTATATCTATAGGATATAGAAGTCCTCCTAATTATCATCACGCTGTCCTTCGAAAGCAATGGGGCTCGTGAGCTAGCCCCAGCTGGATTCATCCTGCCACGCAAATGAATTCTGGCTGGAAACTCTAAGAGTGTTTGAACTGTGGCAAGGGTGAAGCGGTGGAAGAGCATCTCGAGAGTACCATCGGATGACGCTAGCAAAGAATTTAATTAGCTGTAGTCCAAACATGGGTAAGTAGGCAAACTCAGCCGTGAGACGTGGTCACTTGTGAGAGGAGAGGACTGGATGTGCCCCAGGAGGCCTCTCCCAGTGCTGCACCTGCCTAATCTCACGGCCATCTCCCGCGCACATGATGCTTTCCAGTGCAAGCTGGAACGGATGAAGTCTATCCTTCCCTGCCATGAAGACTGCTTTTTTCTTTGCATGCGGTCAAGTAGGACCCGTAAGAGACTCAAAGCAATCCCTGCGCTCTGCTCAGCTCTGATAAAGCAGCAGCCCGGTTTGCAACACCGCGCATGAAAGGAGACGGGGATGAGTGTCCAGGTGACAGCAGTGACAACGCCCGGAGGAGGAGGAAACACCACCAAAGAGGACTGAGGGAGCAAACGGGGGCTGTTTTGTCTGCAGAAGAGGTGACTGAGGAGAACCTCAGGAATAATCTTCAAACACATAAAAAGCCAGTGGCAGGAGGGAGGAAAGCTACTCTCCATGGCCACAGCAGATAGGATAAAAAATAATGAGCTTAAATTGCAGCAAGAAAAAGTTAGGAGAGACATTCGAAAAAACTTCCTGGGGAAAAAAAAAAAAGAAAAGGAAAGGTTTGCAGTCTGCTTCACTGCAGGGCGTTAAGTACAGCTCAGAGAAACCTATTCCAGGGGTGGCAAAAGTGGAAAAGTCCCAGTCTCGGAGCAGGCAGAGGGACTCGGCGATGCACTTGCTGCTCACTCAAACCACTCCCATGTGCAACCACGGAAAACTTGGCATAAAAGAGCATCCAGCGTGGCAAAGAGACCAAAGAAATGGCATAGGCTTCACGGCTCCTCTGTCCTGTACCTCACCTGTCTTACTGCGCAAAGCTTATCTGTCTGGGATTATATTTAATCTGAACACAGCAGAGACATGATCCTTTCCTCCCGAGCCTTACTTCAACACCCAAATGCGCCTTGAGATCTCCCGATGAAAGAGGCCCGATCCTATTTTCCCCGGTTCGGGATAATGTATTTTGCAGGAAAAAGATCTTTCCGTAGCAGAAAGGGAATGAAAAACCACAGCCAACAAACAAAAACCACAAGGTCTTAATTCTCCTGTGAACGTGGAGTAGCTTCGGGCATGATTGGCTTACACATGACACCCGATCGTTATACCGGATGGCTTGATTTACCTTGATCAGAACAGCAATTTAGCAGACATTTCTTTCCAAAGAGCGCTAATCACTTTTTTCCCCTTTCGTGTGCATAAAATAAGATTGAAACACACCATACAAATTGCTTGCCACAGTCCAAAAAATGCTAATAAGCTGCAAACATCTAAATCATGGCTCGAGACCTAGCACGATAAGGTAAGAAAACAGTGTCAGTGCATACAGAACTATTATTTACTGGTGTCAGAAATAACTATCGCATTTACATAACTGTAAGCCTGCGTGACAACTTCTTCCGGGAAACTGCTTTAGCTGCAGAAAAAGCCACGACTTGAATGAATTAGGTAATTTTTTTTTATTTTTTTTTTTTAACCAGCAAGAAAATATGAACTGGGATGCGAGCGCTTAACCTTTCAAGGTCTCTGCTCAGCTATTAATCCAGGCGAAAGCCGGCAGAAATGGGTTCTTTAATAAACAAACCAACTTAATTTTCAGTGGCCTCCTCGGCTGCGCTAATTCCTGATGTATTATTAACTCCAAATACGGATGGCGGCACTGGCTAATTGAGCTGATCAGAGCTATTACGGTTTTTATGACAGCAAGAGTTCACTGGAAGGACCACCGACGGAAACCTTTGGTGTCAATGGTCTCTTCCCCTCTCTTTGCTCCACGCAGGTCATGAGCTGCCTATAGAAGCATCAGCTTTTATCTTAAGGCATCGTTAAGTGCTTTTTGTGTTGGGACCTCCAGCCGAGCCAGGATGGTAAATTAATACTGACCACCTTCACGCAAAGCTGAAGATCGGGCCGGCTCCTGGCTGTCCCAGGAGGTACCAGGTGCCCCCCGAGCATCACGCTGGGCTCCGGCGCGTTGGGTGCGTTCCCCTTGGCAAGGCCAGCACACACGCAGGGGTTACCTGTCCCACCGCCCTCCCGTGACACAGCCGTACCGCACAGGCATCTGCTCCCTGCACACACGGGAGCTGGGCAGGGAAGAGCCGGTCTGGAGCGTCCCTCGCACTGGTGAAATCAGGGTTTTAGCTGATTCCCCCACCAGCTTCAGCAGCGGTAGGTGCATCTGCAAACACGCGGCTCCGGCAGAGCCTTATCACCGCTGCCAGCTGTTTCCCCCCCTCCCACCTCAGCTTCCCTCCACCTTTCGGGTGCGTTCCCGGCTGACAGGGCACACCAGGACCCTTTCTCCCTGATTTTATGACAACCTCTGGGCTGGCAGCCTAAGTTAACACTTACATTTGTACTTTCCTGAGATAGTCCTGTTAAAAGGAAAAGGGGGGGGGGGCGGGAATGCCACACTGATTTGCATTACCCTAGGGGAATACCGGTCAAGTTCACGTACAGATTTACGAGGCTGGGAGTATATACTGACTCAGGGTCTCCAAGGGCTTGGGCGGACGCGTGGAGGAAGGGATGGCAGAGGACTCTTGTCTCGCTCGCGCTGTTCTAAAGCCTCTATCGACTCCGCCGAAGCCACATAAGGATTTACACCACTACATCCAAGATTAAAATCTGGCCCCGACTCCAATAAAATCAAGTGAGCTACTAAGGTCTAGGGTGTTGCTAACAACCGATTTCCACTGCAGCCACTGAACAGAAACAGCCAGTAACGAAACAGAGTGGATGGGGAAACGCTCCTGTGTTGTCCCCAGATCAGGGGAAGCCGGTAGGTCCTACACATCCACAGCAAAGAGAATGGAGGAAAAACATCAGCTCTGGCCACGGCAATCATCTCCTTTCAGCAAGGAGGAGGAGCAGGTTTTGCAAGGAGGATGCAAAGGGAGGAACCGAGGTCTTCCTTTCCTCCCAGCAGACAAAGCAACAAAGCTTTAGCAGGAGCTCGAACAAAAGGGTTTCTACGTGAAGGTAATGTGAGGGTGAGACAAACCTCGGTTTCCCTCTTGGAAATGAGCCCCCTTAACTCTGCAGCTGAGCTTTTCTTGCAGTTACACTGCTGAAGCTGTACTTCCAAGCCGCAGAGCTTGCAGAAGACAGCAAGGTCCTCTGCTCACCCACCTCAGCGTATCTGCAGCCCCTGGAGGAAAGGGTGACTTTTCCAAGGCATCTCCCCAGCCTCAGAGGTCAGCCAGGGCCGGCAGAGAGATGCTGAGAGCATGAGCACCGCTGCCCATCGCGGTGTCTGCTCCTCCCGGCCCGGGCTCCGTGCCGCAGCCCTCGCCGTTTCCAGCTGACCTCCGCAGCATCACCAGCCGCATCCGTCCCCGCATCCCCAATCTCCCTGCAAGGCCTTTTCTGCCTCTACCCTTTCCCAGGGAAAAACCGAGGTAAGGCTGTGCATATGCTCACTGATATTTCAAATACCCCAATTAGCAGGAAGATAATTCATGCATTTAAGCATTAAAAAGGTACTTAAGTCAGAATAAATTCCACTTCGTTATTTTCCAAGACTCACCTCCCGCTCCCACAGCCGAAGGAAATTTAACAGGCAGACGTAACCCCTACGCCTGCTCCTCGATCCACCTCTCCCGGCCACCAGAAGCCACCGTCACCCTGTGTTTGTCCACTGACGCAACACTGTGTAAAACTGAATAACACGATTCAGTTCAGTGCATTCCAACCTGAGGCTGCAGCAAGACAAGGGGTTTTTTTTTAAGCTAATTGTCTGGGTATGACCCTCCACAGATCAAGCCTCCCTTTCCCTCTGTGTAAACTACGTCTGATACCGCAGAGGCGAGAGTTAATAACATCAGTAAGGAAGAAACAATCCTGTGCCCATCACCTTTAAAGAAAACCACCAAACTCCTATTTCAAAGGCTAGCCGGTTTTAATCTTCTTTATAATAGGTTTCCATGTTCCTGCAGTCTAACAGGTTTGCGGCTTCTGCATTTAGCACTGGAATAAACAATGCTCCAGTAATTGCCAGGTCACTGTTATTTACTTCTGTCTTTTGAAAAAAACCCAAACCCTTCCCATACAGCTGCCTTGAGTGGGTTATCCTGTAATTTTCTTTACTGTCTCACACTAATGAAGGCAAGAGGGCAGGAGGACCAAGTCAGACGGTGGAAAAAGAAGCCAAACAGCCTGGTTGACTTTCGACACAGTATTAAACTAACTCCCACCTGTAACGGATTAATTGGCCTGGTCTTCAGCAGCCTGACGGGGAATAAAGACAAATGCTAGAAACCCAATGCATCATTGTTTTTAATTATAGTTGTTTTTCTCAGCTGGCCTGGTGAAAGGACTGTTTCCTCACCCGTATGTTTTCTGTGCAGTTTATGATGAGCAGATAACAGGGCTGGGGCCAGTGCAAAGGATGAGGAGGGGACAGCAAACCAGGCGCGGTAAACTCCCCAGAGCTGGGATTTATTATCAATTTCCTTCTGCATAATGGGTCTCTGGTCTCCAAGTCCTTCCCCCACTCCCCAGGAAAAAACAATGTGCGTTTTTATCTCCTTGCTGCTGTCAGCCAAGCCACCACGATGCCAGAGATGGAGCCAGGAAGAGGTACAGTGATGCTGAGACACCACGGACGCGGTATTGCAAGAGCCACAGGGCAAGAGAGACGGGAAAAATCCTCAGCGAGAGGGAAGGGAGGAAGGAGAGGGATTGTCCCGTCCATGTTGCATGGGACGGGACACTGCCAACGCCTCCTCCCCCTCTCCTAGGCTTTTCTCCATCCCGCCTGCTCGTGGGATAGCTGCAAACCGCGGGAACCGCATCGGACGATGCGTTCGCAGCCCTGGTGCCGTGACCCTGACCTGCCTGCAGTAACGACAGCTCTGGTTGAATCGAGGGCATGGTGGGGTGAGGGCAGGGCGAGTGGCACCCGTGTGCTGGTTAGACCGGTCTCATCCTCGAATGGGGGTCTGAGAGGGGCGTTCCGCAAGGTCCCTGTGCAGCTCGTCGCTCTGCGAGGACACGGGCAGGAGCGGAGCCGCAGGAGCTGGTGGCTGGCAGAGGTCAAGATGCTCAGCGAGCATCCTGCGCCGGGCAGCGGGAGTTATGCCACGTCTCTGACTAAAAGGAGCTACTTTTGAGGATCCTACGGGTACTTCCCAGCGTGTCCCCTTCAGAACTTTTAGGAAAAACAGTTCATTTTTCCAAAAGACCAAGGCGAAAGGCTGTACCATATTCCCTGATCCTCCTAAATTTCTGCCCTGGAAGCACTTCACTCCCATTCCCTGGCTGCTCCTCTCACAAGCTCCCTGTATTCCTTGAATTGGAATAGAAATCCTTGCTATTTTCTGGCTGCGCGTTGGCACAAATGTTTATCCGTACCCGGCCAGGGAAGCAAAGCAAAGCTGCATGGCACAGGTCACCCGGCAGACACAGCCAAGGAGGCGAAGTCTGTGCTCCAGGCAGAGCATCTGAGGAGCACGCAACAGTTTGCAGCTCTAAATTTAAGCTCTTTTTGCAGGTTGAGCTATTAATTACAGTTCTGGAGTGTTTCACGACAGCGCCTATTCACTGACTGAGCTCTGCCACGAGGCACTGGAACAGCACTGGATAATTCATGAACGGGGAACAGGAACGAACGTTTACAGCTAGTTGGGAAATTTGCTTCCATGAGAAAGCTCAGCAAAAAGCAATGGAGGCGCTGAGGATTTCACTACATCGGCAGCTTTTTTCTGCATGTGTTTCGCTGCAAGCTGGTAGGTCTCAAGAGCAAGGAACGCTTGGTTTAAACACAAGCCATCAAAATTTTGGCCCAAATTAGCAATATGTTCTTTCTTTGATACGCTCAAACGGTTGATTGAAAACAGACAGTTCCTGCTGAAAAGCCCGTGCTAAAAAAACCAACTTATTTTCTGTGGGAGGGGGGGGAAAAAAAATAAAAGAACAAAATCTGCCATCAGCTTAACCACTATTATGGGGGAAAAATCCTAATCCCATATGCCGTAGTTTACTCAACCATCTATGTTGCATGTACAGAGAGAGTGTGCTTACGGAAGAGACGCAAAAAGAAATCTCAGAAAATAAAAAAAACTAGTTTCCCCCCAAACTGCTTTCGATAACAGAAACCGAGCAGAGCAGATGTGCGCTGAGAGCCTACGTCCCCCCCCACTGCCGACTTCTCCTTGCCGTAGTTCACAGGGTCACAGAACGGTAGGGTTGGCAGGGACCTCTGGAGATCACCCACTCCAACCCCCAGCCAGAGCAGGGTCACCCAGAGCAGGTGGCACAGGAACGCCTCCAGGCGGGGTTGGAATGTCTCCAGAGACGGAGACTCCACCACCTCTCTGGACAGCCTGTGCCAGGGCTCTGCCACCCTCAGGGTGAAGAAGTTCCTCCTCGTGTTTAGGTGGAACTTCCTATGCTCAAGTTTGTGCCCGTCACCTCTTGTCCTGTCGCTGAGCACCACTGAAAAGAGCCTGGCCCCATCCTCCTGACACCCCCCCTTGAAGTATTTATAAGCATTGATAAGGTCCCCCCTCAGCCGTCTTTTTTCCAGACTGAAAAGACCCAAATCCTTCAGCCTTTCTTCATAAGAGAGATGTTCCAGTCCCCTCAGCATCTTGGTAGCCCTAAACAGTAGCTGTAGTCCTTTTTCTTGGCCTTGCCCTCATCGGCCGGCACCACCCGGCTTCAAAGGGCTTCAAGAGCCCACGGGGAAAATATGATGTTGCTCCACAGATTTCCATGGCTTTTGAGGGCTGGTACCCCTTTGGGTAAGAACCCTGATGCCTGCTTCAAGTGTTAAGAAATCTGAGCAGAAAGTACATTCTGAAAGGTGCAATCAAAGAGGTCTTAAAAACCCCAACGACGCTGCGGGATAATTCACAAAAAGGGACTGCGCCTGCGTGTGAGAGAGAGAGAGCGGGGGAAAGAGAGAAAATCTTTCTTGCAGGTAACGGTGAGGATGTTTCATTACAGGCAGTTTCGCGCAACTTGTCGTCTTCAATTTTTTACAGCAGCCACGGGCATGGCAGGATCTGGCGATTTGCCACCTGCGATCAATTTGTTACCTGCAAAGAAGGTCCCTTCCTGAAAGAAAAAAAAAAAAAAAAAAGAAGAAGAAAAAGAAAGAAAGGAAAAAAAAAAAAAGGTCCTCCAACTAGATATATGCCGTGTTGTCTCGTACGCAACCAGGAGACTCGGCAAGCGGTGCTGTATGAAATAATGCTTCATTAAGGACCTTTACTGACTCCCGTGCACCAGCACAGCGGTGAGCACGCTGTGCTGCTGGAGGAGCTCCGTTTCCGATGAGATACAAGCCAGTGCCTCGAACATTTGGGTTATTAGAGCCAGGAGAGCAACTCCGAGGTTATTGCCTCGCTCCGAACCGACTCTGCCGCTCCGCACCTTTTGTAAGTGACTGAAGACCTCGCTGCTTTTTCTCTCCTTCCCTTTCGCAGCCGATCGTCCCCGCCGAGCCCCCAAAGTGGCTGCGTTTGTTGATGACAAAAAGCTTACATTTTAGCTCTGGTTTCTTCCATCACATCGTAAAGTTTACAGCCTGCTGGAGGGCCCTTTTTACATGAAGAACGAGCGCGGGAGCACGGGCTCAACACAGCAATGCACGGAGCTGGCAGTTGAGAACGCAAACTCCAGTTGAGATTTGCAAGCGATGATGGGGAATTTCGCCTCGCAAGTCCCATTAATTTCAATCACAGCAGCAATGGTGTCGAGCACATGATTTATCACGAGTCTCGCGGTGTTTTGTGTTTCTTTTCGGAGTAAAATATCGCCCTTCCTTTATCTCAAAGCAATCCCCTCTCCCAAAGTCCACCCCTAGTGCTGGCACGTTAAGAGCACTAATAAAAGTGATCTGAACATTAATAAATTAGCAAGTACTTCGCACACTTCATTACGTTAAAGGGGACGAGAAACCACAGGGTTGTTCAAGATGTTTGACTGATTGGGCTAATAAAGACCCAAAGTTGGCACTGGAAACCCAACCTGCAGTGCGGGCTTGGCACCCAACGCAACAAGAAAAGGGGAAAGCAGAGAGAATCAGTTCTCATAACTGTAATTTCCACTAAATCTGGGCAAATACAGTGTACATGTGGCTGTTCCTCTCCTAGGTACCGCCACGTCGCCCTCTCAGCAGATGTTGCGACGCTACTGAAAAGCCAGATTCCTGGCATTCAGCTGTAACGGCACAACCCGATTGCAGGTTGTGCTGCCAATGAGGAGGAAGAAAGGAGGTCTTCAGGAACTTGCTTCTGAAATAATTTTGATAATTAAACCAAGCGTCAGGTGGAAGGTTTTCAATAGCAATAACCATCTATACCTATTGGGTACTTCTAAAGAGCCTATTCATCTCACTATCTAAATGACAAGATAACTGCTTGCATTTATATAACTTCTTTACACTCAGAAGTGTCCCAAAGTGCTTATAATCGACTATCTACAGGATTCATTTACCTAGTCCTGAACTGCATTGATTCTGGTGTAGAGCACAGCAGCTCTTTAACGATGAGCAGTAACAAACCATGAGAATTCAAGGCAGGAGGTCAAGAACAACTCAGCCATCTGAAACTGCCAAAAAAAAGGGATTTAAGGAAGTGCAATGCAGTTAAAATAATCTAAAACTTGACCAGAGCCCATGGCGACCACCTTCAATCTTCTGGAAAAGGTTCCTTCAAACCCTACACAGCTAGATGATTACTTTCCCATTTTTTTCATTGAAAAACCCCAACCACGTATGTATAAAAATTCCCATTATTTGCTAGGTACAACAGAGACAGAGAACTACCAGCCCCGTTTGGCAGCATCTTGAGTTTTCTGATTGATTTCCCAGCTAAACTGTTGACCAAGGATGACCCAGTGAGGAGAACAGCCTTGGCTCACGCAGCTCCCATCCAATCTGCCTGAAGAAACAGTGACCTCCGCACACAAAGAGTGACCTGGGAGGTGGCACGGTTTCTTCGCGTTCTTATTAGAAAACGGTAATGGTATGGGAGCAAAGATCTCTAGTTTTATTTGGGTGTGTGCTGGCTATTAATTTATTTTCCTGCTAGGTACTCAGCTGGTCTGTCTGCATGGCTCTACGAAAATGAAGCAAACAGGAGACACCAACCTGGGGCACCCAGGTACTGTGTGTCAGACCTTAATTCCAGCACAGGGGACCAACTGAAAAAGACCTTTCATATTAAAAGTGAAACATAGTGCAGTACGTTAGCCATGACCTCCAAACACTCTGTATCATTTAATAATTCATGGCAATCCCAGGCACAAAGACAGGTTGGGTGGAGAATGGCTGGAGAGCAGCCCTTAGAAGGACTTGGGGGTGCTGGTAGACAAGAAGCTCAAGGCGAGCAGTCAACACGCACTTGCAGCCCAGAAAGCCAACCGCACCCTGGGCTGCATCAAAAGAAGCGTGGCCAGCAGGTCGAGGGAGGTGATCCTGCGCCTCTACTCTGCTCTGGTGAGACCCCACCTGGAGCACTGCATCCAGCTCTGGAGTCCTCAGCACAAGAAGGACCTGTTGGAGCGGGGCCAGAGGAGGGCCACGAAGATGATTAAAGGGGTGGAGCCTTCCTCTGCTGTGAGGACAGGCTGAGAGAGCTGGGGGGGTTCAGCCTGGAGAAGAGAAGGCTCCAAGGAGACCTTATAGCAGCCTTCCAGTCCCTAAAGGGTGCCTACAGGAAGGATGGGGAGGGACTCTTGATCCGGGAGTGTAATGATACCCAGGACACGGGGTAACGACCTCAAACTGAAAGAGGGTAGATTTAGATTGGATATCAGGAAGAAATTCTTTACAGTAAGGGTGGTGAGCCCCTGGCCCAGGTTGCCCAGAGAAGCTGTGGCTGCCCCATCCCTGGAGGGGTTCAAGGCCCAGGCTGGAGCAACCTGGGCTGGTGGGAGGTGTCCCTGATCATGGCAGGGGGGATGGAAGGAGATGATCTTTAAGGTCCCTTCCAACCTCAACCATTCTGTGATTCTGTGATAATTCAACCTTACAACTAGACAAGAGCGTAGCCACACTTTAAACCTCCCCTTCTCACCACCGTCTGTCCATTGAACGTGCTGACCTCCACCCAGATGGGGTCACCTCCCTCACACGGTGTGCCTGAGGACGGCTTGCAAAAAGCTGCAGCGCTGCTGGAGGGACTACGGGGAGAGAAGGACGTACCCCGCGCTGCACAGGCCATTAGCACAACCTCTGCACATCTAACAAGATTAAAGCAGAATTAAGCCTCCAGGAAGGCTGGACTTCTCTGCGCCGCAAGATTTAAGTGCATGTACATGCCGTGGACCTTTTAGTCCCTCTCCCATCTATATGTGCATCGTAACAAGACACCGTTTTGCTTCCGCTGCATTCCCCTTCCTTTCTGTAAACCTCCTTTTTTTTAAGCTTCATGAGTGATGCGATGTTTACCTGGCTTCCTAACCCCCTAAAACCCTCTAATTTGAGAGGAAAGTGCCTCCTCTGCACAGACCGCGGATCTCACCCTGGCTTTGCTGCTTTCCCAGGTTGATCCCGTATCATGGTTGAGGGCACATAGGGCTGCTCGCTGACCCGCGTAAATGAGAGGAGAAGCGCAGTTATTGCCTGGCGGTCCTGGCTGTAATATCACGTGGTTCCCAAATAGATGATGGGAGAGGTGGCTTCCACGGCACGCAACTCTAAAACAGATGAAACATCTGCCAGAAACGTTTGTGATCAGCCAACCCCGGAGAACGCTGCCTTAAGGACGGATGAGCGCCTCAAGGGAGTCCAATAGGACCCAAAACTTCCGAAAAGCGTAACGCTGAGCCAGATGGGTGGGTCTTTCCCAATGACACCGAAGGTCTCTCTAAAACCAGTGCAGAGCTGCTGAGCCCTGGGGATGAAGGTCCCATTCTAAAGGCAATAAATCAGAGATGACGGAGGGAGCCATGGGCATGAAAACTCACGGGGAGCGCACGAGACAGGTAGGAAAGTTGGCTAACAGACCCGAGAGACCGTGTGGGAGAAAGGTTCATTATTTTTTTTCAAGTCAGTGCTGTTAATTACTTTCAGGGCTCAAAATAAATGTCAGCTCTAGGTGAGGAAACTTGACAGGGCTCCCTTGTATTTCGTGTGTTTGGTGAGCTCCCCTTCCTACGTCGCTCACCTGGTGGGGAAGGTTTCCTCGGATGGGAGTGACAGCAGATAAATCACCGGCTTTGCTTGCCATCTTTGAAAAATGAATTTCGGGCCCCCGCATTTCTCATCAGTGCATCTCCCTTCCTCGCCAGCACAGGAGGACTGTAGGCTATTTTAAATGGAAAGCCAGAACAAATCTGTGGCGGCATTCATTCGGGCAGCGCCGGGGAGAGCTGAGCAGCTTCTGAGGTGAAGTAATAGCTCCTCCCGTGTGAGCTGATGCAAAAGCGACTTGGGTGCCCATCAGCAGGCCCTCAGCTCTTGTCGAGGGAGGGGATTCTACCCCTCTGCTCTGCTCCGGGGAGACTCCACCTGGAATAATGCCTCCAGCTCTGGGGTGCTAAACACCATAAGGACACGGAGCTGTCGGAGCAGGGCCAGAGGAGGCCCCAGAGATGCTGGGAGGGCTGGAGCCCCTCTGCTGGGAGGACAGGCTGAGAGAGCTGGGGGGGTTCAGCCTGGAGAAGAGAAGGCTCCGGGGAGACCTTCCAGCCCCTTCCAGTCCCTCAAGGGGCTCCAGGAAAGCCGGGGAGGGACTCTGGAGCAGGGAGGGGAGCCATGGGATGAGGGGGAAGGGTTTTACACTGGAAGAGGGGAGATTGAGATGAGATATTGGGAAGAAATTCTTTGCTGTGAGGGCGGTGAGCCCCCGGCCCAGATTGCCCAGAGAAGCTGTGGCTGCCCCATCCCTGGAGGGGTTCAAGGCCAGGTTGGACGGGGCTTGGAGCAACCTGGGCTGGTGGGAGGTGTCCCCGCCCAGGGCAGGGGGGCTTGGAACTAAATGGTCTTTAAGGTGCCTTCCAACCCCAACCATTCCGTGATTCTGTGTTAGCTGGGCTCGCTAGAGAAAGCAGCCTGGGTGTATTTACAGGAGCTGATGGCCAGCAAGGTGCCATCACCTGAGCCAAACTGAGCTTGATGAGATATATCAAAAGCCGACGCGGTGACCATTCAGCAGATGGTCATATGTATGCCACATGCCAGGCGTGCATGCCAACATACTACCAACAGCCCCTTGTAGGGTTCCCAAAAGCTAAATGGTGGGCGTCTGTTCTGCAGCGCTCGTTCAGTTCACCAGGCAGCCACAGCGCGATCACAGCAGCTCAGCTTTTACAGGAGCTGCCCGTCTCCCCCCGCCTCCCCCATCAAATACACCCAGCCACTATAAAGGAGCCGGATCCGCCGGCGATGCCGCAACCAGGTGTTTGAAACAAAGGCGAGGGGAGACCAAAATTAGGTCAAATCTGCTGATGAGAGATGAGTAAATAACAGCTGCTATTCCAGGGAGCTTTTGTTCTCTCTAAAAGGAGAGCAGGTATCTTTGCAGATCTGTCTCCTCTCATTCCTGCTGAAGCGGTGGTTTAGGCGTTTTCAAAGTTCCATGGGAGCATGAAAGGAAGCTGCGGGGAGGGAGGGGGATTTAAACGGCGCAAACTCCTGGAAATACGTAGCTGGGGCTATGAACAACTGATTAATGGAGCCAATCAACAAACAATAGTGAGAATATTATTGAAAGACTTTCTTTGCAAGCGTCTGGACACGAGGCACTGACAATATAGAAAAGCATATTGCTTTATAACATGGAATTTTTTTTTTTTCTTTGCAAGCGTAATAAGAAAGTACCTAATAATAGGATGGAGAATATTTCCAAGGTGTGTTTTATTATCCACTTATCTCTGACGCTTGCCAAAAGAGGCCTGAATATTCCTCAGCACATTGGAGACTTTCTGGCAGGGGAATAAGACTGATGAGTGCTATAAAACAGGGAGCTAATGAAAGCAACTACATCTAAATGCAATATCTGGGTCCCACGGCAGAGATTTCCTGCAGACCGGCACCACATCCCTCCATGGCTTGGTCCCTCCAGCCAAGTGAAATGCCGCTCTCTGCCACCACCTGTCAAACGCCACAGGAGGTGGGTTTAGCTGAGCGTCAGCGGCAGCATTTAATGACATTTAAGTAAGATAATTGGCATTATCTAACTTTTTATCAGCAGCTCCGCAAGCCCCTGTTTTCCAGAGGGACACAGACAAGGAAGCTGGCAGCTTCCAGCAAAATTTATCAGGAGAAAAAGCCCAAAGTGCATTATTTCACATAGATACGGAAGAAAATAAGGTGCCGTAAATGCTTAGTTGCACATAGTCTCTAACAAAGCATCCAGGAATCACCTGAAATCCCACAGATCCCAGCAGTATCCCACAGCCATTCAAACAGCAATGAATCCGTCCCGGTACCCTACAAGTCCCCCCTCCCCGGGAGGGGAAATGCCAAGGTTTGGCTCATTTCTGCTCTCACACCTGCTACGTGATCCCAACTGAGCTGAAATCGCAGGAGCCAGAGATGTGCTTTATGCTCTTTGTAATACCAGCTGACAAGAGATACTGATCTATATTTTTATATAAATTAAAAAAAAAAAATCTCTCTCTATAGAAATCTATCCATATACGAAACACCTAAAAGAATTACTTTACGGAAAAACATGGGTGATGTTGATGGTAGCAGAAGCCGTCATTATAAAGGTGCCGAGATTTAGCACTGCTGGGCCTTAAGAAATGCTTTTTTGTAGCTGCTGCTTCGTGTGCTCCGGCTTTCCCGTGCTCAGCTCCGTCGTCTCCCTTCATCTGCACAGCCTCAGAGCAGACGCCAGCCCCGGTATCTCTCAACCCTCCTCGCAGCTCATTCAAATTCAAGTAGTTCCTCTGTTACATGCTGAGCAAAAGCTTACCACCTCTTATCCCAAGCTTTCAATCTCATAAGAAATATTAAAAGGCAAACATGAAAATTACAGGAAAAGTAACCAAAGGATCGTAACCTGCCACAGTAATGGAAAATCCAATTGGTCTTGAGTGCAGCCAGGCCGATGCAAAATAAAGAGGAAAATAAGTGTTGCTTAGCCCTGTCTCTGTCAAACATTGCCGTGTTGGGCAAGAAGTGGAATGCAAAATAAAAAGACGGACGGATCCTGTTTTGCTAAGTTGCAGGAAGCACCACGCACTACAGAGGGAAGGCGATGGGCTCGTTTACCCCAGGGAAAAGAGGAGGATCTGGTGGGGAAGGAAATAGGGGGGGTCGGGGGTGCCAGTGTCAACAGTGCTGCCCTATGAACCCCCCTGCCAGGCCGCGCATCCTGATGGAGCACCCCGGGATGGAGCCCGAGGTCCTGCCGACAGCCCTATCCCGGATCTGCCGCATCAACTCTTCGTGCCTCAGTTTCCCTCTCAGCAAAATCCCTTCAAGCGCTGCCCCTTTTCCGCGCAGCGTTTTGGCTACTCCTCCTCTCCTCCCTGCAGCCCTCCCCACCCCAGCCCCACCAAACCCCATCTTCCAGCCCCAGCTTCTGCCCCACCGAGCTAAACCAACGAACCCCTCTCTTCCAAACACCATCGCTCCCTTTGCCAGGCGGGGAAAAACAACTTGCCCGTCAAGCTGTGCAGCCTCGGTTATCAATTCGGCACTCCAATACACTGCGCCGCTTAGAAACAGGCAAGGTCTATTAGCGATAATGAAACTGGGGAGCCTAATTCCCCACGCAAATGAACTTGGGGGAAAGGGGATTACATCTCCTGATACGCACAAAGTTGAGGATCTGGCATCAACGGCTCTGTTTAAGAGTCTGACCTCATTCCTGCCTTGTAAACAAGCTTCGAAGTATGAATAATAATAAAAAAACTCATTTTTCTTACAGAATCATTATATTGTTTTATTATTTTCCTATTCATGCTGCCAATAATAAATCACATTACCCAAGATGTTCACATTTATTATACTATTTAGAGCTCAGCGTAGCTGGCGTGGTTTTGTATTAGCACGATGTTACCAGAGCTCAGATTTTTGTTAATAACTTTAGAATCCCCAGCACATACCTTTCATAAAACAATACAAATCAGAGAAAACAGCCCTGAATTAGCAGCACCATCCGAAAACCCCAGTGTCCTGGAAGGGTCTGGAGGGTGGCTTTGGGCTACCGAGCTCCTGCAGACGTTGGTAAAGGAGAAGGAAAGACTTAAGGGGGGGAAAGGGATGCGGAGGGACACACACAATACCAAACTAAGCCAAGAAACAGCAGAGAAAGCTGAATTGCTCCAAATTATTTCTCTGCTCACTTAAATTGCCCCTTCACTCTGAGTAAAGCACGTACCCATGAGAGTATCCCCCAGCTGCCAACCTGAACACGAGATTTTTAGCCCATTTCCAGACGTGACCCTGGGGAAGCTGAATGAGCTAGAGAAGACCCCAAAATACACCAGGAGATGAACTTCTACCAAGCCTACAGCCCTTTTCTAATAACCAGGTTGCCCTTTGGGCCATGAAGAGCCTTAATAGCCGCACACAAAGTCTCACCCATCTGTCTGAATGTGCAAAGCCTCCTCAGAGGACCACCAAGAGAAGCACGTGGGCTTGTCAAGGAGTTCGGTCTGGAGCCAGAAGAGCTTATCCAGAGTGTAATGGCAGACTGAGGTACCAAGAAGAGATTTACCCAGTAGTTAGTAGGTATATACAACACAGGTATACACAAACCCAGGGTCTTAACTCTTGACTTCGCCGCCGAAGCCA
The DNA here is from genome assembly GCF_963924245.1 of Chroicocephalus ridibundus. NCBI lineage: Eukaryota > Metazoa > Chordata > Aves > Charadriiformes > Laridae > Chroicocephalus > Chroicocephalus ridibundus. The sequence goes on along the minus strand of NC_086301.1, from coordinate 7,556,794 downwards.
GAACATCAGCATCCCTTGGTGCCAGAGCAGTGGGATTTGGGGACATACCTTCTCTGCCAGCTGCCTTTATTAAAGTGCAATTTAGCACTTCAGGTTCATTTCTGCATGCTCGGCCCCGGGGCTCGCTGCACGGCGAGGGCAGGCAAACCTCCCAGGGCAGCAGCGCACAGCAGCCAGCAAAACAAAACTGCGACCTGGCTGGTGCATGCGAGAAAAAGGGAATCATATGGTTGAAGAGAAGAGTAATTGTAGTGGAAATTCAAAATCACTTCACTGAGCCCATTTCATGCCGTCGTTCCTGCCCTTGTAAATCAGCAGCAGCAGCAGCAATTTATTCCTAAACAACAACAATCCTGAATGGGAAGAAAATGAAATAATTGTGTTTTGACCAGCTTGAGACAATTCCTCTGCATGTAGATACATATTTATAAACACGGGTGTCAAGCGTAAAGGCACTCCATCACGCTCGTTACCTACTTCGACGTGCCCATCACCAGCGAGAGCCGTGCCGCGCCGCGAGGGCAGGGGGAGCTCCTCCTGCGAAACTTCGCCGAGAGTTCGGAATTCCCATCCCGCACTCACGGAAACAAAAATAATTAATCAGTGCTGCAGGGGAAAAGCAACGCCGAAACAGCCCGTGCAGACCCCTGCCTGCGCATCCGAGCCCCAAACCAGCGCTCTCCTGGTTTTGGCATCTTCCTCTGCCATCACCAGCTACTCCATCCTTTCTCCTAGATGCTTTTACCTCAGCTCTGCCACTTCACCTCCGTCTTTGCTTCCAACAGTCCTTACTTCACACCCCTTGGGCCGTGCACCATATGCTGGGTTTCTTTTAAAGATCTACGAGACAGATGCAGCCTCTTGCTACCCATCCACACGTGGCAGGAGACGCTCAGCCGGTCAAGAAAGAAATGCACGGGAAGAGGCGCTGCTCAGCCCCGCTGCGGGCTCCCCAGGTCCTTATAAACCTGCCATTCATCAGCTTGTAACAACCTGTATTGCCTTGGGCTATCTTCTATTCCTTCCTTCCTTGATCAAAACATCATCAATCGGCAGAAAAAAAAAAAAAATCTGACGTAAAGCCACCTTCCTTTTAACCATCTTCGGGAAGGTACCTGTCAGTCTCACCCGTCACTCCGCAAATCCCTGGGTGATTTGGGGCTCCTTTAGCCTCGGCGTTACCGTCCTAATGGCACTGCCAGCCCCTGCGTTGCAGAAGAGAGAAACCAGCAGCGAAGACCCGTTTACGGAGGAAAACGAAGGTACGGTACATTTGAATGACAACTCTCAAGGTACATCAATCAAAGCGTTTTCCAGGGGAATATTCTGCCTTTTTTTCCCCCCAAAGTATTTGGCACATGATGAAAACAGTGTCAAACTTTGTCTGTCTCAAAGTTTTCAACAGAAGACCTCTTCAGCTCGTTTTCTAACAGTCTCTACTCCAGGTGCCGGATTGCCTTTATGATCCCCACTAGGTCTAGCAGCTGGAAAGCCTTCCAGCCTCTTTCCTTCTTATCAGTTTCACTAATTATTATCTTTAGTTTTAGCCTCATTTTCCTAAGCTGTTTTGACAGCCCTGTTGGTCCATCAATCAGTGTCTCCTAAGTACTTTTGAATTTCTTGGCGAATCTCGACAAAACTTGACAAGGGATGATGAGACTCACTGTTAAGGGGAAAAAAAGAAAGAAGAAAAAACCCCACAACAACAACAACAAAAAAGCAAGACATAAAAAGAGACCAGGTAAAGGGAAGTGCCCCCTCTCTCTGCAGCTAAAGAAAATAAAATATACCCCACCTCAGCACAAGTTTCTTGTTCCTGCGCCCCATTAGAAGGGGGAAGACAACGCTCTTCTCATGACGAAAACACAGCCTAGGCTACAAGACGTCGAGAAGGAAAATTTAACTGAAATAAATAGGAAAATTTCATTAGGATGTTTGTTTGCAAAATCTAATACAGCCAGGGAAGACCTGCCAGGGGGAACAAACAGCATCTCGATTAAGATTCAGCTGCGGTGGAGTATCAGGAACATGCCTCCTATGAGAGGTCTGCCCTCTGAGCCCGCCGTGCCCAGAATCTCAAAACAGACGAAAGACAATTCCGATCCATTTTATTTCTTTTTTTTCTTTCTCAAGCCCGAAAACATCACTCCATGCCACTTTGACCTTCAAGTTTTACTTCCGCTATAATGAGCCCCAGGCATCCTTTTAGCAGGGTCCATTAGCGAACCTTTGGCGTGCCACTCGTTCCTCTGGCCATCGACAAGGCCATTTCCTCCGCGCTTTGCAGGGACCACCCGCGAAACCGCCCTTCCCAGCATCTGGCTGCACAGGCCTGATCACGCTCAAGTTTAATGATGCAACAGGAACTGAAGAGATCTTTTTATTGCGCTGAGTGATGGACTGCTGGAAGAAAACCTCTAAAAGAAGGTGCCATCCCACGGTTTGCCGGTGCATGCTTGGGAAATGCGTTTTGGCTGTTGTTTGGGCTGACGCGGGCACATGAAATCAGGGCATCGCTGCAAGGGACACTATTAAAATTAAAGGTAATGCCAGTTTTTGCTTCACGAAGTCCTAGTTTAAGCAGGCGGCGCAGGGTGAGAGGAAAACTCAGCAAGGGACTAGGAAGATGTAAAGCAGCATTAAGCCAAGGGAGAAATAGAAGCAGACTGCTCTCTCCCAAGGCAGAGATGAATTCCTGGACCACTGGAAGCGAGTTTTTCCCGTCCAATGAACATGATAACACACGCACCCCGGTTAAATCTGAGCTCTTGCCACTGCCATCGTGACTTGGTCCCTGTTCTCAAGATTATATCTTCCAGATATCGCCCTCTTGTCCTTGCCTTATGGCTCTCGGGGATGTTTTAGTCTCTTTTCCAAGGCGTTGAACAACCCTGCACCAGGCGCTCGGCAGCCAGCAGCGATTTCTGGGTTGCGTTTGGAGGCCAGATGCTCACAGTCCAAACCACAATTATCTGAGACGGTTTTGCTTCGTGCACTGAAAACAAAACCTCTTCTCCTGTCTCCTGCTGCTCCCCAAAATTGATGCCTTGATAAAGGTGAGAATACTTACAAACAAACACATAGTTGGATTATTACTGTTGCTGCTATTTGATTAAGTTATTAAGATAATTGCTTTGCCAGCTTTGCCACAACAGTGGCTTTTACTAGCCGGTAGCACTGCTTGCTTTACAGTTGCGAGGACAGATAAGTGGGTGAGATTTACACACCGGATGACAGTCAGTTACATTACCTGACCTGATAATTTGCGCTTCTGGAGCCCGACTGGAGCAAAAAAGGCCACTGCCTCTTTTCCAACCTGCTTGTTTTACGTTCGCTTTGGTTTCGCTATCAACTAAATGCACTCAAGGGTAAAGACTCCTCAGGGACCTGTGAAACGGTGCTATTGCAAACACAACATCTATATTTGTTGCCAAGGCAATGGCTAATAACATTAAAATGGAACATGGGCCCTTTTTGCAGCAGGACACGGCAGGCTGATGCGTCTGCGAAGTGGGAGATGATGGAAGGAAGGATAAAACACAGTCCACCGGGTCTCTGTCTGACATAAGTTGGGGGGTTCCAGGTTGGGGGGCTCCTGCTCTAAGAAGGAGACACCAAGGACAAATCCGCATCCCAGCCAGGATGCAACGATGAGGGAGAAAGCTGGCAAGACTGAGAGCACGGTGGTGCCGAGGTTGGGAAAAAAAAAAATCACAGCCTGGAGCCATGCGATCCCTCCTGGCCATCAAGACTGAGCTGTGCAGCGTGCAGAAGTCTCCACGATGACCTTTCCTAGACAGACGCTAGAAAGCCATTACTGAGCGCAAGCCAATTTGCTTTGCAAGTGTAAGTGGCAATTTTCCTTCTTAAATACATTACAGCCAAAGGTAAATGGCTATAAACAGAAAGTTACTTCTCGCTCCCTCCACAGAGAGCTCTCCCTTTGGTTATGAGCTATGATCTTAAAAAATACTGTTGTGAGACACCAGCAGCATGGGACACGGTTGTTTTCAGCTAGTGACTTTCATGCCTAGCTTTTATTAAAAGGGGAAAAAAAAAAAAGATTAAGTGATAACATCTACAGGGGGCAATGACTTCTTCAAATATCCTTACGCAGCAATTTTAGCAGGGAGTGAAAAATTAGGAACGAGGTTTAAGGTCTGTTGCCTTTTATTCTGAGGTGCATTGGCTGAAGAACAGGAGCTTGCAAAGCATCTCATGCAAATTCAGCGAGACTTGGTCAGAGGCTGACGACGACGGGAAGCACTTCAGTATCCCGAGCTGGGGCAGCAGGAGGAGACACAGGGAATGCAAAGAGCTGTGAACTCTCAGGCTGAATTCCTCCAAATTCAGTGAATTCCTCCACTTGCAGAAAGTACGGCGCTTCCCACAGTCCCACGCCAGAGAGCTCCCGTGGCCGAGGGACACAAAAGGGGCTGAGGGCAATAAAAAGGGGAGGTGGGGCTGTATGGCCAGGGAGACCCGTCCTGCCTTCCCACCCCCTGCAGGTCTCACATCAGCCCCAGGAGAGCTGCTTCTCCCCATCTCCACTCGAAGACTGTGGTGGCCAAACACAGGCAGCTCCCCCTCCCAGCCGCTCCTGCTGCCTCTTTGGGATGCTCAGCAAACACACCTAGATTAAACCCTTTAATTAGCATCTCTTAAAAGCAGTGTGGGATTCCCTTCTTCTCGATCAACTCATTGGTCTTTCCCGTCCAACACCTGCCTCCAGCTGTAGCGCGGGATCTCCAGACAACCTAACAAAAAGGCAGGGTAATAATACAATACACCTCAGAGAATATAATCCTTCTCATCTATTATTTTTGGCCTGACATTTCTGTTCATTAGGAGCACACTGTGTACAGGCACTGTACATCTTCATTGGGAACCCACCGTTTCTATTAAACGTAATTATTTCTCCCTGCGGCTTGCATGCTAAAGATGGTTACTAAAAAGCAAGTGGCTGCTACAGAAAGCTATTGCAAAGCTCTTTTATTATAGACGCGCGTTGCAGCAGCGTCCACAAACCACCCGAGACTGGATCCCCAGATTTTTGAGCTTCGCAGGACCACTGCGATCAGCTATTTTGGTCCCTGGCCTCAACAGCCCACGAGGGCTTCCCCGTCTTAGCGCCCGCTTGAGCTACAGCAGCGGGACGTTCGCAAAACAGCTGGTTTCCACTGAAATTTTGCCAATAACAAAGAACCTACCACAACCCCTGGCACATTGTGCCAAGTGCTAATTAGCCTCTCGATTAAAGGTATTGCTTATTTTCTAGCCTGAATTTGTTTGGAAGCTTTGTCTTCCAGCTCCTGGGTTTTATTACGTCCCCGATGGCCGGCCCAAACCACTCATTTTTCTAATTTTTCTCTCCTGGCATCAAATTGTCCCTTTTCTCTCTCCTCTGCTGTGTATTATCCAAACCCAGAAGGAGGAAGAAAAACAGGGTTAGGCCAAGTGATAAACTTTTCCTTTTTCAGACTAAATGTTTTCTCACCCTGGAACATTATTTTGTCTGAAGCACTTATTTTCTTTGCAACACTGTTTCCAGCTTGACCAAAACAGAAAACATTTACAAAGTCATTTTCAAAGCGTGGGCACAGCCCTTTTCTGGCAATTTTATATCAGAAACAACTTCTTTTGAAATGAAATGTTATTTCAAGGCTAACCAAGAACCATTATAGCACAGTTAGCGTGTGTTGAAATGAAGGAATGTAACCAAGCTGAAGGGGTTGGTTTGGACGGTGGGTGGTTTTTTGTTTGTCGGTTTGTTTTGGTTTGGTTTCAAAATGATGTTTTCCACACCGCATCAAAATGTTGCCGTTTTGGTCACGTTTCAGGATGTAATTGCTGTTCTTGACTAAAGAGGGGAGCCCAGGTGAAACGTCTGGACAGGAATTGAAGATGGCCAGAGTTGGAGGAGAAAAATTCCACCCTTGGCACCGAGAGATGGTCAAGCACAGACCAAAACAACATCCCTTAGTAGCTCCCTTTCACTGGGGTTTGTTTGAGCCTTTTCACCTCAAAACTAGAAAAAGCAGTTCTGCACTTATGTAGTGGAATATCTTTATTCAACCCTAAACGTACGCAATCAGCATTAGCTTTAGCTTGATATATTCCAGCCAGCAGCGACTTGGGGGACCGACTTGAACAGGAGACTTCATGAATATTCTACAGACTGACATTTGTTTGCAGTATTTGAATATTTCCTAATAACCAGGGAGAAAAAAAAACCCGCGCACCGGGAGGCCAACCTCATGAATCCTTCATAAAGTCAGGTCTCCCCTGAAATATTATAAATGGCAAACATTGCTTGCTACATACAGATATGCAAAGAACTTTTGGCTTTTTCGCTGCCTCCCCTCCACTGGGAGCTTCCCCGTTGGAGCCGGGTCTGAGGGGCAGCAGCTCCCGGCTCCAGCTGCGGGATGGAGGGGAGGAGGCGGCCACGACTCCCCCACGCTTCTGACACCCTCACGGGTTGCTTTTTAATGGAAAACATAAAATCAAGGTCTTGCAGCCGCTTTGTACCCTCCTGCTGGCAGCAGCTGCTCTATGGTTGGAGAAATCCCCTCTTTTAGGGGAACTCCTATCACGGATTATTAATATTTTTTACGAGCCTCACAACAGCGTTTCTGAGGCTCAGTCCCGAAGCAGCGCTGAAGAGCATTTTATTCTTGGGCTGCTCTATCTTTTCTCTTTCACATCACAAGCTTCACCCCGCAAAATCCAACTTTCAATCTACGACACCCCCAATACTTGAACGCAAGGAAAAAAAGCACACTCGAGGTAACTACAGCCATTAAGGATGTGTACGCGCACTTCCTCTAGCTCCTCCTCAGCAATTCGTATTTCAAAAAGACCAATACTTCAGCCTTTTTCCAACCTTGGCCTGTGCTTGTAGAGGGCAAGTGAAATGGATTTTCATTCACTGCACAGTTTTCTCCAACCGTTCAATCTTTCTGGCCTTATTTACTCTTTAACAAAGTCAGACGATCACTATCTAATGTTAATATTTCTTTGTGCTGAAGAAGTACAGGGATTACTCATAAAATCTCTGCTCCTGCATATTCTGAAGAGTAAATAGTGGGATTTTCAAAGCCTATTTGGCATCGGCCTAAATCTGCCTTTCAAAACTCCTTCGTGACCAAACCAGTTGTCCAAAACACTTCTTGTTGTCTCAACAGCTTCATAATTACGATCGTGCTGCCTCACTTGAAACAGATTGCTTCCAGCTCGAGGATTAATCTAGTGACTTACAGCAAAAGTCAGGAAATTCAATTCCTCTCAAAATACTCAGAAAGCACCGAAAAGCTTCAAAGTTGTTTGAAGCAAGCAGGACAGATATCTCAAGTCAGACACTGAAGAATGACTCAGTCACCTGAGATTTCTTTTACGGTCAAAAGAGAGAAATGAGCACTTTTAGCAGGCAAGTCTCCTCAAATGCCTATTTCCAGCTGAGACAAATCATCGGCTGAGGTTGCCTGTTTCTCTCCATTGACTAAAAAAAAAAAACAAAAAAAAAAAACAAACAAAAACAAACCTGGGAGTACAAGCTTCATAGCTCACACTTCTAGACCCCACCTGAAACATTAAACCATCTTCAGTAATACCAGCACGACACAAAATACTAACAAACTGCAGGGGATGACTTCCATCAGAGCTTTATTTCAGATGTTTTCCCCGCGTTCAAGGGATTCCTCGATCCAATCAAGCGCTTATTAACTGCCCGGAGCTGTTATCAGCAGAGATGTACTGCTGTAGCCAAATTAATGCGACGAGTCAAGGATTAAGTCGCTCCTGGCATGTAATTTTTCTGCATGCTGGTAAGGATGTCCCAATGGACTCCTGGTTCATGCTCCTGCAATCAGGTCCTACAAAGCCAATGGAAATCCAGCTGCTGCTGCTGTTGTTGCTGCCTGCTCCGATTTTTGGGTCTGATATTTTCCACCATCATCCGTTTGGAGATATTTGACTAATTAGAAGCTCAACCCTGAAACCTTAATTCAGCAAAACTCCTCCAGCGTCTCTGGTAGGAGATCTGCACTCGGTGACCCCAACTATTGTGCTCCGCAGGTCGACAATATGCTGAATAAACAGGTAGTTTAGATTTCTTTGCCCTTACTTATAAATCAATTCTAATTACGACGACGACGACGACATCAGCAACAAAACCGAGCCAAACTGCTGGGTCCATTCTTCTCGCACACTAACTATCACAAATTAAACCCTGAATTGTATTGCGCTCTAGGTATTGTCATGCAAACGAAGAAAAACAACTTGCTTTCCAATTTCCTCATGCAAATATAGACCGAATTGTTGAGACAGAGAATATATTTTGCCATCTCAGTGGTTCTGCAGAAGATAAGAGGAACTGCAAAAGTTTTGCAATTTGTAAGCTGGCAGCTTATTAAATAAATAAATAAGAACACCGCCCTGCAAACCCAAATGTTTAAATAACATTACAAGTAAACTGTCAAGGTCAGCAAATAATATGTTTAAACAATCTTGTATTCCTTTTGCCTTTCTGCAAAGACTATGCTATAATTTATGGGTTTATTTCCTTTTCAAAGAAGTTTCTTGATACAGTCTCAAACTCTACTGGAATATTAAAAAAAAAATAATAATAGCAAAACTTTCCAGCCTGAATGCTATTGCACGGTGCTCTGCATTCCCAAGCCGGTGCCCGTATCTCTGTACCGCGAGGTAGGCGGCACTGCACCACCGGTTTCTGCGAAGTCAGACTCCTACCCAATCATTGTATTAATCCAGAAGAAGGCACGCAGACCAGGCCTACATGTGGAACACCCACCACAAGAAGAAATAAGCTTCTGTAGATATTCAAAAGAACCAAAGGAAAGGAAAAAAAAAAAAAAAAAAAGGCAACTCCGTCGTGAACACCGAGGACCGGCCATTATTTTTACCTTTTCAGGACTAAACGTAAGCTCGAGAACAATTATACAAAAGCCTGGGCTTTCCTCCCAGTTTCCTTACGTATTTAATCTCCACAGCTCTGATTCTCAGTCCTTGCCTTTATTCCACATCCAAGAAGAACTCCCGCTCTTACAGGAGTTATCTCCGTGCCCACGTGGCTTGTGTAAAGGCTGAACTACCCAGCCTGCGGCAGGACACCCCTTTGATGGGCACATTCTCATGGTGTCACCTACAGCTGTGGGCAATGACACTGCTAGACACCACCCACAGGCCTGGCTGTGGTGGGCAGAGCCAGATGGTTTCTATGCTAAAGTCACCCCCAACACCTACGAAGTCAAATCTCCATTGCCGGGGACAGCAACAGGGGCCAAAGCCCCAGAAGAGAGACACTGGTGGAGTCTCCGTCTCTGGAGACATTCCAAACCCGCCTGGAGGCGTTCCTGTGCCACCTGCTCTGGGTGACCCTGCTCTGGCAGGGGGTTGGACTAGATGATCTCCAGAGGTCCCTGCCAACCCCTGCCATTCTGTGATTCTGTGTGACCCATGAGGCAAGGAAAGGAGATGTCCCACCACAACAAGTCCCGTTGCCTGGGCCACCTCCCCTTCCTCAAAGCCCTTCCAGACCAACCCAACTAACATCGCATTAGGGATCAGTAAGAAAGTGCTTCCCTCTTCTCCTTGATTACATGCTCGGTTGCCCCGGCACGCTCTGCTGCTAGAAATAAATTGATATCATTCTTAGTAACAGCCCGGTTGGGTTTGGTAGGAGGGAGCTAATGCCGAGCCGCTGACCATACGCGGCGAGCACAGAGAGGGAGTGGGAGGAAGGTTTCTGCAGAGCAGCTGTCAACCCACCCCATTTGTTTGCCGGGGACTAAAAGCATGTAATTCACAACTTCTGCACGCTGGAGAAGTTATCATTTGGAAGCTGTTGCTCTGCAGTGGCTTGACAGTCTAACAATACAAAATAAATCTATTCACGCTGCTTTGGCGAGACCGAATCCTGGGAATGTGCCGCAACAGCAGAGAGCAGTGATAAGTTCTTGTAACTTACAGCAACTCGGTGCTGTCCTCATTACCATATATTATCTTCCTGCACACACAAGAAACCTTTCCAACGGACTTCACTGTTGCTGAGCTTTTATTCCCTCCTCTGTGTTGAAGCTGAAAGTACTTTGTGCAAGCCCAAAGCCCTCCTGATAGCGCCGGGGTTTGAAGTTCCTGAAAGCTGCAGCGCTTTTGCCGGTTCTCCCGTCCATGCATTGGTGTTAGCAGCGGTTTCGGGAGTCTTGTAAAGAGGATTCACGGCTGGATTTTGTGCTCTGTAACGCGCAGGGACTTAGCACATCATCTCCTGCTGGTCTCACGGTGTCGGGCCAGCCTAGATAGGGTAGGGCTTTGTAGCAGGATGGTGGTTAAAAGGAGGGGCAGAAACTTCTGCGTCAAGGGGAAGAGCAAAACCAAGACAAATTCACAGACTCCAGAAATAAGGCACCAAATTAATCAAAGTGGACAGGGAAGGGACCAGTGCTCTGCCTATCAGTGGGATCCTGGATGCACCACTGTTGATGAGAAAGGACAGCGAGACATCTTCATTTCACCTGCTTGCGCTCGCGGAGACAGATGCAGCGTGTGTCAGCGTGTATGGACTTGCACTGAGCTAACACAGATGCCAATAAAGATGCACCCAGCCTGTTAGCAAAGGCCGCCCGATGTCATTTCTTGCCTGATGTCATTTCTTGCCTCATCTCCCGCAGCTCGTGCATGATGGAGCTCTGGAAGGGTGCTTCGCCAAGTATACAAGCCCTTCTCTGTTGGCTAAAACCAATCTGCGACGCTTCACGGCAACCAAAGATCTCAACTTACAGATACGCTCATCAGCAGGCAGCCATATACACACGTTTAGCTGCAGGGCCTTTACAGGAATGAAAATGTTGTCTTTTAAAAACTCCTTCTGGTTTTCCAGCTCAGGAAAGCCGCTCTTCGAGGATGCTTGCGCTGAGCCCCCGCCCCAATGAAAACATCCCCTCTCACCCCCCAAAAATGAGCCTGAGTTGCTACAGGAGCTGCCCGCGTCCTCCTTGTGCAGCTCAGCAGAGACGGCGAAGAGCGTGAAGGGCACACGAGTGATTTCCTTCCAAACCGGAGGATGTGACTATAACGGGCTCAAAGCACCAAGCTCAGCAGCCTGATGAAGCAACTCCGCACCTCCTTCCGCAGCCCCCTTTACGATCTTCTTTCCTCCCCTGCAGGTGGATTTCGGTTCTAGAAAGACTACTGGCGGTGCTAAAAGTTCAAGTTCGCAAATTGCCAAGCAGCAGCTTATCTCCAAAAGCCCTGCTTGGGAAAGGGCTTTTTCAGTGTTTCTGTGTGGGATTTAGGGTTTTCTCTCATTTTTCCTTAAAACAAAGACTCCGCTTGCGCCGATGCAGGCAGAACTTACTGCCTTCCTCAGGGGGTGGATGAGCAGCTTTAGGGAATGGGAGGCACCATCCCCATGGCCAGTTTAGCACCTGCCATACCTGCAAGAGAGTCACCCGCTATATATATCGCAAACTTTTATCCACCCAGAACCGAAGATTTGCAGTTTACTCCCTTGCACCAACCATCTGATACCAGCAGGATGCAACCCTGGTGTTTAAGTGCTTTTCCCAAATAGCAGAGGTTAAATTAAGTTTGATTCTCCTCTCTATTCCAGCCAGGTTAGAAATCACCCTGCCGAAACCCACAGTGGCGCGAGCTGGGGGAATCTCAATCCAAACTCCCCCAACCCTGCAAAACCAAGCTAGAAGACACGTTTCTATTCACGCCATCCCTGCGAGCAAACTTTTGCAGCTCTCCGAAACCCCCAGTTCCCCGAGTTTCTCTCCGACGCAAATCCAAGACCTGTGTTTGGCTGGATTTTAATTGAACAGCGTCTCCTGTCTCTTGGTGAGGGGATCAGCGCGTGGGTAGCGATTCCCAATTTATTCCTATAGCTGGATGCTCAGTAAGCAGGCGACAGCCGTAAGCGTTTCTTGACAGGCGCTTGGAAATATAATGCGCCGCGGGTTGTGTTTCCTTCCTCTTAATAGGATGCAAAGCTCCGTTTTCAAAAGAATATGCTAACATTTTAAGCTCTTTTTGTTAGTATAAATGATAATGTAGTCAACACAAGGGCCTCATCTTTCCTTGAAGTGAATATAATTCCTATTCACCTTAACACACATGCATCAGGCTGGAGAATAAACCTTAGACAAGCTCTCCTCGAGTGGGCCTCACCGAGGGCTTTGCTCCCAGAGAGCTGCTGGAGGAGTAATCGAAGGTGTCCTCTACTGGATAACCCAAGGATGGACTTGAGGCCTCTTAAAACTATATGAGCTGATGCAGCTCCGCCTTTGGTGCACTGCAAAATGGAATCTTTCAGTCCCGGCAGAATTATTTTTTAGAGGAAGGATGCAATAAATAACCTGCCTGAAATAGAGAGGTCAGAGTGTCGTCCAAGAGGTGAGGAGACCTTTGCTGTGGGCAAACTACAGAGGCGATGCGGAGTAAAGCTATAAAAGCCCTGGGTCTTCAGGAGCGCAGACTTCTCCAAGCCCCTTCGTTATCCTTATTTAGGCTTGTGGTGCTTATCCGTGCCCAGGGATCAGGGTTACCTCCACGTACGTCAGCCCCTCTCAGAACAAAACCATCCTGCTGTCTCTTGAAGACATTGACGGAAAAATACACGAGGAGCACTCAGATACGGGAAGAGAGGAGGCGTTGAAACCCTACAGGTTTTCCTCCTTGTGAGGTTTATGAAACCACTGTTCTCCTTGTTTTCGGCGCACGGGTTCCTCATCACACCTGGTTTACATACAACCCACTGACAGATTCAGAAACAAACATGTCTCGCTGTTACAGGATTACAAAGGAAGGATCAATTCCACGCTGTCAATCCCTCCGTTTCATTAGCGACTGATTGGGAGGCATCAAATCCTGTCTTCCAAGAGTCAAACCCATAAACAAGACAACATTGTTAAAAAAAAAAACCACAAAACTAAAACCAAAAAAACAACACAACTGCCAGATGCCAGAGATTGCTACGAGAGCGCAGTGCGAATAACAATTTGGGAAATAATTGAGCTGTTCCTATCGGCGATGAAACCAGGGCCCTGGCGGGACAGGCAAACGTATTTCCCAAAGTTATTAGCAACCTTAAAAGATGTCGTCCCTTACAGGATGACAAGGAAAAATGGCGCCGGAAGGAAAAAAGGGGAATCGCTGGGAAAAACATCCTTCCCCCCTAAATTTTCAATACAGCCTGACTCTTTCCAAAGCTGGGGAGGTGCTGGCCGGGTTCCTTAGGAAGGACTAAACTCACGCGTGTTTTTTCCTAATGCACTGACTGTCACGACTGTCAACTCAGCTCCTTTCATGGAGATTAGAATTCATTTGTAAAAGGAAAAGAGAAAAGGGAAAAGAAAAAAAAAGAAGAAAAAGAAAAGAAAAGGTATTTAATTGGCAACTGAATTCCTCATGAAACAAAGAGATGGATTCATGCAAGGAAGAATAAGGAGAGCTGTTTTGATATCTGAATTTTAATGACTCCATGGCATTCCTATTTGTTATGTATCTGCTTTCGAAATGTCACGGCTGGCTCTAGTGGTAATTACTGAATTTCAACATTTATAGAAAAGCAGCACATACAGTATGGAGATAATTGCCCAGTTGGATAGTTATGAAGGATCCAGGTTCCCCCCCCGCCCTCCCCCCCTCCTTCTGTGACTACAGAATTTCGGTAATTATCACTAGAGCCACTTGTTAAAAAATCAGAAAGCAGGTAAACAACAAACACCAGTGTAGTTTATTTATTAAAATTCAAAAAACACATCACCATATTGATCCTGAAATTACAAACTGCTGCATCTTGCAAAAAGCGGAGCCCTTACCCCACGCCACCATTTAGTGTTGCTGTACATCACACCGCAAGACATTTTCCTGATGGGAATTGTTATGCAATAAACACTACGGTGTGTCATTGTGTCGGTAAAAAAATTGATTCATAACCAGGTTATAACATCAGCGATGATCAGGCCACAAACCATGAGGCCGGGGGCGGATGAGATATTAGCACAAAGCACGGAGCATCCACCAGGGCTGCAGCTCTCCGAGGAGCAAGATGCTCCAAAACATTCTGGGAGTTTCCTGCTCATGTTCTGGCACAAACTACACCCGCACCTTACGTACAGCCCCTCCCAAAATACTCCCGCATCCATACCACAAAAAAAATCACAACGGAAAGAGCAGCTCAGCTCCCAGCTCCGCCAGTGGCTGCCCTTTCAGTAGCTCTCACCCACACAACTCCTTCCCTCTTCCCTTTGGAGGAAACGCTCCCTCCAGCTCACGGGCAGGAAAACGAAGACATGCAAACACAACAAAACACCCTTGATTCCATCCGGTGCCTCACTACGAGGGCTGCGGTGGCGTTCTATTCCACATCTCGCACGTGCGCCACCCGAAGAGTCACAGCACCCTTCCAAGCAGAGGCAAAAACGTTGGCTCGACGCAGAATTCAGGTTCGGCTTCAAACAGCCCGAGGTTTTGAGGTTTCAAAACACGGGATTTTGGTGCGTTCCTATCTTTAATCAAAGTGGCGTACAAAGAAAACTCACCTGCTTAGAAGTAGGGATGCGTTAGAAGTAAGGGGCACGGGTTCAGGAATGTAAACACACAAGTATATAATTAAAGGAGCAAAGACAGTTAACGATGGAGAATCTTCTGGCTTTTACAAAAACAGTAAAGGAAAAGACCATTATATATACACAGGAGATAAGTGGATACAGCACAGATAAGAGCGACAGAGGGAAATTGGAGGCAGAGGAGGATAAGAAGCTGACACCGACACTTAGAGTATTTACTTTTGCATCTGTGTTCGCCAACGAAGAGGATGAGGATTTGCCTAAGTCAGGGACCAGATCCCCAGGGAGAGGAGAAGAGGAATTAGGGAGCGTGCAGACAACACAAGAAATGGTCAATAAAAGCTTAGGGGAACTTAAAACTGACAGAAAGCATTAGGGACCAGATGGTAACATGCGCACAAGGGATTTAACAAACCGGGGAAGCAATGACAAAGCAGGACTTCAGTCTTACGGATGTCCCTTAAAACGGGTAGGACAGGGAACAGAGTGTGCAAGTTTTTGGGCATTTATACAAGAAGAACCAACAATCTCTCAAAGACCCCATTACTCCGACATCTCTTTCCTGGTGCTGCTACAGACAGTGGGATGGATTAGCCACGCTGCTAACAGCAATGGTGGGGTTTTTTTTGTGGAAAAAGCCATTCTCTGAGTGTTCATCTTGGAAAGCTCTTCTCTTCCCGTCTTTCTATGTACTATTCAAGGCTTAGCCTCCGCAGAAGAAAATTAAGACCTGTCTGTTTTCAGATGGATAGCAACTAAATCTTCCATACTTTTCAGAAAAACCAGGCCCGAACCTGCTTTCCCAAGCCATCACTCGATGAGACAGTCAGTTGTAACTAAATCCATCTTTATTTACAACAAGTGTAAGCTTTTGCTTAACTCAACCCCTTTCCTCTCCCCAAAACCAACACATGTGACCATCACAAAAAGTGGAGGGGTGCTTCCTTCAATCAAAATCTTAACGCGTGCTGGGGATCCAGAGAAAGAATCAGCTGCCCATCGACCGGAAGAAGAGTATTTATTTGGAAGCTAATTTTTAAGGGGAAAGAAAGGCTTGAAAACGCCCAGGTTCATTAAGAACAGTCAACATGATCTCATGAAAAGCAGATCAATCCTTATTAACTTGTTAGAAGTCTTTGAAGAGATTACTTGACTCGGCGGACAAGCGAGCTGCAATTGGCATGCATCTCTCAAACGGACTGGCAGCGTTTGACAAAGTCAGGCCCATGAGGCTAATACTAATGGTGAGCGTCTGAAGTGCCTGATGATGAAGAAAGTGAGAAAGTCAGGTGCAAGAAAGAAGACCCACAAGGACATCTCACAGGGTCAGGGACTGCCTCTGAGATACCGCATGAGGCTCGCTAGGAGAGAAGTGAGAAGAGGCAGGTTTTACAGCCCACGCTGCCCACAACCCACAGGATAATTTAACTGCTTTATTGCCTGGCCTGGACACACGTTTGTACTGTAGCATCACGCTTTGCCCATTTTATTACACCTGCCAGCTTTCTCTCTAACCCACAACTCAGCTACACCACTCCCAGGCAGGACTGAGCACCCTCCTCCTGCTGGTGTCACAGCTAAAACTCCTTCTGGAGCCGAGAAAACAGAAGTCTGGCCAGAAACGCTGATGGAAAAACTGAATTTGAAACGTTACGCATAGCAGGCAGGACCCTAGGTATGGACATTCTTCTCCCTCATCTTGCAACCATCAGTCCACATCTAGCAACCCACGGCGCCTTGGAAACACGCCCCATTGCTCTTCCAGAAGGAACAGGGAGTGGGTAGGTAATAATCAAATAACACCGCAGAAACTTAATATCGCTCCGCCATCATTAAGGATGAACGCCATCCAGATGAAGCAGTCAAAGGGGATAATGAGGTGTGCAGCGGAGGAGGCTGGGAGCCTGCCAGACAGTGGGAGGATGCCACTTCCTATCATTTTTCATTGGTAGAATTGATAGATTGTGCTGCCAGCCTCTCCCCCAATTACACATTCATCCCAATTAAGGAATCGCAACTGATCTCCTCAAGGAACGAAAGCATCACGGTTTTCGGCTAGGATGGAGCAACTTTGCCTCTCAACTCCTGCAGCTGCTGGACAAGAAGCCCTTGCTCCACCTGACGTCTCGCTTCTTCCATACAACAAGAAAAGACCCTTTCTCATGTCCCCAGAGTCCTTTCGTGTTCTTGGCTGGACAAGAAGCCAAGCTCATGCCTTTCCCCCTCCTGTGGTGCACCTGCGTGCCCACGGCTGCAGGAAGATGTCTACACCCTGCAGAGAGGACAATGCTCCAACCACGACCCCCTTTAGATAGCTGCTAAAATCCCAAGGAATGCCTATATTATGGTTTTCTGTGCAGGTAGCACATAAACTCCAGTGAGACAACGGCAATGCACAAGACGGGATAAAGGAAAACAGAGATCTCACGCATGCAACTTATTAACTTGACTTGGTAAGGTACGCCTCTATAAACACCCCTCGGAGACACGCTGCAAACTCAGATCTTACTAGACAACAGAGACTCCCTCTCTCACACCTGAATAAATACCCTAATCACAGGAAAAGCTTCAATCAGAGCTTACAACAATCCCACAACACAAATCCATACGACACTACATTAATGCTCGCAGTATGACTTGTTATCCACAAAGGAAACACTGCTGTGTGATAATGAAGGCATTCGATTGGGATTTCTAGATGAGCAACGAGAACTGCCTGGTTACTAGAGCATGACACTCGAAGCTGGGATGAATAAGCTGTTGATTGCTAAGATCAGGCTAAGTCACCTGTGGCTCCTCTTAGAAGCCTCTACTTGCCCACAACCACCATCAACTGGCCAGGATGACCACGAAGCCATGGTCGTAGTCACGCTTTCCTGTTTTTCAGCAAAGATCTGGCGCAATGATTGCATTACCACCGATGCCACGAAATTCAAAGAGGTCACAGGAGGCAGCAAGACAAAAGCGTCTCATTGCAAGTGGATCATTACCTTGATTAATCGAGGTAGGATAAGAGCTGTATGGGCCAATTTTTACCCCCTCTTCTAGGAAGAGCTCACCTCTGTGGGCTTGCAAGCAAGAATTAATGTTGGGGTTTTTTTTTCCCCTGCTTAGGATTCTTCATTAAATCACACTGGCATTTCTGCCAGCACAGGGTCACAATTACGCTGCACAGACTCATTGTCTTTGCAAGAACAGCACGAGCTCTGCAACAAAGGCGCTTTTTCGCGCTCGGAGTAAAATTATGGAAATTCATTGTTTTGCCTGACACGAGGCTGGAGAGGAGACGGCACCGTACGACTTGACCTCTTCACTGCTGGCTGCAGCTGCACGTCAAAAGACAGACCTGCCTATGCACCAGCAGGCATCAGTGTTTCGTCTCACCTTCCCGGCTTGGGATGGAAAAAAAAGCCCTTACTGAGACTCGGCTGAAAAAAGCCTAATAATTCTCTTGGCAGCTGGAGTCCAGGCTGGAAGCCTTATTTTTATTGTTTCCCTACTACCTTTCACTCGGAAGAAAAGGAAAACGTCAGAGAAGTTGGGCAGCCCTCTTGTTTTCATGTTCTTTGGCACGTAAAGAAGTGAAATTTCGTCTTCCTTCTACATTGATTTCAGGTCAGCTTTGCCGGGGCAATTCGGATCACAAAAAAAAAAAAAAATAAATCAATAAAACTATGTATGTGTATGATGGTCTCATATATATCTATGTATATGACCATCATTAACAGGGAAGAATGTGGGGCTGGGTGAAAGCAGATGAAGAGCAGCGCTTCTCCAGGCAACAGTCTGCCACCCACGGGTTTTCCCGACTTTCTCTCTGCACAGATGAAAAATGCTTCGAAAACCCGAGGGAGATGTTTGGAGACCGTCTCCATTCTCTGCCTAGAAAAAGGGGACGCATCTCTCCCAACCACCAGCTCACTTCTATCAGCGTCTGTGTCAGCAAGGACAAGGCTTTGGATGGGTTTGGAAAGAATCAAAGGTTTATATGGGCGACGGGGGTGAGCGAGGGCAGTTGATGCTGAAAGGGAGGAGCAGATTGGGACAGACAATCAAAACTTCAGCCTTCAGGTCTTAAAGTAGTTTCTAGCAATTAACAGTTAGGATAGGACCTGTCTGGAGGGTAGATGACCCTCCTATCTGCCTGCTGCAGGATTTTCTTCCATCTTTATAAATACCTAATGGTGGCCACGGGCAGTGACAGGACACGGAGGCAGCACCTCGAGAGCACCATAACTGACTTTAATTGCCGGCCTTCCCGGCAGCTTCGCAGTGAGGGCTGAGAGGTGATGGGACCACCACCACCGTCTGCCCAGCGAGTCCCAGTCCCCATGGATTGACGCAATGATGCAGCTTTCCCAGGGACTTTTTCCCCCCCGAAGCCACGCCGGTCATGGCACAAAAATGATCCCCTTCCAAATACTACAAAACAGAAAAATACTGCTAATGCATTCGACAGGCATGGCTACGCGGGGTAAAATGTTGTACCTGCAACCCCACGCATCATATAATTAGCTCTAAAAAGCTTTGAGCTTTGTAGGAAGGACCAGCCGAAGAGCTGATGGAGGCTCTGCCCCATATACCTGTAGGTGCTTTCCTCACTCCCCCTCCTTTTATTTTTAATATCATCACTTCTCTAAAAATAAAATCAACTTGACACTGATTAAAGCTGAAAAACCCCACCAGACCAGTTTCTCCATGTGCCTGACTCCAGGGCCCCTTGATCAAATTGTTTTCCTTCTCCCCGCTGATCCCCGTGAACTCCTCGGCGGGGCTGGCTCTGCCCGCGGGGGACAGGGCTGGAAATGGAAGCACAGGTTTCCCCCCCGGCATCGAGCTGTCAGAGGCGGCTCCGAGAGCATCAGTTCTGCGCGCCTGCTCTTCGGGAGCCGAAACACAGCTTTGGAAATGGAAATGAAAGATTTCTTTCCCGTTCTTTTTCCCCCCGCCTCTTCCCCCTGCCAAGCCTCTAACAAGGTGGAGATGGAAAGCGCCAGGGATGGAGGAAAATAGGAGGAAAATAGTTGACAGTATTTCAGCTAAACCAGTCTTAGGATGAGGCGGGGAGCATCTCCAAAGGGACGCCTGTCCCTGACCCTCGCAATAAGGGGCAGTTAATGCCCTGAAAACAGGGAGGCTATTTCTCCCACAGGAAATGAGTCCTGCCTCAATTAGCAAATTTTTCAGCCCAGATGGAGCGGGATGATTATCTACCATAACTATCCCTGCTGCCTTCACCTGCAAAAAAAAAAAAAAAAAACCCAAACCCTGCCTGGTTTTAACCCTTCCCTCTCCTCCCTAAGCACATCCTAAGGCTTTTCAGGCTTCACCAGGTCCTTCTCCTTTCCAGACGGATCAACTGTGGCTTGTAAGCGAGACAAGTAGCTGCCACAGTTGCTGCTTTACGAGCTCAGGCCTGCAGCATCTTCAGGAGGTTAGGGGAGAGAGAGGAAAAATAATACATTCTGCTGCCACTAGAAACCAAATTATTCCCCAGCCAGCACGCAAAACCCGCTCATGAATTAACCACCTCTTGCTAATCACTCCCAGTTGATATTTATCATGGGTACGTTTCCTGAGATGAATCCTGTCACCAGCTTTAGCAGGCACTTGCCAAGTCCCAGGAGCAGCTGCAAATCTTCATTAATAAAATTTTTGGGTTCGCTTTGTTTGGGCTGGAGACTGCCACTTCCCATCCTGCCACCCAGTAAGCGCGAGGAGGCAGCGTTACCGAAAGCCGCGTGCAAAAAAAAAAAAAAAAAAGGCTTGGAAATTTTAAATGAAAACAGATGTTGAGAAATGCCATTATCCGGCACATGCTACAGTAAATAGCATTAACATTTCTAAGCGATGGGCCTTGGAAATTGGACGCTGCGAGGGATGCGTTCGCAATTAATGCGGGGGACTTTGCAATTAATGCGATGGGTTCGCGTCTGCTGCCATTAGCGGCGGATGCGGAGGTAACTAGGTGTGAGGGATGAAGGCTGAGAGACTCCTGCACGCCAGCAAGAGCGACCGCGGCCGCCTCTTCAAGCAGAGTGACCTCTGCCATCCCGCAGCTTCAGACGGGTCCTGCAAACTCAAAAGCTGGGTATTGCCTTCGTACAGAGACAAAGAGAAGTTACTAGATAAACAAGACTATCCCAAATATCTGCTTACTTATCCCAGATCCCTGCTTACTACAGAGGGGTTGGACTAGATGACCTTTAAAGGTTCCTTCCAACCCAACACATTCTATCATTCTATGAAACGTCTCAAGCAACTATACTGAGGTAGTGGGAAAAAGCTAAGAAGCACAGAACCTGCCTGCTCTGCCGTTCCCAAAACCACGTGTGAGGGGCAGGTTAGACGGTACCAAGCTGCTGCTCTCAGACTGAACCTCTTGCCAAGCTGTCAGGGTATTTCTGGCCTGAACACACATCGTGATGTCACATCCTAAAGGGGCAGGAGGGAGCTAAAGCAATGCTCCCAGGGGACCGGGAGGGCTGGGCTTTGCTTTGGGGTGGGTTCGCTTCAGCAGCAAAAGAGGATGAGTTAAAGCCCTGGCACCAGGGGCTCCCGGGTCCCGGTGCTGTGCCTTTAGCACAGACCAAGTGAAAAGCCGCCTTTCCCAAGCCCCGAAGCTCGGGTAAAGGTTTCGATCTGGAGAAGCGCTTTGCAACTCATGTCCATGGTCACCCTTTCAGGAAGCTTTGCTGTTTACCACGAGAGCGTCCTCGTGCAATGGATCAACTCCTTGAAGAGGTCGGCTCTCGCTTGTCAGGTCAGCTCTCTATTCTCCTCCCAGAGCTCAGGATGTCCACGCTTTCAATAAGCCGGTGCCTTTACAACATGCTTTATTAAGACCACTAGTGTGTTTCATTGTGCCTGTGCGCGTGGAGCGGCATCGCTTTTTAACAGGGAGCTGGGTGAATAGCATCCTCTTGCAATACACCAAGCACGCTTTGTTCGGGTCTGAATTAAACCAAGCCAAACCAGGGAAATTCTGAGTTTAAAGCCACAAACACTGCCTTTACATCAAGGTAACGCTCGTATGTGGAGCCAGGAGCTGTCTCTTCCCACCCTGGTTACCCTGATAACAGGATCATTCGAGTGCTCTTATCAAGTCAAGTCTCCTCGCTGCTTTGTTCTGACCGTTTCCAAACGGCATCACGCCGAGGTGCTCCCTCCCACGCAGCCCCTGCAGAGCTTCACCCCTTGCCTTCCCCACCAGGCACCTGCTCTGAAGGTCCATAGGATGAGTTAGACCAGGCCATCTCATAAGATGCAAAAAGCAGAGAAGAGGCAGGAAAGGAGGGGGCAGCAAGAGCAACTGCTGGAAGCAAGAGCCGCAATCACATCTCCAGCCCGGCTCTGGTCTCCTCACCATCACACGCTTCCCTTTGCTATCTGCCAACCATCAACAGCTTTTTCCCTTCCTACTTGCAAGTCAAAAAGCTGGGAAATTGAGGAACAGAGGAAAAATATTTGCTTGTTATCCAACCAATTAGTTGGTGGTAAAGACAGCAAACAGAAGCTAAGTCTCCTAAGCACCACATTTTTCTTTTAAGTGCTGTAAGCAAGCTAATGACTCTGCAGAGCGCTGGAAAAAAATATTGTAAGCTACAGCATTTTTGAAACGGTGAAAATAATCTGGAGCGCTCTGGGTTTTTTTTTGGTCTGAAAAGAAGTGATGGAAATGTCTGGCTACTGGGCTACTGAGCTTTGGGGAAGACATCCCAAAAAGCTTTCCTCTTTTTGCCCAGCCAGTCCCAGCAGGCAGACCTTCGCCCCAGAAGATTCAGCAGCCGCCACGTGCATCGCATGCACCTTTCCACGTCATACCTGTTATTTAAGGGGAGCATCAACATTCCCCGTGTATTGGAGGGACAAGATCACTGATGTCCCTGAGGACACAGATAGGGTCCTCCTGCTCCCCAAGCTCTATCTCAAAGTGGGAGGTAAGTGAAAATAGGCTTCACACTCACCAAACTCCCGATGCTGCAGCGGTCAGAAGGGTTGCAACATACCATGCACGCGTTGGACCGCCTAATTCCCAGGAGAAAATTGGGTTTGGCATCATTATTGGTTATTCGGAGTGGGAAAGAGCTTCATTACCGGGTCAAGATTCGATACCAGGAACCTGTACGCTTTTCCCACAGGTTCTGACCGAAATGCACACCTAGCACTAACGCTGTCGTAATCCTGATGGCTTTATATCATGGGTGTCATACAGGATTCAAATTATTTATTTCACCATCCCCACCGCCCTCCCAAGCTGCTTCTGTCCCAAAATTGCCTCTTATATTTTCTGTAAACAGATAGTAATAACTAAAATAACCATGTGGATGGATATCATGAGCCTGGAAGGTAATAAGAGGCAATGACTCCAGTGACTGAAATGAAGGAGAAAGACAGTTAATGAAATAGAGATGCCTACCAACAACTTTTAAATCAATTCACAGAGGCAATTTAGACAGCCGATCCTGTCATCCTGTTTAAAATATGTCAGTTCTGCTACTTTTTCCCCATTTCCTTTTTTGGCTTAGTTTCTTTTGGTTTTCCCTTTTGGTTTAAAAAAAAAAAAAAAAAAAAAAAAGAAAATCAAGAAAAACTCACCTTTTTGGGTTCACAGCTTGAGATTGCAGCAAGACAAAAATCTACTGGGACACAAGTGAAGTAACTCCAATGACAGAGTGCCCTGGTTAGAAAATTCCTAATAAATCACCAAAACCAACTGCTGCTCCAATGCCACGTTTGACAAATTGAAAATAAATTGCATCAATTGCATGGGAGCCAGGAGAGACCAGTTCGATATTTTCTCCTTAATACATCTACAGGTGGTGGGGAGGGGAGATTTTTATTTATTTATTTATTTTAAACTCCAATCGATAGCTTATTCTTTCCCGATACACCACGTTCGGTGATGGTTAGTAAATATTCAGCTCTCCAGGTTGCTAACGCGCATGCACGCACACCGAGACACTGCATTTCCCCTGTTCTGCCTGGTGCGAGCACCACGTCACTCAAAGGCACGCAATTATGAGCTATTTAAGTGAAACGGTTTGAAACCTGAAGTTTTTATTCAGAGGCTCTCCTCCTCGCACATGCTCCTACACACGCACTCCCTCATCGCGGCTCCCTCCAAACTCACAGGTAAAACCAGCTGCTTCTCCAGCACTTATTTTTGAGGTGTGTTTTTATTCATCTATAGGGCATTACCTATAGCTTAACACCACCAATACCATTTCTTTGCCTTTCTTTAGCTCCAGCAGTCCCCACCTGATAACAAACCTCTCGAGTCTGCCTGCTCCATCACGATATTCCCACCTAAAAATACCATCTATGCATGAATGCCAGCCAAGGCCAGGTGGAAAAAAGGACAATACGGTGATTAATCCTATATAAAGAACACCTCTGATCCCCCTATGCAAACGTCTACGCAGGCATAGATGCATAAATTGAAAGACTGCGGTCAGATAACGTGATCATTCACACTAAATTAAGCATCGCCAAAGTTAAGACTACTAAAGCCCTCCCTGGGCGTACTTGTTACACCACTTCATGTCAGGATCCACAGCCTGCACACAATAGGCAGAGCTCCTTTAATAACGAAACGTTTAATATTGCGATTTCTCCTTGCTGCTCTATGGGTGGCCCCGAGCCTTATTTTGCTGCACGTTATTCTGAGACAGGGGATTAGTTTTCTCCTGGGCTTTCCTACGGAGCACATCACTGCAGCACCTGAGCCAAGCAACTCAGTAAACGAACACTGTCCACCCTGCGAACGCCGCGAGGGCAGGGTCCTGGGGTAAAAAACCAATACGCTGTGATCGTGTAATTAAGCCTCTGTAATTAAAGTCTCCTGTAATGCAAATGCAGGCTGCATTCAGACATAGCCACCTCCTCCTCCTTGCTGCATGACCCAGCAGATACTACGGGAAAAAGGCAGACCCTGCTCTGCTTTGCTCGGCAGCGTGAAGGCTGGGAGGCCAAGGGACACGCGGGACACGGCCAGTACAAGCTGCCTTCTCGGGGGGATTTCCCAGGCAGATCCAACCAATTTCTGTCCCACCTATCAACGTGCGCTGCATCACAGACTCAACGCCGTGCCCAACACAGGGAAGAGATTTTTTTTTTTTTTCCCCCAAGGTACAAGGGTTTTTCCAAGGTTAGAAAAGCATTTTCATGACCCCAGCAAAAGCACCAGTCCCTGTCCTGAAGCGCTCAGGCTCTGGAGCTATTCATAGGTCGTTTTTGCAGCGGGTAAAACCAGAGAAGATGTATTTTCCTCATTAGCCTCAATCTTGGAAACGATCGAAAGTGTCGGCTATGATTTCAGACAGGAAAAACCCAAAGCACCAAACAGCTCCGCTGTCCCCATCCCTCCTCGTCCTCCCCTCCCTGCAGAGCAAACAAAGCCTGCGAGCCCGGGGAGGACATCTGGCCTGGAAATTTCAGCCCAAACAGTTACAGCTTGGCACGGTTACAGGCAAGAATCCTATGGGAAGTGGCAGGCAATCTTAACAACAGGCTGGGGGGTAGTGCAGCCATACGCAGGGAGACTGGCACAATATTCAAGTCCTTGAGATATCTCCTTCTCCAGGTTTCATACGCGAGATTTCATATATACAGCTGCAAACATCTACTCCCTGACTGGGACCTGTTAGAAACGATTTTTAACGGTGCTGAGACTCCTCGCGGTGCTAAGTCAGCGCGTGTCACCCATCTGCCAAATGCAGAGCCCAAGAAACCTCTCCAGCCCTCAGCCCTCGTCTGTCTTGTGCTGCCGCCCCTATGGCACGTGGTGGCCCAGACCTGGGGAGGAAGCCAAACCCAGCTTCCAGAGCCTAGCACATTCTGCGGATGCCAATCTGTGCAATTTTTATCTGGAAGCAAGTGAAAAACAGTGTATTTTGGGGCTATGACGCTGCCCTAAGGATGGGGACAAGTGCCCTATTGCCCTGAGGGATGCAGAGATTAATTAGGGGCAAGCGACTCCACCAGTCCTGTGAACGAGGTCGATGCACAGCAAGAGCTGGATCTACGGCATGGAGCCGGGATGTCTTCTTGCTCCATCATTCCCCCCGTAGGACCCGGTGAGACGGTACTCCACCACAAATCCTAACCCCATCCCAGGGAAACAAACAGTAACGCGCTCAGAGAATTCAGCAAACCCGAATCGAGCCCCCGGGGAGAGAGGGCTGTGAAAAAACACTGCCAGCAAAGGGCTTCGGAATTACTACGGTTCACGCTCCAAGAAAAGTGGGCTCTACCACGGCCCTGCTGAAAAAGCCTCTGCCATTAAGGAACGCATAATTCAGAGTCGCCGAATCCCAGGCAACAAGCCCATGCAATTGTGTTTGTGTCTCTACTCAGGGTAAGAAATTAGTTATCTGCCTAAAACAAGCCGGCAGTTTCAAATGCTGTATTTGTGTAATTTGCATGCCTCAATAATGTTTTATGTATTACGCTGCTTATAAGCTAAAATGTACATGCACGCTCCTGCAAATTTAGGTAAATTATGAATAAATTAAATCTTATCTAAATAAACAAGTGTCTTTTTGAACAGAAATGCAAGCTGTCATGAATATTTAAGTGGACAAGGATAAATCCTCTTCATACAGTGTTACTTCAAAGAGGATTTTAGAGCTTCCTGATTTTTAGTTAGGGGAAAGTAAAGAAAAGAAAAGAGGAGGGGAAGGAAAACCTCAGGCCCAGCTATTCTCGGGGGAAATCGCAACTGAGGAATCTGGCCCTGTAGGGAGAGGCTCTTTTTTCTGGAGGCCTGCGAGGGGTTTTTTTGTTGTTACTTTCTACCAAAGGAAGACTCTGAGATAGGGTTTGCAGAAAGGAAACTCGGTGGAAAGCCAAGCAGAGCCGAGGCGTGGAGCCCAGTGGAAAACCAACACTGGAAAAGGAGAAGAGGGAGACTTTGAGGGCAGAGTCAGCATCGTGCACCACTGACGTATTTCTGCATCCAGCACGTTGTGGGGCTGGAAAAAGGGACCCCTGAGTTTTTCGCCTGCTGCGGCACCAAATGAGGACTTTGGGCAGGCGGTGCAACCTCTGGGTTCACTTTTCTCAACTGCACAGGGGAGATAAACATGCAAATAAGACAGCAAAGAAGAGCCAGGAGATCATCTGTCTTATCTCCCTGCCAGAGCCGGATCCCTCCTAATTGCTCCTCCACCGATGCTTAGCCCTGGTCTCACCCACGACACCAGGGGGCAATATGAGGCTTAATTAACTGAAGTCTGTAAAGAGCTCCGAGATCCTCAGATAAAAGGTGTTATGGAAGGGCAGAGTGTTATCAGCTGGAAATAAACCCTGGATAATCTTCTCTCGTCCAGAACTAGATGTCTCTTAATAATATCCCTCCGGCAATGCGGCAGTCCTGATTAAACCCCATCTGGTGCTCCAGCAGGAGTTGTGTGGGCAACAAGAGGGCTGGGGGTCCAGGCAGCAGCTTTCATTTACTAATATTTTCCAACACACATCTACATTCCCTCCCTGTGTTTAGCTTGGAGGCCTTAACTCCTCCTGATAGCCCATGAATTCCCCATAGGGCTCAAAGGACGGACATGGGCACGCAGAGGACAAAAACCAACTTGCAACGTTCAGCTGGCGAGAGAACCACCACTGAGCCATCAACCTGCCACTGGCACAGGGAAACGGGATAGTCGGTGCCGCCAGAGGGGAATATTATTTTACACGTTCTCAGGAAATGACAAAGAGAGAATTGCTCTGGGGTTTTACCTGGTACCTTGGAGAAAGCACAGCCAATTTTATTTGGGAGGGAAAATAAAAAGATAAGGAATAAAGGTGCCGGTTAAGTAGATTCTGCTGTAGGCTATGGAGGTTTACCCGCATTCATGTTGGCTGTACAGCATTAAGGGTTGAAACTGTTGGCCCTCAGGGCAGATGTGCAGTAGCTCTGGGAGAGGTCAGCCCAGCTCCTACCATCTCTCAGCAGCAAGCACCATCGCTGATGAGCCCGGCCAGGGACCTCCTCATCGAGCCAAAGGTAGGCACGATGAAAGGAGCTGTGGCTGCCAAGGGCTGGAAGAAGAGTTTCTTCCACCAAGGCCAAGGTTGGAGTATGCCAACGACTGGGTGGGTGCTCCCCCTCTAGCTCCACCAACACCAAGGGAGTTTGAATTGCCCCAACCTGCCACCCCATCTCAGTGGAGATCCTTCACTTTGTACCTGGGGAGGGTCTGGTAGCCGGTCCCTCTCTCTGACGGCAAAACCACCTTTCCCAACAGCAGGTATCACACTAGCACGTGAGCCTCCAGCATTTGTTTGCCCACGATATTCCTTCCTGCCTGGCACTGTGGCAGTTTAAGAAACAACAGTCCGTAGGGACAAGCTAAAAACACCCCTAATGAGCCATCTCAAAGCACACTGGGGTTGCAGACGTTAAGCAAGCACGTATAGCAGGGATATCATTTAAAGGTGT
This sequence comes from Chroicocephalus ridibundus, assembly GCF_963924245.1. Classification (NCBI taxonomy): domain Eukaryota; kingdom Metazoa; phylum Chordata; class Aves; order Charadriiformes; family Laridae; genus Chroicocephalus; species Chroicocephalus ridibundus. The sequence continues at coordinate 7,528,756 of NC_086301.1, read as the reverse complement.
AGAATAAGCAAGCTGGCTCAATAATTAATGCATGTGTTATTAGGAGATAATGGCAGTGGCACTGGAACGTGCAAAGCAACTAATGCCATTTCGGGCTGAGCAACAGCAGCACAGAGACACTTAATGGACTGCAAAAGACACTGCTAGAAGCACAGCCCAGCTCCAGAGACAGGACCAGCGCCCTGCGGTAAACCGTCACATCAAAGACCCACAGCCACAGCACTTGCCCTTCCAAAAGCACGACTTCAAACCCTGCACAGTGCTTTCTCCGCACTCCTCTTCCCCATCCCACCTTTTCTTCCCCCATGGGGTCACTCATCCCCTTTTCAACGGGCAGGGATTTTGCCGCGGGAGGGAGCAGAGGCTGCTACAGCCCGAGGAAACCAAGTTCTCGTCCAACTGCCATGCCCCGAAACAGCAGCAGAAAGTGCTTCCCAAATGAATCGCTTCCCACCCTCCCCATACAGATGTTCCCATACAGCTGTTCTCATCTTTCATGTTTTGACAGAAACTGGCAGAAAAAGAGGAAAGAGAAGAAAAGATCTTTCTTTAAGGTCTGTTAGCTTGTCAGATCTTAACCTTTAAATCAAAAGTAATTTTTGGAGTCATACGAGAGCAAAAAGGCTTACAAAATCGGTGCAATTGGATATAGTTCTTCTCTTTTCAGTGCATTCTGCATTTCTGCAAGTTACATGGCGCAGTTTGGTCTGAGACCAAGGTGCTGGATAACAAAACCAGAGGCCTCCCTCTCAATCCAGCGTCCTGGGGAAGTTGTCAAGTTTTGCCCTTCCTGAAGGATCTGCCACAAGGCTCATTTACTGAAGGTACTTGGTGGCCTCCCACCTGTGCCAATTTCAATTCCACGCTAATGAATTAGCCCCGGTGCTCCTCCAGCCCCTGGGGAAACAATCTCATGCTCGTTCCAGCTCAGTTCTTTATGCAAGCATAATTGAAGTTCCAGCTGAGGGTTTCAGCCCAGGATACCTCTCGTCGGTACCCGTTTGCTGCCGTCCCTATGAGAAGATCACAGCACGTGCCTGGTAACAGCAGCTCAGGGAGGACACTGTAAATCCCCTGCCCTTCGTGACCGAGCGGCGGCTGAGGGCCCCTGGGAGAGGCTGCTGTAACAAGCAGGAGGACTGGAGCTCAGCCCGGCAGCGCGGGGCCGTCCTCCGAAGGGAAAGCAAATTGTTGTGCTTGGCAGAGATAGAACTGTGCCTCTCAACCGTCCTTATCGGGTATGCAAGGCTTCATATTCCCCATTAGCTCCCAGCAACCTTACACAGGGGGTGCCAGGGCTGGTAGCGGTGGGTTTGCTGACCCTGTGCTCTCGTTGGAGGGGCTGCGGGCCCCGTCAGCCGCCTCTCCATGCAGCTTGGGTAGTTTCCATCCCTGAGCCCCAAAGAAGTGCAGTTTGATAGTAAAAACGCTGACGCAGTTGTAGCAACAGAGCAGCGCGTGCAATGGGTCCCTCTGGAAAGCTGTTTAGATAGCTTCTGCTCATCCAGTTTTGTCCCCCCCATGACATTTAATCAATCAAGCTAAGTTGCGAGCAAGCTTTTGGGGGGGGGGAGGGGGGCGCAGATTAAAAAAAACCCAAAACAAAACCTTAAAGATGCATCCCATTTACCTTCTTCATAGCTTCCAACAAAAACACATCTGCAGCAGAGGGAGGGCGGGCAAGGGAAGATGAATGAAATCACCTAAGAGAGGGAAATGAGCAAACCCAAAAAAGCGATGCCTTTATTTAAAAATATATAGTTGAGAAGTCTAATCACAGAGCACTCAGCTGTGAGGTCTATCCATTATCAAGAGACTGACAACACATACTAGTAGCCAGTCTGGGAACTTTACTTAATAAATCAAAGCTGACAGCGCTCCCAAACTGATATAAAAACGCTCTTTAATGTCTGTGACCTGCATAAGTTTTATTCATTTTACTTTCTAAAATAACAGATGAATAGCAATCGAAAACAATCTATTCTCTTCAAGTGGGAGTCGTACATCTTTATTTTTCAAGTGGGCAGGGAGGCTGGTTATGGAAAAGGGAGAGGTCCCTGGGTGGGGAGGCACAGGGCAGATGGGTCCGTGCTTGGCGGGAGCGGGCACCTCGTGGGTACACTGTGCTGCAGCCCGAGGAGGGAAGGGACGTTTTCAGGTTCTAATGGAGGAGCAGAGCTGCAGCAGGAGCTTGCAGATTTCCTAAACATCTCAGGGACCAGCCTTCGCCCTCATCAAGCCACCCAGCGAGACACGACAGCAAGCGCCGCTGAATTTGATCCCGCGGTAAGGAAGCATTTACCAGCGCTGCGCGAGGAAGATCGGTGCTTCAGGAAACGCTGCCAAAGGGGAGGTCCTGGGCTATTTTCTTCAGACCACCTTGACCCATTACACTTCTTCCCCCTTTCTGCGCAGCTAAGTCAAGTAAATTTTACTGACGCATTAGAGGGGCTGATCTCAGCTCCACGTATCCCGCAGATTGGCTCAAAAAGGCTCCGGATGCAAACTGCATCGCCCACGCCTGCCTGCGCACCCGGACGGGGACCAAACGCCTCGGCAATCAACAGGCTCGGCATTTTGGGTCTGTCCCCGTGCAAGGCTGCAGCTCCCCCCCCATCTCTGCTGAGCGGGTCTTCGTGATTTCATGTCACAGCGCTCCCGCCAGCGCGCAGCTCTGCCACGCATAAGGGAGGCTTCTACATCCTACGTTTCCAGTGTCAACAAAGTTTCTAGGAAAGAGTAAAGAACTTGAGCCAGCAGTAATGAGCATCCCCACGAGTACAGATGACCATCACGCCTCCAAAAGACAGACGCTGCAAATGAAGACACCCTGCATAGCTAGAAACGTTGCTACAAAAAAAATTAGCTACAGCCGCTTCAGACTTAGTAAAATCTCCCTGATAACATAAACCATCATCTTCCCTGCATTGTTATTGTTTTTAAAAAAAAAACCAAAAAAGAAAATCGTTTCTCAACTACTATCAATTTCGATCAAATTATGTATCTTGCAGGATCGCAAAAGGAGATTTAAATCGCTGCGTGCATGTCGCTTCCCCCACCCCACCTCGCAGCTTTCAGAAGAAATAAGGTTTGATCTTTTCAAATGTAAATTAAGCAATTTACAAAATATGTATTTTGGCATATCGGCAACTTGGCTTTCAAAACAAACTGGGGTTTTATTGATTCCGTGAACCACCATCAGAGTTATCTGCGGACCATAATTTTCAACTTTAATGAGAAGAGATGCTTTTCATTTAGAATAATAACTGCCGCGCTCCTGGGTTTTGGCCCATGCCCTCCTCTCCCGTCACTGCCTGGCAGCCAGGGACCCGGTGGAGCAGCAGCGGAGAGGGATGTTCCCCACAGCCCCATCCAAAAAAACCTACGCGAGGCAGAAGGGAGCCTTCCCAAAATTTTAATCAGCCTTAACTCACGCTGTGGCTACAAAGTGATTGGGAGGACTGGTCCGGCATAAATCACTGTCTTTGCCTGCAAGTTTAATCAGCTTCCAACCGAACCAACTTTCTGGTGATGAAAAGGACCATAAAACAATGGAGAGCGATATCCTGCGTGTTATTGCTGCCATGACCTTACGCTCCGCTGAGGTCTGGGAGCAGCAGTGCCGTGACAGTGACTCGAGCCTCTTTCATCATCTCAGCACTTATGAACATTAATTAGTCACCTCTCTTCATGTTGCTGGGCTGGGGGAAGGAATCTGCTTCCAAAGCAGCTCTCCATCTTGCTGGATGCCCCACCAGGTGTCTTACAAAAAGGGAATTCACCAGCAATTGCTCCTGGAGGCACAGCTTTAATGGGAAACCTTCCTGCCTTGGGAAAGCAGACTGGCAGGAGACGTCACCAGGGACAATTCTGTCTACCTATGAAGCGAGAAGAGCAATTCTGCTTTTATGTGCCAGGAACAACAGGGATAAGCTTCTTAACAACTGTGGGATGCCCAATGCTCCATTAAGACAAAGTCCCAGCAGACAGAAGGATAAGACTGAATGCAGGAGACCGGGGAATGTATTGAGCTTAAAATAACATCCAAAAGGAGCGGCCCATGGTTCAGCAAGGTGTCTTGGATCAAGCTCAGCCTTCGGGATGTTACATCCCGCCTTTCCGCAAATCCTATGCTGATCAAACACTCTCCGTGCATGTGAGCACACATGGGAACAGCGAAAAGGACAAAGGGAAAAAAAAAAAAAGCCAGACCTCCGAAAGATGGGAATTCCACACAGTAGACCTCCGACATGGATATGCTGAGCCGACGAGGCTTCGGCAGTTGGCTCCCTCCCTGAAGACCTGCAGCCCAGGAAATTAGGCTGCTCGATGACAGATGAGAAGCAGAGCTTTATTAAACATGATACCAGGAGGTATTTTACCTTCTAAACTATCTCAATTATTGAGTTATTGCAGGTTTGCTCCGGCCAAGCACGGCGCGGATGCAGAGCGGTGCTGGCTTTCCCTCCAGTGAGGCTCCCGCACGAACTTGCTGCTCAAGGGAGTCCCAGAACAAACTGGGAAGCGATTTTTGGCAGCCCAGCTTGGAGCCTTCACATTGTTTATCTCATGGCAGGGAAAGGCACCACAGCTCCTGCTTTGTCACGCAGGTAAACCGAGGCAGGAAGAGTGTTATCCTAATCCTGTTGCTTTTATCCTAAACTTTACGCTCCCAAATACACATAAGTTGCTTTATTTCTCATCCCCGACAGGAAGGGCACCACAAAAGCACACTGGGAGGATAAGTGTGCAAGGGATGAGCACCAGGCACAGCAAATCAGAATTCCAGCAAGCCTCAAGAGCTGGGACCGAACTGGGAATTGCTTGGATTGGGGTCTTTCCCTGCGGAGCTGCAGTGCTCAGCCCGATTCCCAGCTACGAAACTGCGCAGGATCTAGAAAACGCACGGGGTAAGGACTTTCAGAGACACAAAAAAATATCTGTGAATGTCAACAATGCCAAACAACTAATGGAGTTTGCTTTGTTTTTTAAATTCCAAACATTTTAGCGTCAGCACTTCTGATAAAGTAATTTGACATTTTCGAAATAAATTCCTTTTGATAGAGCATTTTAAATTCAAATTACTCTAAAAACAGAATGCTAAAGCAAACACGAGGGTTAAATAGTCCCCAAACCCACAGATGAACATTTTGCATAGTTTTACAACAATCTGCTTTAAATTTTGCTTTGGAAAAAAAAAAAAAAAAAAAAAAAAAAAAAGAAGAAGAAGAAGAGAGCACTCCGATGCTTCTGGCACAGTTTGACCTGCGTTATTAGTTTTTTCCTCCAAAGCTTTTGGCTCAGCCACAGAACTGATCTATTCTCTATTTAGAGCGACTGACATAGTCAAACCTCCCGTGGTCAGTGCGTACCCTTTGCCCAGGCATAAAAGAACCTATTTTCAGCCTGGCCCCATTAACACGGGCACGGAACCACCCCCCCGCCCCTTCCACCTCCCACCCCAGACTTCTTCAATAGTAACATGAATATCAATAACGCATTAATGAGCAATTTTCCCAGCTTCACCGGCTCTTACTGGAAATAAAACCTGACATCTCTTATGTCATTGACTACCTCTCATTTACCGGCTTGCCTGCGCTGACAGATAACCAATAGCCCCTCGCATTCATTCGCCTCCCAAAATAGCAGGTTTTCACCGTGGGCCCGAGGCTGCGTCTGGGCTCGAGCTCGCACTTGGGTCAATCTCAGATGATCTGAATCCCGGCCAAGGAATATTCAAATCCCTTTCCTTTTTTTTTTCTGAAGCAACTGCTAAAGGGTTGTGATTGCTGCCTTGAAACACAGGCACTGGAAGGAGGATGGATGGATGGATGGATGGATGGATAAAGGGAGGGCAGGAGATAAAAGCCAGGTGCAGAAATTGGTTGTACATTCCTAAACCGAGGATGCCAGAACCCAAAATGAGCAGTTTACAATATCACCCACCTAGACTTTGGTGTGAAATTCACTGCACAGCTCGTACCTTGTGCACAGGCTGCACAGCCTCTACCTACGCTGACCTCAAGAGCAACCCAGAGGGTCACTTTGTGCATAACCAAGCTGCAAGAGGGAGGACAACCTCCAGTGCTGACACCCGTGGCAGAAGGAGATTGCGTGGGAAAAATATTTCACCTGCTGCTGGTAAGCAGTCAGTCCCAGGCAGGAACCCCCAGGACTGCAGAAAGGCAACATCTCAAGAAGATGGGAAGCAAGAAAGACTGTTGCTGCCAACTGAAAGCGCATGGAGATACAGAGACTTTATATAGCGAGCTGCAATTCAGACAAGACACAAACATCGGCCAGTCTGCTCTCAGCATTAGCTCGCTGCTGTCACGCACAGCGGGACAGAGTCCATCTCTTTGGCACAAGGGTCCATCCTCTAAAGCTGGCCTTAAAAAAGCAGCAGAGGGACTTTCACGGGCACTAGCTGGGACTCGTGCAAAAAATAACAACATCTGCCTGGCAAAATACTTGGGCAGCCTTTCACCAGCGTCCCAAATGAACATCTCCACCAGCGTCCCAAATGAACATCTCCACCAGCGTCCCAAATGAACATCTCCACCAGCGTCCCAAATGAACATCTCCACCAGCCACAGAAACCTCCTCCTGCAGATGAGACCTCTGGTGGTCTCTGGTCGCTGATAAAGCCAGTCCAGTGCTGCCTATCTCAGGACTTAGAGCAAGACAGATGGGTTACGTGATCCCTCCGGGTCCTCCCAAGCCATTTTTCTTATTCTGTATTTCTCCAGGACCAGGAGGAACTGCGCCTCCAATAATAACAGCTGATGTGTGCCTAAGCTGCCCTAAAACCCTGCAGGGATGGAGGGTTCACATCCTCCCCGTGTAATCTGTCCCGGGGCTTCGCTCTCCTCACTGAGAAAAGGATTTTCCAGATGCTCAAGCTAAATCTTCCCCACTATAATTTAAATGTGTGACTACTACTCTTCCCCACCGTGGTCGCCCACAATTCGCCGCTGTTTTGCAGCAGCTTTTGGCACGTGCAAAGGCTGTTGACCCCGTCCCCCCACTCTCTGTACTCAACTGCTTGCTGACAACCCCAGAAAGGCACAAGGGAATGTGTTACAGGCGGGATAACTACATGGCCTTGCAAAAAAAAAAAAAAAAAAAAAAAAAAAAAAAAAAAAAAAAAGCCAAACCAAACACCCAAAACCGCCAAAAAACCCAACAAAAAACCACCACTGCACCCCCATAAAACCCAAACAAAAAAAGCCCTACCAAAACACCAGAGGGGAGAAGGACTTGGCTTTAAACCCTCTCCAAAAATCTCATCAGCAGGGAAAATTGGGGGGGGGGGGGGAGGGGCGCGAAACCACTGGTGATGTCTGAAAGGTCTGGCTGACCCAACTATGAGTTGGGGAGGGCCCATGTGTATTTGGGGAGGATGGCTCACTGGGAAATAAGATATTAAAAAGAAAAGAAGATGGAAATAAGAAGGGCGGGGGGGGATGCTTTTTCACCCCTTTAGAGTCAAAGGTTTCTGGTCCCAGAGCTTTCCCTGCTCTGTTGTTACAGGAAACGTCTGCAAGAAGTTTCCCCCAACACAGAACATTTCCCTGCATCAAGAAGGGATTATTTCCCCCCGCCTCCTTCCCCTTCCATACATCATTTACAACATACTGCAGTGATTTACCAAAGCCAATTTAACTCCCTAACATGAAAGCAAGAGAAACAGCTACAGATGCGTTTATTCTTGATCTCTTCGAGAGGCAAGCGAGCACCTCAGCCTTGCATCTCTCTCGCAGCCCTACTGCAACCCACCTGCCCCACTAAAGGCAAAAGGCAGCAGCTCCCCTGCTGACCCACGGCCAAGGAGCCCATCTCGGAGACTTTATGTTGTCGGAGAGCTCTGCCCACCCTCCTCAAACCTGGGCTCCCACGCAGCGCTTCCTGGAGCCCCTTGAGTCGTGCAACGTGTCTGAATTAATACCTTTAGATCTGCTTCACTCAGCAAGGCATGCCACTTCCACTGAAGGCAGGTAGCACATCAATCGATGTAAAAATAATAATAATAAAAAAACCCCAACCCTGTACAGCTCCGTAAGTGGGCTGCTTAAATCCAGCGAGACTGGGTGAAGGCAAGCTAAACCCGCTCACGCACATCCCAGCACTGCTCTCGGGGTGAAAAACAGGCGAGGTGGAGTTGAGACCGGCTTTTAGCTCAGATGTTGCTCTTTATCCTCATCTTAACAGCCACATAACAAGATAAAACAAAACGAGGGGAAAGAGCTGCCGCTTCCAAAGCTGACCCAAACGTCAGGCATCTGCAGTTTCCTACAGTCCAGTGGAAAAAGCTTCCCGGGGTGCCGCATCCCTGGCCACCGTAGGAAATCCCGGCACTGCTCAACCGCTTCGCAAATTTGCCTCAAGGCTCCCAAACGAGCAGCTAAACCAGCGTAAATTAGAGATTAAAAATATATATATGTATGTATGTATCCAGGCATGAATAACTATTCAGCAGGGTTGACCAGTCAAGACTTTGTACAGTTCCCCAGCACACCGGTTGGATCCCCAGTGGATCCCACCACCAGTCGCTCTCAGGGCCAGCCAGACCCCCCGGGCGAGCCATTGAATTTCTTCTCACAGAAAGAAATCCATAAAAGTCAAAATTTCTCTGAGGAAAAAAAAAAAAAAAAAGTCAGTTTTGACACAATTTTCATTTAGAGAACTTCTTTCCCTTTTGCAAGGGAAAAGTGCTTTAAAAATGTCAAAACATTTGATTTATTTATTTATTTATTTGGAGCAAAATGACATTTCACTTGGAAATGTCAGTTAATTTTTAGCTTTGAAAGTTTTACAAGATGAAGCAGTCAAACTGACTTTTCTGACAATACCAAGACGTTTTCAATGAGCCTGGCTGGAACAGGTTTTTGGAGAGAAGTACAGGGTTTGAAGAGGAAAAAAAAATAAAAAAATAATAAAATCAGTGCTATTCCAAACCTTTAAAACAACAATAGGGAAGAACAAAAAAAAAAAAATCATTTGAATTCTCAGAAGGCAGAGGAGAAAATTGCCTGCTCGACTGTACTTTATGCCACGTCGGTATTTACAAGTTTTACTTGCAGCAATTAAACTTTCTGAATGGATTTCAGTGATTGCTAGCTCAGACTAGAAAGTCTAAAGCTGCTCCTCCAATTCTCTTTGCCTTCTTAATCCGAGGAGAGGCGGGAAGAAAACAGTTGCTGGAGGAGGAGGTTCATGGGGAAAAAAAAAAACCACTCTCGGCTCATTGCATCTCCACCATCAGCTCTTCTGGAGCAGCCGAGACCCCCACGTGGCAACGTGAACAAGGAAGGCAGATGTTTCCCTCACCTTGGTGCCAGCTTAGCTAACGACCTACTGTCTATTGGAGCTGCTCAGCCAGAAAAGGTGACGGCAATTTAACGAGCGTATGAACTGTTGCTGATCTGTTCGCCTCTCACTGTTAAATTGGAGGATAAAGACCTTTAGCATGGAGTCAGTAAAGTGTTTGAAGAGGAAGGATGGAGAGGACCTTCACCTCTCCAGGTCACTGGCCCAGCTCTCTGCAGACATCAGCAAGAAGTGAAGCCCTTCCATGTCCTTGCGCTGTTTTGCTAGCCAACGGTATTTCTGATGAGCCCATGGCTTCCCTTTGCAGCAAGAACATTCATGAAGTTCAGAGTAACGTGCCACCTCCTCCACAAGGAGGTCACTAATTGATAATTATTTACCACCAACCTCTTTTCCGGGTGACAAAACTGAGGCCCGGGAAGAGCAAGGACTTTGCCCATGGTAACGGGGATGACCAACTCCATGTCCCCCTCCTGATACCCAACCTTTGGGGCACCCAAATAAACAACTCCAGCCAACGGGACAGACTTCTGTGAGCAAAATCACTCTCGCAAACAATGTCTGTGATTGAGCAAAGCACTTAACTTGCATGTTCTTAACTCCCATCGATTTCGAGCACCGAACGGCTTTGCTTAAGTACTTGCTGAAGACATTTTTGCCAGAGCAGGTCCTCTTAAGAGTGCTGGCGATGACCCTAAGTGGATCATAACGTGGACACACGCGCGCAGGAATGAGATAATGCTGTAAACGATGACCCCGGGTAAAAGCCAGGCAAAGTCTACAGCGCTCGCCGCCGACAGCTGCTCTCCAGCATCCTCAATTGCAATCCCGACAGCCCCAAAAGCCACGTAAATGCTGCACATAATAATCGCCCGCTAGAAATTTAAAGCTGGCAAGCTTTGTCAATGAATAAGTGTTCCAAAACAGTAAATTAATAAATTCCCCTGAATCCATAATAGATACATCTTTGTTCAGCCACGGAGCTTTGATATAAATTGTAGCTTTTTAGGACTGCACTGTCAGAAGTGTAATATATCACCCAAGAGTGGATCTGAGTTCAAAAGTACATATAATAATATAATTAAGATAGCTTGACAAGAATGTATTTTAAAAGTATAAAATACCTGCAGGTATAATGGCTTCATAAAGTCTGTCAGATTTACTTCTGCTGTGAAGAAATTTAAAATGTTTTACTCTAATGCAATGCAAATTAAGCCAAGGATATTCATACTACACAGGCCTGAAAAAAAAAAAAATAAAAAAATTACATGGAGGGAGAAAAGAATAAGAAGTCAAGAGCAGACCAAACACGGTATTTAGCTTTCCAGGCAACTCGGTGGCTCGGTGTGTCAACCAAGCCCGAACAGACCAATATCTAATGCATCACTTTCCCACTGACTGTGGGCAGGCAAAGCAAACTGATGAGCCTCCTTACAGCTTTTTCTTATTATCCCAGATTCCTCACCTCGCATTACAGCAGTGATGTGTTTTATATAATCATTTGCAGGTGGAAAGTGATTTTCTTCCCCCCTTTATTTTTATTTTTTTTTTTCTTTCCTTGCTGCACAGAAAGCTTAAAATAATAGAAATGTGCAAGTGAGAAAAAACACGCAGAGGATGGAAACTGAATCCAGCCTTGCTAAAGGTTCTATATTTTCTTCTCTGGGCATCTCTTTTGCAGTGGCAGGTTGGGGCTCAGGCTCGGACACCTTCCATGTCACCGCACACCAGCCCCCGCTGCCCTGAGCCAGCCCCTGCCCCAAGCAGCTCACAGAGTAAGTAAGCAGGGTAAATATTTTCCTGGTTTCCAGGAAGAAAAGCCATTAAGAAATCAATACCAGAATACTAATAAAATAGTTTGCGCTTCTCAATTGACTTGCCTGCGATGGTTGCGTTTGGGATTTAACTCTGGCAGCTCTGCTGAGACGCACAGATACCTCAGATGTCACAGTCGGGGAGGGACTTCTCCCCTGCCTCACTCTTCGTGTTGATTTTTTTTAGCTTTTTATTCAATACAGGTAACACGAACTAGTCTAATCTACTTTCTGAGAGGATGATAGCACGTGCAAAGGCTACCATGTACAGCGCGTGGGACTTGGCTTCTCTCCTCCTCGACCAACTTGCTGTTGTGCCTCAGTTTCTCCATCCACACAACAGACACTTCCCTCCTCACAGAACCTTGGGGAGATCTAGTCAAGAAAGTAGCTTTGCAGGAGCCTCTTTCTTCCCATGCAACAAAACTCCTTTGCTGGGGCTTTCATTCATTTTCCCATCTCAAAGAAAAAAAAAATAATCTTTTTAAGCTTTAATATAGTGCTTGAGGGCATCTGGGTTTTTTCTTTTTTGCTTCTGTTCCATTAGTGAAAGCACATTTACATTCAGTAACCAATTCCAAGAGGTGGGTTTCAAGAACGCAAGACATTAAATATTAAGAAACTCCCAAGCAACACCTACAAGCATGAAACAGCCCCATTTTTACCAGTCTCTCAAACAAAGTTGAGCCTAAATGTTTCTCTAAAGCTGGGAAGACAGACGGGGAGCATGGAAATGAAGCAGGCACCCAACATCGCAAGCCCCACAGCACTGGACCGGGTCTCTTCGCCATCCTGTTTCACCCCCGTCTCGCCTCCCCTTGCAAAGCCCCAGACGCAAAGCGAGTTTGCAACAGCCAGGGAGGGAGCGGGCTCGTCCCTGGGACAGGTGGCAAAGTGCTCGGATGCAATTGCTGCTGTTAAGTCGCAAAAAAACAAAGATGTCAAGAGTCTATGGGGAGAACTGGGAGGACGCAAATCAAGATACATTTCCCAGCGTCTATGCCAGGTGGAAAAGGAAAGTGCGAGCTGATTAAATCTGTGCTCGCGTCAGATGGGGAGAGGGCTCCTTCCATCTGTTAGCTTGCCAGCGAATCCTTTGGCTGGTGTCGCCGAGTTATCTCACTTTGGCAGCCACAGGTTAGCAGAGACTGTCTTGGAGATGCGTGTTCAGGGAGGCATGCCCGTGTCCGGACGTGTGGATTTATTGGCGCATCCCGTCTTCCTCCGCGCAAACAGCTCTTATCTAGCGAGTTCAGCTATGGCGGGAGAGAAAAGCATGCCGAGCCCAGCTCGGGGTGCCAAGATCCCTGGATCCCTCTTCCCCAGCTGGCCACAGGATGACTTCTCGCCTGCGCTGTGCAGACCATACCTAGGCCAGCCCTTTCGCGTTTCCCTCTAAACACAGGGAGAGCTTCCATTTCCATCTGCAAAGCAGGAGGAACAGGGATGCTCCCCTCCCCACCGCACAGAGGTTCAATACAGGTCTGTGCGCTGTTGAAATCCTCCCAAAACCTTTCCATGGGATAAGCAGCACCGCCTTTCTCCTCTCTACGGGCTTAGGAAGGCCATATACCTCCTGGCACCGCACGGGGAGGCCCATAAAGCAAGGCAGCACTGGGGATAAAGCAAATAAGAGGCACGACAGCAATATATTTTCCCCTTATCCGTGCCTACCTCTGAAATCACTGGTAACAGCAGCAGAGAGACGGCAGCCCAGGCACGAGGAGGCGGCAGGACCGTGCTTCAGGCCCTCCAAGCTCACTTGGTTTCCAGCACATCCCTCTAACCCCAAACTGGGGTTACCGCCTGCCCTCTCCAGACAGACCTGCCAGGGCAGCCGGCGTTCAGCCGCTCTCCTGGTGGGACAACCCAAAAGGGCTGCCCACCCTGCAGGCTGCCAGGACCCGTCCAGCTCCACCTCTGCTGTGCACACCATGCCGTGCTTCAGCCTTTCCCTGACTTTCTCAACCTTACAGCTAGCCAAGGGGACTTTTTTATTTTTTTTTCCCCCCTTTTTTATCAGATAAAAGGCTTCCCCTTTTTTATCAGATAATTATGACGCTCCGGAAGTCAATGCTTTATCAACAGACTAAAAATACTCTTTGCATTTGAGGGTCTTTTCTGCTGAATGCTCTGTCTGACAGTGCTTTCTATGAGGGTAAACGCTTAAAAAAAAAAAAAAAACCAACCCCCAACCTTTCCTCTATTTCAGCCCTTATTGGCAATCCATTCTCATTAAGCCAAACACATTTGTCTTCATAACGTGTACTTCACAATTACAATATCAAAGGGTTTGTATCTACATAATAAAAATTATCCGTAGAATAATACAAGGGGAAAACATCATAACCTAATGTTGTTATTAATGAATCCAATGGGACACAGGAAAGCGATATTCCCACGGGGCATCTCCACACCCTTCACTATGAGTTATTGTAAAGCACGGTAGGCTCTGAGATCGGCACCAAGAGGGAAGGGAGATGGAAACAAAATTAAACCGATAGTTCCCCCAGTGACAGATGGAAAGCGGCGCACGCAGGAGCAGCATCTCTGGAGGGTTGTCCTAAGCCATGCTGTGCCTACAGCACCTGAGGAGCCCTGGTCCAGAAGCGGCACCAGGCTCCTCTGCAAGTCCTCTGCACAAACTGGGGCAGAGACGCTCCTCTCGGCTGTGAGGAGAGTTGGGTGGTCTGCCGGAGCTCTGCTTCACGCTGGGCCACCGCTTGCTGGGCACGTTTTAGGGGGTAGGAATCTGAAATACAGGAGCACGGGCTGGCAGGGCCCCTCTGCCCAGGTCGGTGCTGTTACCCAGCAAGGGCAGCTCGCCCCGTCCCAGCAGCTCTCGGCACAACACGGGTCGCTCTCACGGAGCCAACAGCAGAGCCAGGGCAAAGCTTTTCAACGCCCCACTGCTTTAATTCTTTAGTGTCTCCCAGACAGGATTTCAACAGAGCACCAGTGGGTTGATTAAGCTACATTGTAGGAGATTACAAAGAACGAGGATAAATAGAAGGGGGAGGTTCCCGCAGCCAGCAAGGACATTTTGGTCCACAAAAGTGGGGGAGGAGGAAATAACCCTAAGCAAGAAGCCAGGAAGGCAGAGCTCATCTGCAGGAAATAGGAAGAGACTGCAGAGATTCAGGGCAAGGAAGAGCGATGATGTTCTAGAGGCACATAGCAAGCAAAAATAATAATAATAGCAATAGTTTATTAATAATAATTAATATTATTAACCATAATAATAGCAGCAGCGGTAGGGAAATAAGAAAAAGCATAGAATAAGAGATTTAATTCAAAATTTGTGCCATTTGCCCAAACCTCCGCAGTTGCAAGTGCCTGAGGTGGGAGCACAAGAGCAAGACGGTTCTCCCTTGTCTGACCCAGACTTGACAGCCACTTGGCTCGAATTCCACGGAGCCAAACAAACAACAACAACAAAAAAAAAAGAGCCAGGCCTCTGAGCCAAAGTTTGTCATTTAGTATATGTGCGCCCATTTGTTTTCCACCAAACCGAGGCGGCAGATTTTATATAAAAGGGCATATTATTGACTATCATTGGCAGCTTCTCGCAAACTCTAGGAGCTTAACCAAGATACATGGCTGTCTACATCAAAATGCAGCTAGAGAGCAGTTCTATGATTTTTTTTTGAGGTATCAAAAATAATCGTGCTCACAAATGCGAAAAAAACCCCAGCCCAACCCTATCAACATTTCAGAAATAGTCCCTAACTAGAAAAAAACCTGGAAGATTAGACAATCAAGTCAGTGACAGCAATTCTTCCCAATAATTTTGACATGCCACACATCATCTTTTTTTTTTGTTTGTTTTTCCCCTCCCTTCTTCAAAAAGACCAACACAAACAGCATGTGAAAACAACCATTTCAAACGGAGAACTAGAATTTTGGACGTCAACAATGTCAAACCGCAGCAATCCAGCGCTTACAAAAAAAAAAAGTCTTGCCTCGTGACAAGAGGAAGCTGGTTTTTGCCTGCAAGGTGCTCGCACGGAGAAGCGGCGAGGGTGTCCCTGCTCCCTCCTCACCAGGTCTCAGAGGTGGGCAATACAAAGCCCGTTGTCCGTCACCAGCCATCCAGGCGAGGGAGAAGCTCAGCGACCGAACTCTCCGCTTGGGAACCATGCTCTGCGAGCTGCCCGCTTTTTCACAATATTCATTTTATTGAAAGAGGAAATTTATATAAATAGCCCTCCCTCCCAAATTCTGTTTATAATCTAGGTGAATAACTATTGCTTTAGGAGGGTAGAACTGCTGACTCCTTTATTTCTGAAAAATGTATTAGAAAACCTTCTCTTTATAAGAAAAAATGAGAAAGACAAAATCAATAGAGTATGAAAGAGCATGAAAAATGCATTTTAAACTCTTTTTTTTTTTTTTTTTCCCCCCTTCTTGGTCCAATGTTGCTTTCCTTTAAAGCTTCTGCAGAAACACACATTTAAATGTAAATGTCCTGAAAGTAAATGGGCAAGGGCTGAAAAGATGAATAGGAATCGTGAGCCACTTGCAAGGGCTCCTTAGGATAAATAACGCAGTAAACCATGATAGGGCAGGATGGCGCACGGGACTCCCCCTTCGGTGTTCATACACAGGTGTGGGTGCCTTCCTGCACAAATTCCCTTGGAAGACTGCGGCCAGGGTCTGATGCTGCCCATATCCCTCAGCGCCTTGTGGGTATGAAGTGGATGTCAGCGGAACGACACTTTGAAGCTTCTGGACAAAGCAGCCCGGCTCTCTGCTCACGGCATCAAAATCCAGGGAGCCGTTCCCCACAAAAGGCAAGAAAGCAGAAGGTTAGACGCAATGCCAGAAAGGCCCCTCTGTGCCGTAATCGCTTAACTTCACTTGCCCAGACAGTTTTTGACCCTCGACAGACGCAGGTCAGGGCCTGGTGTTTCCCCCCCAGCCACTGCAAAACCCACAGGACCACTCCAGCGTGGCCCTACACCTCCCCACGGCAATGCAGGCTCCCTGAGCATCGCCCAGGGATGCTCCTCCAGCCCTTCCCGCTGTCATTGGCAGCAAGTCGAGGGAATTAACCTATCCCTGCTGCACTAAAGGCATAATACCAGATCTAATTTCATAGATACTGTATATAGGCCACAAGCCTATAATCATAATAATACAGATGTTGGATACAGATGTTCCAGGCGCAAGCCTGGGTGCATCCTGTTAGTGTATTTATTCAGTCTAGTGCTAAAGCTGAGCTAATACCAATCTCCTTAGAGGATTAATAGACACTAACATCGCATTATCAGACCATTAAACACACTTGGAAACACACGGCATTCTGTCCGTCTTTAATGCTTCTTATTAGAACAGTCACCCTCCCAACAAGGTCAGCAATGCTGATCTCCCCCGCCAACACGCGTGGCAGCACTGTTGCCTGGAGCAGGCGACAAGCTGCTCCTGAGCAGGACCCCACGCACCTCTTGTCATCCACTACCTCCCAGCATCTCCAGGAGAAAGGTTTCCCACCTGGATGGCACGGGTTTTGGGGATCCGAACCCCTGGAGGGGCTGGCTTGCTTCAGTATAGTCAGGCACCTCTGTTAGAGCAAGCACCAGTCCCAGGAGAAAAAGGGGAAAAGCCGATGTGCTCGTTGGGGGCAGCTGTAAGGTTGGCACAATTCCTGCCCTACATGGCAATGATGGGCTCAAACCCCCTGGGAGGCAGGCTGGCCAAGGAGGAAAGCGTTAGACATCATTCCCCTTACATCTCTAGAAAAAAAGCAGAGAAAAATCTGTTCCTGCAGAAGGAAGGGCGACGTTTTCCTTCGGAAACAGAAGCCCTGATGAAAGGCAGAGGACAGAAGATAGGAAGAAATTACTGTTAAACCATTATGGTTGGACTCGATGATCTCAAAGGTCCTTTCCAACCATGAAGATTCTATGATTCCTCACTCATTTTTCATACCACTACAGTAAGACCATCTCCTCCAGCAAGCCACAGACAGTAAAGCAAGCTTGCAATATAAGAATTAAAATCCACAGACAAAATATTCAGCACGTTGCCTGCTGGTAGGAAATATCAAGTTTAAGTACATTACCCCACCAGAACCGGGGACACAAAACTTGTAATTCTAGAGTCCAGACGAGCACTATTTGAGCAAAGGGAATAAAACCCCGTAGGCCAGCGGTAGAGACAGGCTCGTATTATTACCCAAGCTACCCAGCAAGGAGCAATCGGACTTGGCCAGCACATAGCATCTTAAATAACATAACCTGAAAACGTTTCGTGCCTTGCAATTGTCCGATTGACCACTTTCACCTGTTTTATTGTCATACTTTCTTTTTCCCTTCTACCTTTCATTCAGGTCTTTCAGTGTCTATCTTACAAGATTTATTGACTGAACATCAATGAGGTTTTCTCTTCCTTACTTGGCTCTGAAGGAAAGGGGGGAAAAAAAAAACCCTTGGAATTATTTGTATTCTCCCATATAATACCTCTTTCAGAGACACATCAGAAAAGTCCTTTACAAGCAAGGAAATAGCCAATATTTTAGAATCTGCAGTGAGGCGCTTCAGCTAGGCTCACTTTATTGTAAAATTAGATGTCATTGTGAGAAGTACTGATATAAATATAAGTGCAAAAGGGCCCTTCTGCTAATGCAGAAACCAACGTAACAATGCGCTATTCCTCCCAGTCGTACAAAAACCTACCTTGATAGCTTAGCCCATATAATACACAGCATATTTACATCAAGCATTAAATAACTATTATGCAAAGAGTACCGCACTCTAATATCCAAGCATATTTATGGAAAGCTAAATTATATCGCCAAGTTTATTTTAGCCCAAGAAAGCCCCATGGGGAAAAGATATTGTGCATCTTAAAAGGTAAATGTAAACTCTTCAATAGAAAGGAACCTTTACTGGAAGCAGCACATTGTACCTGGGTAAATCTTGGAGCAATTACACAGCAAAGTTTTCTTTGATGAGGCAGAGATGTGATGACATGTAATTACTTTTTCAATGCTGCACTGTGTGTTTATCAAAATGTTAATGCAAGCATAATAACAGGCTGTATGTTTGTGCCGAGAATGTCAGAGCCTCCAGATGTCAATCACATCTGAAAATAAAATTGCAAATAAGCAGGAAGGCTTGATGGCACAACTGACAGCCCGATACTCAGGCGGCTGACAAGCACGCAGCTTCCCTCTCCCTCGGTGCTTTGTCACTGTAATGCACCTAATAGAACGGATATTTCTTTTATTAACCCAAATGGAATAGGCTGGCACTAAAATGAAATAAACCATGCATATCCATGTACAGAGGGAGTCTGTTAATGAGCACTTCTGTAGGCAAAGTTTGATGGGCTTCTAATTTCCCCTTGGCCCTCTCATTCTGCGCAGACCATGAGAGATGCTACCAGGGCTTCTGCTGCTGCAAAAACAACCGGGAGCACCTGTTTTCCTCTGTGAGGACCAGAGCCTGGCCCAAGAGCCTACAGCACAACCAAAAGCCAACAGCACCCCCCACTACATCCTCCGCCAGGCACCAAGACACAACACACCCAGCTTTTTGGGTTTTTTTTAATTCTGATCCTAGCTCCTACCAAAAAGACATAATTTTTTTTTTTCCAGAAGGAGGAAAAAAATGCAACACCACTGGAATGCTTTTACTGGTTACAAGAGGCAAACGCCTGTATTTCCAGCTCATGCACTCAATTCCAGGCGTCAAAGCACGTGCTGGAAGGACATATGGGGAGGGCCAGGCACCCCCTTGGAGCCTAACGAGCAAGATAACCCACGGGGTAAGCAGACAGAGAGATTAGAGAAGGCACACTAATAAAGCGAGCGGAGACAAGGACAAAATGGGAAGAATGCTACCTGGCCTCCACAAAGCCCGCTGCCTGGGGAAAACGGTAATCTTGGAGAGCACAACGGCAGCTTTTGGGTCCCAACATCTTGAAGGCGGCGAGCATCTTAGAAATACAGCTGACAGTTGCTTGGCAACTGCGGTTACAAAAAGATTTTCAAAGTAAGCAGTAGGCTGAGGCCAGCGTATGGGAAGTTTAGCATCACAAGCAGTCAATAATCCCAGGTTTGCTTCTGATAAGAGGAGAGAGAGAGAGAGAGAGAGAGAGAGGAATTTCTAACCCCCTTCTAAATACTGGAGAGGCCTCGCGTGGATCAACGCGAGGCCGTTTGATCAGAAGCAAGAGGAGAGAGTTCGTTGGGACAAGGCAGCAATGGGCAAGTTGTCTCTGTCTTTCCAAGAGGTCATAAACACCTTGTTACGGATGGGACTCCAAAGACATTATTTGCTCTGCCGATAAGCAGACGTGCAAGAAAAAAAACCTTCACCCTGCCAACCCACTCACCCACCCTGGCTCAGTTACATTCACGAGTTTTGGATTTCGAGGCTTTATGTCTCACAACAACGATGGTTAAAAGCAACATTTTAAGAGCAGGAGGCTTCACAAGAGCTCCTGCCTTTCAGGAGGGATGGAATAGTTAGTCATCAGCAGCAAAGTTTGCAACCAAGCTCTGCAACAAACCTAAACAACGCTACTTGAAACCATCAAAACAGCCAACAAGTCATGACACTTAAGCAAATGTGATACTCAAAAAAAACCCCAAAAACAAAAACCCCAACAACAACAAAAAAAGAAAATAGTAAAGCTCAAGTATTTTCCATGTCAAGTGGCTTAATCCTCAGCAGAAGAAAAAAAAAAGTGAATAACCACTTGTCGAGGGGGAGATGGTGAACCGCGCCATGCGCTGATTCCAGGTTGGACAAAGCCCTGAAACGCTGGTTTCATTTTCCTTCCAGCACGGTGACAAAATTGCTTAGCAGAAAATTATTGCCTTCAGAGGGCTGATGGTGATGGCCAATTGAGGCTGGTGATGTGGAAATCGCACCTCAGATCAGTATTAAAGAAAAAAAAAAAAACAAAACAAAACAACAACACAAACCCACCAGAAAGGAATAAGGAAAAAAAAAAAAAAGCAGCTTTTTCTCTCCCCTCACTCATTTCTCCTCCCCATGCCAAGAATGATTGGCAACAGACCTTCAGTAGACCACTGCATTAATGTCTGGGATATTTAACCTTTATATTTGTCACTTTAGCAGCTGAAAAATAAATCCTACTTTTTTTTTTTCTTTCACTTCCCCCCCCCCACTCCTCCGAGAGGCTCTGGGAGCTGGCAGCGAATTGAGTGTCATTTGGACACTGACATGAAACTTGCAGTGCCAAAAGAATTCACCGGGGCCTTGCGAAGTACGTCATCATCATCATCTTCACCGCCACCTCGGGAGCATCTGATTTAATGTTTGGAATGCTGCTTAATTGGCTCCTTGCAGGTTGAGCCTGCAACATGACAGCCTCAACGCCCTGACTAAAAATAAAGGATAGAGATTTGTCAAATGAGGTCTTGCAGCCGCCTCTAGGAAGCTGCAGACACTAAAAGGGATCTAAGATCTGTCTGACGAGGCACTTCATCTCTCGCTCGCACGAGATCTTGCATTCCTTACAGCAAGGGCCTTACAATGCAAAATGTATTTATATTTTGGTGCTGCTCTAAAAAGCAGGTGTTAGATAATTCAGTAATTAGTATGCACATCTAACTTCATTGCAGCCTCTGTTGATCTCTCAATTATAGTTAGCCGGGTCCTCTGAAGTTTGCAGTAGTTAATTAGAGCATTATTGAACAGGCAGGCTCTGCGGGCGAGCATCACAAGCGGCTGACAGCTCGGTCCCACGCCGTCCTTGACCTGCACGCATCCGGCTGGAGATGCGCAAGGACCAACCCTGACCCCTCTTGCATCCCCCTCTTGCACCCAGCCACATCCAAACTGGTAAGACGCAAGACCATCTAAAAAGCTCCTGGTTTGCTGCCATTAAATTTCAGGGCTTTTTTTTTTTTTTTTTTTAATTGAAAAAAATTTAAAAATTCATCAAAACCCATCAGTACCAGTGAGACAAACAGGGAACAAAATTTTGCTTTCTGTGCAAAACCTACTTGCCCAGTCCCAACAAGGCAGGGGAGCACGCAGAGGGAGAGTTTAACAGCACGATGCAACACAAAAAAAAAAGCTCAAAACATGGACAACGTACGTCTGAACTGTTTCGTGAGGCTCTGAATACCTTAACATCGACAAATTGTAGCCGGCAGTTTGAAAACAGTTTCCAGTAAATAATTGAAGGTGTCGCGTCATCTCCAACATCTAAAATCTGTTTTTCAGAAACTCATGATAATCACACTAAAGTAGAATTTATGCTATAAATATTAGAGAAGGTGTGTGTGTACGTCATTATAAATTCAGAAGGCAAGCCTGTTAGCTGAACTTTAGGGAAATCCATGTGAAGAATACACGAAGCGTGGAGAGGGGCACTTTGCAATAGGATCAAAACCAAGTTGTGTTGCGGTTTGGTTTTTTTTTCCAAACGCTTCTCTTTGCTCTAACACCAGCTGATGATTTTTACAAGAGCTTCCTGCAGAAACGCGGGCCTTCGGGGACTCGGTGGAAAGTACTGTCCAGGTACAAGGTAAATAAACAGCCTAAAAGGCAGCGCCTGCGGGAATCTCTAGGAGACGCCAGAAATTTCATTACAAAGGATTACGGTCTTTGAAACTGATGCACAACAAACCGCGAGGATGTACAAACGCTTCCGGACGAGACCCAGAAATGCCGAAAGCAGCAAAAGCGCGGGGCTTTGAGGCAGCAAAGCTCCCGCAAATCTCCAGAAAACGGGCAACCAAGAGATTGATGCAGAGTCCCCCAGCCAAGCTCCCGGGCCGCTTCCCAAAGTACCAGCGTGGCCCTGCCTTTTGCATCGTCGCGTGGAGGACGTCTTCCGCGGAGAAGCACCATGACGGCGGACAAAAGGCCCACGTGGCACATTAGGAGCTCTGACACCTGCTATCACAAGAACGTACCTTTCCAGGTGGCTTTATCGCTGACCTCCATATGGAGGTGAGCTCCACGGCAGGCTCTAAGCAGGGCTCAGGGAAAGGCATAAACAAAAAGGCATGTTTTGAAAAATTAAGAAAGCAATTTAGAAGTGGATAATTAGATCTCCTTTTCGTGCTGCACTGGGAAAATTAAATTACTTTTTTATGAAGGTGTGCGTATCAGCTCTGAGAGTATTGTGGGGAAAGATTATTTTTCTAATATTCTTTTTCCCTCCTCCCCCCCCGCCGCCCCAATTCCCCGGCTCTCTGCTCCTCGCGCATCCAAGGAAGTGGCACTTCTAGCCTTCAGCTGTGGCAGGCGTTCATCTCCAATAATTGCATTTGCTGCATAAATTGCCAGCGACGTGGAGAATAAAATTAGCTTAAAATGAACCCAAATGGCAAATCTCAAACAAGTATCAGAAGGAAGAACTCATTAATCCTCATTTCAGAACGGGTAAAGCATCGAGGCGGCCAAGCTGGCCCCGTGCCCAACGGGAGGGTGGGTCCTCTTCGGAGGTGGTGCTGGAGCTGAGGGCCCTTCACAGCAGAGGTGGACCAGACTTTCATCGACATTCAGGTATAAATGAGATCACAGCCTGACAAGGCACTGATTTCACCCTGCTTAGAAAAAACCCTCCCCACACCACCACCACCGTGAAGAAGGTGCAGGTAAGCAGCTCCACCTTGCATTACCCAACTCTTCTCAGGAGACAGGAGTCAAGAAACCCATCCAACCCCCCGCGCACTGGCAGGGCTGCCCACGCACTGCTGGGGTCAGCCTGCGACAAAAGTCTCGCTGGCATCATACCCAGGCTCCTTCTCCTTGGCTTCCGCATCCATAAGTTCCTCAGAGGGAATGCTGCAACCTGAGAGTGAAGGGCACCCAGATGTGCTCTGCTCCGCTCCCAGCTCGCACCCATTTTTTTGCTACTGCCTGCCTTGGACCTGGTTAGGAAACCCCATTTTGGTCCCCCCCGTGTCCGCTCTCCACACTGGGTTTCTGTGCTGCTTTCGCTGACTTTATTTAATGAGGTTTATTGTTTGCGCTGCATAATTTTCAAAGGCATGTCACCCACTTCGAGATCGCCTTCAGATCTCCAGCTTGGGAAAGGGGGGAGGGTCCTTTGAAGCCACATTCATTAATTCAGTAGCTGGTTTCTGCATTTAACAGCACACGTGTTTGAAGCACACAGAAGCCACCGTGGAGACATCTAAGAGATGTCCCATGATACTGCACATTAGAAAGAGCGATTATAAAACTGCTAGGCCTGCCGTCCTTCCCTGCTTTGTAACTTCCCTCCAGATATCAAAAAAAAAAAAAAAAGCATAGAGAATATCAAAATATCATCGTCTGGCTCTGATGATGACTTCCTAGGACCAGAGACCACATGGAACAATGATTTCATTTTAATTATCAGCAGTTCAGTTTTTCCTGTTTTCAATTTTACTGTTGGGTCCGTTCACTTAACTCCAAGCTTGCCTTATTTCACATGTACCGTTCACCAGCAAGGCAGGTTGAAGACAAAATTGTCCTCTTTATTAAGAGTAATTGATTACCTCCATTTATGAAAATACAGCCATTGCCTACACAGAGCACAGCCTCTTGCAGAAATTATTCCTTGGTCAACCCATCGCTTATTCTTAGCTCATTCACAGAGACTTCATACCAAGAGATTCAGCCCCAAGGGCAAAAGTTTTGGCTTTGGCGAGAGGACACACAGGCACTTGGGGATAAAACCTCAGCATTACCCTTTACTTAATGTCAGCAGCACAGGTGAAGGCTCTGTCCCCGAATCCATGGCCTCGTGCGAGGCACTTGGGCCAGCTTTT
Organism: Chroicocephalus ridibundus; assembly: GCF_963924245.1. Classification (NCBI taxonomy): domain Eukaryota; kingdom Metazoa; phylum Chordata; class Aves; order Charadriiformes; family Laridae; genus Chroicocephalus; species Chroicocephalus ridibundus. Next base: position 7,504,864 of record NC_086301.1, on the reverse strand, counting down.
TGGCAAACCCACCACCACCAATTACTCCTAATACTTCCCTACCAGCTCTTTCTGCTGTTTCCACCCGCAGACTCCAACGGTCCGATCCAGCCTTACCAGGGGCACTGGCAAACCCTACGGTCACAACCCACATCCAAAAACCTTCTTTACGTTCAGGCGGACAACAAGAGACGCATTAACAAGGTGCCAATGAAAGTAACTAAACTACTGCCGCTCGTTATCGCAGTAGGTTTCTCTTCCTGTTTAAAAATGGGGGCTAGCCTTAGCGTTGACGGTACCCGGTACCAATCATGCATTTATTTTTATATACCTCAGCAATATGTAGCAATTAGTAGAGGTAACACTAATTAGATTTTACATTGTAATGCAAGTCCCTCTAAACTTAAGTCATAACATACCTAGCTTCTAATGACTGCAAGGTCATTTCGGTACTCTGCGTAATAGCTTTGATGCTAATGAATACATTTGCTATGCATGGGAACATCGCATGTTTTCCCTGGGTAGTTTTTACCATTTACCAGTGGACACTTGGTTTAAATTGCTGCCGAGCGCAACGTGGTCTAGAAGAAGCCACCTAAACCCACAGCTTAATTGCAGTGCTTCGCAGCTCCCAAGAAAGCAAGACCCCATGACAAACCTGCTGCAAGGGCAGGCGGCATGCTTGTTTCAAGGGATTAGCTTTAGATTAGAGTGGCACGAGACTCCAGGAGGCAGAAAACTTGAATTTCCTTTGTGCTTCGTAATGGAAAAAGCTGGAAGACAACAGGCTTAGAGTCAGCTTAGTGCCGTTCCTGTGTCTTTTCCATCATATATGGCATAATCTCCTTAGAAGACAGCACAGCATCACGCCGCGTCAGGAACCGATGTTTTGTTTCCCTCAGTTTCCCCACCTACTACCACCACCAGAGCTGAATAAATCAGAAAAGGTGGCATTTAGCAAAAGCAAATTCATTTAAAGATTCGAAAACAACATTCATGGGCTTTATAATTAGCTTTTTAATTAATTTCCTATTCTCCCCTAATTACTATGCCTGCAAAGACAAATTCTACCAGCTATAATTGTTTTACTAAAAGCAACTGGATTACTTCAAGACTGATACCATCCACGTTAAAGGCTGCGGCACTGCTGGGAGCTCCAGGCTTGGACCTGTTGGTCAGGGAAAACCACAACAGTCCCCGCACAGCTGGGCTCTGATGGGACCCCATTCTGTCTCCTGCTTTGGGGCATCGAGCATCACACTCCTGGCAGTTTCCCCGGGAAAAGACACTGCCCAAGCTGCAAGCTGCGCAACACCATTCGACACAGGACAGACTTCGCTTCCAAAGATTTTCCTTAAGCAAAACCAATCCCCCAAAAAATCTGCATCCTGCCTTTGACACACCAGGGAAACGCAATGGGAATCTATGCATCAAACCAGGAGGGAGGGAGAACATAAGGAACTTTTGAATTGCTGGCTGGAGGCTGGGTAGGGCAGGCAATAAAATCAGAGTGAACAAATATATCTCATGACATATCTCCTGAACTTAGGTTACTCGCTAAAAAAAACCAAGGAGAAGCCATGCTGTGACTCATTTTACAGGCCCCAAGAATCAATGCCTGCAGTAACTAAAGGACTTTAACGTTAGCTGAAAATAGCTGCTACCGTTCGAGACTATGCAGCATTTAGTCTTTAAACTCTGAGCTTTACTTTCTGCCGGTGTGGCCGGATGGATCACGCCTGGCTGCTGGCCACGCAGGTCAAAAAGTCCACGCTCTGCAAAAGCTGGAAGCATCTCCTTGCATAAGTCAATGGGCTTGAACCCACCATAAGAAATTTGCCAACAAAGAAAAACACACTAAAAGCAGAAGGAAGACGTTCTTCTGCCCCGACTACAAGTTCCCTGGGGCAGAGATCAGGCTTTGTGATTTCAAAAGCTATTTAGGCAGATTTCCCTACCCATCTTGATAGAAAATCAAGGGCAGCTAGACAGCTAAATCCCTCAGACCGCTCTGTGAATCTCAACCCATGTCTTTTAGTGTGACTTCAGCCAAGACTCTGCGCATTGCAAGCGCCAAAATAATCACGCCAGCAGGATTTTGAAATTCAAAAGAAACCTTTTTGCAAGTCACCGACCTCAGGAAGTTCAGAGGCTGCTCTGCCGCCTGCCACTTGGGTTTGACGCATTGGGGAGAGGGTGCTGCAGTGGATTTGTTGGCTGAGCGAACAGTCTATTCTCATGCTCAGATAATGCAGAAATAAAGTGCATTTGTAACAGACAACAAAAGGATTATCCCCCATTCATTTCAAAGCACCCTTCATTCCACTCAGGGATTACATTTTCCTTTACTTATCTTGCAAATGGTTTTTCGTAAGAGCGCATGGCTTATGGCAAATACCAAAATGTGGTTGGGACAATGAGAGCGCGTACTGCAGGAGAGAGATCCCATTCAGCAGTACGCACTTACTGCTGTAATCTACTGCCTCAGAAGGACCACTCTTCTGAAGAGCAGAGGCACCGAGCGGATCAGCTTTGAAACCCGCCGCACACTTCAGATTCGGGGGAAGTTTGTTACAAGTGCTTCTTCAGCTTTCACGTCTTGTCATTGGAGGAGAACAGCAGCGCTTTGCACTTCTGTCGGGTCCATCTGCCTAGAATGTCAAAGCACTTCTGCAAACACGAATCCCATCCAGTAGCAAACAAAATTTAAAAAAAAAAAAAATGCTTTTTGGCTTCTTGAAAAGCAATAGGTTCTTCATTTTTCCATGTCTTGGAAACCGGTGCACCATGGCAAAATTCAAGTGCTTACCAGACATGAGAGAAGCCCAAGAGCCTGGTGCAACGTCCACACATCCCCTTTCTCCAGCGAAAATAAGCAGGCTGAGAGGATTAAGCAAGAGCCGGCATCACTCTGGCCCAAGAAAGACTCAACGCTTGAATCATAAACACCAGGCTAGAGACCACCGGCAAGAGCTGGTTCCCCCAGGATCGGCAACTCCCATCTCATTGACTCAAAAGCTCACGATTTTACAAGCTTTCATGAAACAGGTTTGCTTGGTCTCAGCCCAGATGTGAGCAGTGAGGAGTTGGGAACACTGGAGCTGGGCTCTGCAAGCCACAGGAGCAGGACAAGGTAGGTGCGACTTGCTCAGCTCAGCCCCTGGTTATAACCACCCTGCTCCTTGCTACCTTGGACTAATGCAAAATTCAGGATTTCTCACAAAAAGAAAATAACCCGGGGATGTAGGCAGCAGGTGGTTTCATGCTGTCTGTAAATCAATGAGTCTAAGGGAGTTATGATTGATTTGGAGCTGGGGAGGGGACACCTTTCATGACTCTGAACAGGCTAAAAAACAGATAGTCTCTGCTTACTCCATCTTAGCTTTCCGAGTAAAAATGGAAAAAAAAACCACAATGGTAACCATTATATTGCCACTCAGCCAAAAAAATAACACCCCGCCATTTCCGTCAGTTCCCCCACCCTAACAGAAAGTATTCGGTTATCTCGCCTGTCCTGCTGTTCCCGATAGGGTAAATTACAGCATCATCGAGGAGCTGGAGGAGCAACCCTGCTCTTCACTGCTGCTCCCTGATGATTTATTCCCTGCGGTTGCATTCAGTACCCCCAAAAATGCCGGTCTGTGCTGCCCTGTCCTGAGAGAGATAACAGCAGCATAGGTGTGTAAATAATACTGCTTTCGGCTGGAAGAATTTTGATTTTCCCCAATGACGCACGAGTCACTCCTTTTAATAACCAAGGGCAACTGGAGGCAGCAGAGAGTCGCATACGGTGCACAGAAATAAGGGAAAGGTGGGGAAAAGTGTCATACTGCAGCGTACAGCTGGTGAGCTGCCACCCAGCACTGGCACTGCAAGCTTGTCACCGCGCTCGTGCACAGCGGCATCGATCCCAGCAAGCCCTGACTCTCCAGTGCAGTCCACGAGAACCATAATTGGAGGCTGCAGCTGATACGCAATTGGCCCCATTTGCCTTCTCATTGATTAGACATTTCGTGCTCTTTGTTTATGTAACTATTTGGTCTTCTATAAGAGCTACAGTTTGTGTTCCCCCCCCCCCGCCTCTTTCTAATGGACTGAAATTTTTAAAGGAAAAAAGAAATCCAGACAACATGACCACGCTTTGCAAATCAATGCATCTTGTGGATAATAATACTTGAGATTTATGTAACGCTTAATGTTTGCTAAGTGCTTTGGAAAAAATAAATTAACCTTCAGAACTGCACTGAAATAGGTAAGCATCATTAATACAGCTTTACCGTAGGGAGAAACTGAGTCACAGGGGTTCAAATAGCAGAAGAAAAGTACCCGACGCTGCTTTAACCACTGGACTGGATTGTCACGAGGACTCTACAACGAGCTATACAAGTTGGACAAATTAAAGGTTACGCTACAGATGCCCAGTGACACTTGCTTAAATCAGGAGATCTAGGTTTTAGTCATGCTTAGGACCAAAACCACAAGAAAACATCCAAAGCGCTGGAAACCTCGTATGACTCAAAACACCCTTAGTTGATGGCCAAAGTTATGGCCTTGTTTAAAACCATCCAGGCCTAGGACAAGTAAAACGCTAAACACAGCTCGGTTGACTTAACCCAAGTGTTGGAGAAAGAAGGAACAGACAAATACCAACACAAAAGGTGCTCAAACGGTCAGTCCTGGGGACAGGTTCCTGGGCTCACCAGGCAGTGCTTTTAGGAGAAAAGCCATTTTGCACCTTTGACAAAAGCTGGCAACTCTCTACAGATCTGTGAGGGAGCAGCTGGAGCATCCATACGTATCCAGACAGATGCTACACAGCAAAGCCTTGACAGCCTAAGAGGAGGCTGAGCCCTGGGCACAGGACCCAGCTGCCTCCACGCTCCCCGTACTGGGACCTAGAGGTGACGTGCCTGCACCAGGCACGGTCCTTCAGAAAACCATCGTATGCTGCACTCTTGCACACAGAGCTCATGGTCCCAGGAGAGACAACAGGAGAGCACACCCATATGTAAACAGGAGATCAATGCGCTTTCCAGAAGACAGATTAGTTGTGCAGATGTTGGTGCTCTTCGGAGCAGTTTCTATTTGAAGGTGAACAGAAGCACAGCACACTTCAGCAAAAGCTCATTTAATTCTCATCGTTACCAGGTCTCTAATGTATAATTGATCCTTAGCTCGTATGATAACTCAGGCACTAGCAGCCATAGCTCTAAGGGAGAGAGTCCTGTCTCCACCCAGAAGGGCCCCAGAGAGCAGAAACCAATCCAAGTGAAATGGGAAAGTCACAGCCCAAGATGCAGGACATCTGGAGTTAATACACTTCCTACAGCCCTAGGGCAAAGCCTCTGCTCTTCTCTGCTCCAGCGCCCCACAGATTTCGCAGTTAAGTACACTAATGTGAATGAAGATGCGCATCCCAGCACTCTGGGGAACCACGTTTGGCTCTGAACTGAAAGAAAGCTTTCCTGGGTTCTGCTCCTCAGACTCGCAAAAAAACCTTCCGCTGCTGAAAGCTGAGCTTGGGTTCTATTTCTGGCCTCACCCAAGAGATCCGTATGCTTTAATCCAAAGCAAGACCTATGCTCAGGTGGAATTAAACCCAAGGCAAGAGTTTCTGCTCAACTTTGAAGCACAAGCACCAAAAAATTCAAGGTTGGCTGACTTTTGGCATAGCCAACGAGACCTCGGCAAAGGAGGATTTGTCTGTCACAAGGTCTTTGAGGTGGAGATCCCCATCCGGCAATTGTTGGCTAACTCTGAGAAATCCCAGGATTTTACTGTCTGACCTTCTGGCTTAGCCAGGGCACACCAAAAGCAGAACTACAACGCTGCGTAACGCGAATGGCTCTAGTTTTCTCACTGAACATGAGCCCCCAACTGGTTAATCCCGGAGCAAAGCAGGTCGAGAGGAGAAGGGGTTGGTGTATTTTCCAAGCCCAGCATTGTTTGTGGAGCAACAGGAGACATAACACCAGAAGGCAGTGGGCTCCCACCTCCCCCTCACCTCGCCTCCCTCCAATGGGTTAAAAGAGTGAGTAATTAAACAATGATTTTGCCATAAGTACTGGACTTCAGAGGCCTGCTTTTTCCTTTTTTCTTTTTTGTTAGAGGAGGGAAAGGGGAAAAAAAAAGATTTAAGATAATGGCCTTTTTCTCTTCAGAATAAATTAAGCTCAAAGATAGAGAATCCCATTACTAATGCCTTTTAGCAAAGCCTAGGCATTCTTTTAAAGTCAAACTTTAAAGTATAATATGCAGTGATCTTGTTGAAATCTTTCCTGTAATGATATTTAAGTGATGGCCAAGTATATCAGTGGGTTCAGGAGAAGTATTGATTGTGTATCTTCAAGGGGATGAGCCACTGCAGAGAGCTGTGGCAAAGGGAACCCATGCTGCTGATATGAAAGATGCCTTTAAAACCACAGACACAGAGTTGCTAGTAACTAATTATTCCAGGAGTCATGACAGAAGAAAAGAAAAAGGTAAAGAAGAGAAATCAAGGCAAAGGATCCGCCTTGAGGAGGGGAATGTGGGACACGCGGCTCTGATGTGCGATAGGAAAACTTGCTCCCATCCCTTCTGCGCACCCTTTCTGAATTTAATATTCTTTTCAAATTCTTCTTCCCCCTTTTTTTTTTTTTTGAGCAGGAGGAAAGCTGACAAAAGCACGATCTTCACATCTGCTCAGGGGGGGGGAAAAAAAAAAAAAAAAAAAAAAAGGTGGTGGTGCTGGGGGGAGGCTTGAGATTGCTCACGTGTCTACTTAAAAAAAGCCCACCCCTGATGAAACCCATCGCCTGAGAGGTGCTGTGGCGCAGTCAAATGGGCAGCGTGATCTCAGCTCACGCCAATTCATTTGAACCTGGGGGGCACGGGCTCAGGCGGCCCCTTGGGCTGCAGGTATTGGAGATCAGAGCGCCACCCCTCCCCATCCAAGCCCTGAAGAGCAAAGTGCCACGTTTCGCCTCGGAGGCAGCAAAAGGCTGGACCCAGAGCCCGGTCCCCCCGCCACGGAGCACCAGAAGGAGATGTCCACTGCACGGCAGCCTCCCAGGGCACGGGGAATTTATAGCAATGCCTTCAGCCATGGGGGCGGCCTCTCCATCTGCTGCAGCCTCCACAGCTGAACCACCGCCCCAGGGGTGTGGAGAAAGAAATGTCCCCCGTGACTTTAAAGGAGCAGTTTCAGAGTAAAGAGGGAGAAAATACCCTCTCTGTTTGCTCTGCAGTTGCAATCCCCCTTTCTCCACCAAGACCCCAGCCCCTTGCCCTGAGGTTTCAGGAGGTCTGTTCCTGTCCCCTGCCCGAGCCCAAACCTTACAGATTACCAAAAGGGAAAGGAAGCAGGTACTTCAGGGGCAAGAGCAAAAAACCAGAAGGGAAACAACCCACCGGTACAGGCAGGCGTAGCTGTGCACGCTGTAGAGCTTTCCAGCACACTCTACTTCACATGGATGCAACCTTGACCTGCACGTGCATCCTCACGCACATCCCTCAGCCTCTCTAGTTTTGGCCAAAAGCTTTCCAGCCAGTCCCTGATTTTGTAAACTACAACATCGCACTGGTTTAGCCCTGTGCCACGCGTAAGCATCAATGCACCAGCTGCAAATCGTTGTTCCCTTCATGCTTTTTCTCTAAAGAAGTTGTTCTTATTTTAGGCAGTACGCTACAAGGTTAAAGAAAATGCCTGTACAGGCATAGGGGTGAGGTGTAATCAGCTGTGATTCTGCAATCAGGTTTGAGCCGTTTAGATGTTACTGCCCTTCCAGAGATGGTGTGATCCTGCCTAACCCATTTCAGAGCTGTTTGCTGCAGTTCTTGGGAGAAGCGGCAGAATAATGTCACATAATAGTTATTCCACCCTGAAACACATACACTCGGCTTCTTCCCCCAAATCATTTCCCTACATGGGCCACCCAAACACAGGCTTGACCCAAAGCCAAAACAGAAATTCAAACAGCACTGACAATCTTTATCAAGACAACAAAACATTTCAGCACCGTCAGGAATTAGCACCTGCTGGAGCATCCTTCGGTCCCCCCAGAGCCTGCAGAGGGAACACCGAGAGCTGAAAACAAAAGATAACAACCCCAGCTCGGGGACTCTTCTCCAGACAGATTAATTACCACCTTGCTGCCTGACGGTCACATACAGAGGCCTCCCTTCCATTTATTTTAGAAAAAAAAAGCTTTTGATTTAAGGAATTACCATTTAAAAGATACTGAAAGCCTAACGGTCATCTACTGCGCATTTAAAGCGGGGGGGAAAAAAGCAAGTCTCTCTGGCAATTACCATTCCCCAAGAACTTCAGGCTCTCACATTTTTCTGGTTAACAGTACGGAGATCATAGTTACACATTTATTAAGAAGAGGCCACTTATGTTCAGCTTGGCACAAACACGCTGTCTGCGGTGGTGTTTAATTAGAGATTAAAGCCAAGGAACTGGATAATCAGGCCTGCTAATGAATCAGGAAGCTCAGTAAAGCGAAGGGATGAAGATTTCGGCGGCTTTGCTTCATCTATCTGTACTCCTCCTTTGTCTTATCCTGGTCCTTCATCCTAAAATCGCAGGCTTGGATACGTCGGAGCAGAAAGACACCAAAGCTTTCCTTTGCCATACAGTCCAGGTGACGGCAGGAAGTCCCCCCAGCATCAGTGAATATGCAGTGTTTGCTCCGAGATCCCAAAATAAACAAACAAAAACCTTTAGTTATTGCATTGCTTCCAGGGAGCCCCAACAGAGAGAGAAATGTTTAACTTCTGTAGTGCGCTGCCATCAGGAAGGTACAATATTTAAGGCAATTTTTATTGGTTGGACACTGTACATTGGGTGATACATTTCAAGCCTCATTTGGCACAAAATTGAAATGGTTTAAGTCAACATTCAAGGTAAACGTCTGCATTTTTATGGCCAAAGGCCCCAACTTATTATTATTTGCCTCTGTGCCGTTGGTTAAATTGAGCTTTTGTGTATTTACTGCATCATCCTAAAGTCTAATCAGACTGATTGCTGGCAGGGATATTATGACTGGGAAAATAGGTCTTTCGCTGAGGCAATAAGAGGGTAACAGACTTGCGTTTGCAAAGTCTTTCATAAATAAGAGGTCATATCTAATAATGTTTGCTTAAAACTTCTTAGCAGAGCTTCTGTTCTCAGACACTACTGGCTTTTTAGTTTCAGCTTTAAATAACTACATGGGCATATATTTGCTGGTAAGAACAGAAATAATCCCCCTCTCCTAAACCATCATCTGTTCTACCACTGAACGTACACAGGGAGATTGGGAATATTGAGAGAAGAATGAGAGAAGGAGGAGGAAGAAGTCAAAGTTTCTTCTAGGAGACAACACAGGAAAGTTCATCACCCAAAGCCTCACAGAGCTGGCAGCACCCATCCCTGGCTACCCATCCCCAGCTACATCCCCACCCAGAAAGCGCGGGTATATATGTGTATGTGGGACATCTCCAAGCTCATTGTCCTACCTTCCAGCCTCCTTCTCCAGAGGCACTATTACTACCCAGGGTGGTGTGGATGCAGATGCAAGAAGCCTGGTGCCAGGGAGCACTGCTCCATCCCAAGGGAATGGAGGCAGATAAGCAATTTTGGGCACTACCCAATTTTGTACGCTACCACTCCCTACTGCAGACAAGGCCTGAATGCAGTGACCACGCAGGGGTTGATGAACAGCCATCGTCTGCAAGAAGAGGCCAGGTGGGCTTTCTAGACCATCATTCAGCCTCTGAATTCAACAGTGATATAAGGAATTAGTCCAGCAAGCACCTCTGCAAGGGATAACTGACTCTTGCATGAGACAAGAGGTACTACAGGAAATTGCTAGGATGTACACTCAATGGGTATATGGCCAGATAGGACTATCAAACCACTGACAGAAAACTGGACGGGGATCTTAAGATCACAACAAACTGAAATGGAAGCAGAGCACAAGGGCCAGCACCCAAAGCTTTTGCTATCCAAAAGAATACGCCACTAGAGTGACGTCTATAAATTACACTTTGGCATCAAGATGGAGACAGAGCTAACTTGACTTGCTAAGTCTTGTTCCTGAACGCCAGGGAGGGCGATGAGACATCCTGCTCAATGCTTCCAACTGAATCCAGCAACCAACTCATTCCCTCAGCAAGCCATCGCTAAAGCAGCAAGGCACAGAGGTGGCAAAGCCCTTCAAAGAAGAGGTCGTGGCCAGAAGCCTGGAGTTGAACGCGTGCACCAAGCCACGACACACGAGGATGGATGCTGACTGATTTCTGGGGAAGGGAGAGAAAGGGGCACTGAAGCAGAGTTTCCCGATGCAAAACACATAAATGTCAGTAAGCAGCATGGACATGAAATAGGCCTGACAGATGGAGCCATCCTGGTTTTTGTTTGCCTCCAAAGTTGTCAGTTCAGGTCTCCAGGTCAGAAATCATTTTATCTGTTAAACCATATGCTTTGTAGAACAAAACGCCTGGCAGACTTCAAGGCATATGTATTTTAAGGAGCAGAATAACATACCGAACATCTCTAGACACTTGCTTCCTATCTATTATTACTATGCTACAGAAGAGGCTTTTCTCCTCTTGCCCTGACTGTAGCCTGCAAATCACCACGAGAAAGAAAACCAGCAGTTAACCCCACTCTAACTTAACCATTTATGAACGTCCTGTTCGAAAGATCCAATTATTAAAAACTCCTTGGCATCTGCAACAAAAGCCTTTACGTGAACAACAGCCGTTTGGAAACAACAGAACAAAGCCATCGCGTGCCCACCCCAGGATGCCATCCCACCGCGTGACCACCAGGCAGTCTTGCAGTCAACGGCTGTTTGTCTGCAGCAGAAGGCTTGGTTTCACTCGAGATGGTGTAACTTCACCTAAGCCCCAAGTCAGGAAAGCATTTTCCAAGCCTCAGCTCTTAGGGGACAACTCACTCGGCCTTTATGCTTGCCTGCAAAACGCTTTCTCCAGAAACGCCACGAAGCACAGATGGAATTCCCTGCTTACCATGAGCCACGTTGAACACACAGCAGTGCCTGGGCTGGGACAGGAACACACCTCGTCCCTTTTTTTGTGTTGCTTCATGCCCACCCTTACGTACTAGACACCCTTTGGTTTATTTTGGGCAGCTGCAAGCCTGCAAGGTCCAAGCCAGATGCTGTTTTCTGTCACCGCACACAGCTGTCCAACGGAGTCCATGCAACAAATTTCCCCTCTCCAAAATACAAATAAATAAAAATAAATGACTGTCTGTCTATCAACCCGATTAAGCCAGACACAGAAAAAGCATCCCCGGTAGTCAGGTTCACGGCCATCAACTTGAGCGTTCAGAATAAATGTCCAGGAGAAATCTCTAAGTACTAACTCACTGCCATGCTTCAGGGCCAGGGGTTCAAAACACACACAGGATTTGGGGCAGTATAACAGATGCTGCTGAAGGTTGCTTGATGAAGTCACGTTAAACCGTCTTTATTTTTCTTCAGCCAATAACGCAAAGTCTTTAATCCCAGCTTCTAGACAGCCTAATTAAACAGCAAGTAGAGAAGGCTGGATTCCTATCCGATAAATAATTAGAGCTCCTCATCCCGCCCAGCCCAAACCCTATTCCCTCTTCTGACAGCAGAAGACCACTCCGAGCCACACCCGAAGTTATTACGGCCGGACACTGGGGGCATTCATCATCCTTCACTGCAAAGACATGGATTATGCTTGGCTGTTGATGTGCCTGCCTGGAGCGCACAGGATCTCGCTGGAGCGGCCGAGGGAGCATAGAAGGGCAACGGCTGCTTCGCATGCACCCGAGCCTTGGTGACAGAAAGCTGCAGAGGCAGGTTTTCGATAGGGATGATCAATTTCCTACCATTTTCTGCTGAAAACCGGGCTTTGACGGAAAAGCAGGCTTTTCACTGAAGAAAGGGATTGACTTTTTTCAACAAAAAAAGCATCATCAGAATGAAAACAGTGACAAGTTGGACTTTGTTTTGTCAAAGAGGCAGCAAAATCCTGAACTATTTAACCGGGGAGTGAGATATTTTGATAAGCTGCTCTATTTTATCCCCAGGACTCCTAAAAGCTTTACCCTCTCATCCACTACCTTCACTTTTAGGCCAGCTAAGACACTTGCCCAAAACTGTGCCTACATACTTGAAAATAAAGGCAAGGAAAGGCTCAGAGAGTGGGGGTACTGAATATCACAGTAAAAGGGCAAAAAAAGCACCAAGATGGCTCAGACAGGCTATCTTGGTCTGGGGCTGCCTGGAGGGGAACAAGGCATCTCTGAGGACTGATTTACAAGCAAGCAGATCGGACAGCAAAGGAGATTTTGGAGGCCAGCACAAACTCCGACCCCAAAATAGAGACTGCTATGGAAATGGTCAGCACTCCAAAACGGCGTAACGCTCCCTCCGCGTACGATACAAGACGTGCAGCTCCAAAACCACACAGACATGCCCCAAGAACATCAGCACTTGGGGGGTTTGGCTAAAGCATTTCAGTGCCTCGCTGTTATTAAACACGCAAACTTCTGTAGAGAAGAAAAATAAACAATGTGTTTCCTCCCTCCCTGTTTCATCAAACAGGCACTGCAAATCAAAACATCCTCTTTCTAGCAGTCTCTGTGCTTACCTTGGACTCTGTTACTTCTTGTTGCATACCTGCATCCATTTCTAATCCTCACTGTCAGCCCCTGGAGTTTTCCAGGGCTCTTCTTCCTTTTCCCTAATGCCACTTATTTTTTTAGTACAAAATGCAGAAAGAAAAAAAAAAAAAAAGAGATAAGGCCATTTCAAATTTGATGGTAGACGGCAGATGCAATCTCTTTCCTCAGAAGTGAAGCCTTGCAATCCTCAAGAGCTCCCCAGCCCGAAGCTGCTGCACACGCACAGCCAGCCCCGATAAGGAGCAACACAACCGTCTCCAGAAGGATGTCTGTCAGCACCCGGCCCGAGGAGCACGACAGCAGATCCAACGTGAACCACACCGCTTTGCACTTGCACAGCCACGCTGAGTCTGTTAAGGGCCGTTAGGGATGGAAACGCCATTCACAGATTTAAGCACAGACCAACCGATGGTTCCCTGGAGGTGCTGGCGCTTGGGCAGCCCTGCCAAAGCATCCTGCAGCCAGCCGCAGATGGGCTGTAGAGTCAGCATGGATGCCACGAGCTCATCTTCTCAGCATGAAGTCCATGCCAGCAGCCCTGCCAGCTGAGAGGGTCTGAATTAAGAGACAACAGAAACCACCTGAGGGACTAATAGGGACAGGATTGAACCCCAGGCAGACAGCGAGCCCCCGGCCCTTTGCCACTGATTTGGCAAAAGGTTTTGAGTTAACAGAAATCCACTGTAACGGATCCATCTGAGAGGCACCATATTTCACTGGCACACGGGGTAAGAAATTTTTGGACTGTTGCGCCTGACACCAGCAAGCTCGGGGACTGTTTTTTTTATGCACCCAAGATTGGGGATGGCTTTAGGAGCACATTTCCCGCCTCTTTACAGGCCCCGATGTGCTGACATTGCTTTAATTAACTACCAGCTTGCCTTTCACAGGACATTGTCATACCCTCTGAATGGATAGCCTGTTAGGCCCAGAAATACTCTTTATTGTAATAAAACAATGCAAGCCATCCGTCTCACAGGCGGTATATCTGTTCCTTGTAGAACATCTACAGTGGCACGGATCTGCATTTAATGTGGCATTTTATCTTGGTGACATCCAAATCTCCTGCCTGCTGAGTTTTCAGATACCAAAGCGAACAAAGCGCAGAACATCAATTTTTCAAGGAGCAGAGATGCCGCTCCTGGCCACAGACCCCACAGAAAGCGCACCAGTACTTGGGAACAAGCCTTCGTTGAAGATTTCAGTGCCATCTCAAAACTTACACCAAAAAATCACGCCTTACAGTAGACCTTAAACCCACTTTACACCTCTGATCCCAAATTAGCTTAATTTTTAGGGCAGAAGGATGGTTAAAACCCACGGCTCGAACACAACTAAAGCAAAGTCTTACCTGAGCCACAGATTATACTCTATGACCCCCAACAAATTATTTTCCATCATTAAAAATGCGATAATGCTACCTTATATCGAGGGAACACAGAGATGTTTGCGAGATCCACATACATAGCACGGTGATAAAGGAGGCTACCAGCACCCCGATAGAGACCTTCACATGGAGATTTTGAATTTGTTTCAGCCTGAAATTCAAAGCATGGCTGCCCCAAAATGACATTTTCACGGAGCTCAGGTCTTTGAAGGGGTTTGGCAAATAAAAAGAGGCAGAGAGGGGGCTTAAAGTAACTTTGCAAACCTGAACTACACTCAGAGAACACCTTCAGGTTGTGCAATGGAAGTATTTTCAACCATCAGTGCTCAGCATTTTTATCATTTACTGCAAGGGGAAAAAGAGAAGTCCACATTTTTAGTTACTTTGACATTTAAAAAAAATAAACATTTTGTTTGCAGTATACTCAAGACAGATCAACAAGGAACTTCACTTTGCTTTGATGAAAATAAACCACCTATATTTAATATCCAACCAAAATAGATCCCCCCACCACCACCTTCCCTGGGACCCTTAACCAGCTACTAAAACAGAAGAGGACATAGTTTTCAGAGCACTCTACATTTTACCTCAAAAAAGGTCTAACGCTAACACTTAGTGCTCCAGGAAAAACTAACTACCACTGGGATATGGAAACAAGTCCTGGCCTTCCTCCTGTAAAGGAAAGAAGGAAAAAAAAAAAAAAGAAAAAATTTCTGACAGTCTTCTGCATACCCAAAACCGCACAAGTCTAAAGATGCACGGAAGTAGCACGTGCAGTTTGCTACCAGACAAGGAAAGCCTCGAAGCATTCATTAACGCCAGGGAAGGCAAAATCCCATTTGAAGTTGAAGGCTGATAAGCAAAAAGCCTGGACACGGACGTCAGTTCCTCTGCTCCCGAAACGCTTAGGAAGATGCTCATTCACAAACAAAATGTGTTTTCCAGCCACGGTGCTGAGAAAAGGAGAGGACCACATCTCCCATTGATGGTCCTGCTCTGCTTTTGCAGAATCCCCCTCATCTGTAAGAAAACTGGTGTTGGTGTTTTCACATCTCATTCATCTTACTAAGCCATCAATCAACAAGTCAATAATTGGTAAACATGCTTCAACTTTCAACTTTGGCTTCCTTGAAGGAACAGTCCCCCTAGCAGCTACTTCAAAATCCGTTGGGCAACTACTTCACTGTTTCACATGTTTATCCCTGTCAGTAAGCAGCTTCTAAAGCATTTTTGCTGTGCCTTGAATTCAGTTTCTTCAAATTGGTCTCTCAAGTATTGCATGTATGAGTTCAAAGACTTGAGATGTTAACAGCAGCAACACATCTTGGCATCTTTCTGTACAGTCTTACTCGAGACTTTTATTCAAAAGAATTCTATTTCTTAACAAGTTTTCCTTTTCTACACTGACATGAAGCTTTACTCTTTTTGCGTCTTGACTGATCTTGATCTCCGGTCAAAGAATTAAAGCTTGGTTCAGGCACTTCCAAGCCCTCACACTGCTGACCACCAAGCATCACAGAGCTGTTTACAAATTTCATCCTGGGGAAGGAGAAACACTTCTGCGCTGTCAGCAGCCAAAGCGTGCACCACTTTGCACCAAGCCAAAACTAGAGAAAGAGCTGCATACCGTGTGCAAGAAGCCCAACACCGAGTTGGGTTAACAAACATCCCACGAAAAAGGAAAATCCACAGCAACAGCAGTTTTCAGCCATCCTGCAAAATCGCGTGGGGTCTTGCTGCTGTCTGTGCGTGGTTACACCCCTGACCCGCAGCCAGCTGATGAACAGACACCTTTGCTTTGCAAGCACCTTATGTCAGGATGCACAGCCCCATAGCTGCAAACGAGGAACACCTGCCAGGACCATTCTGCCCAGAGTTCAAGCTTCACTGTAACACCAAGTAAAATTTAGGTAATTAACATCATCACAGCCTGCAGCAGGATACAGCCCTACCTAAATGAGGAATGTGTTTGTTATTTCTACTATTTCATATAAAAGCAGACAGGACTCTTCCCTCGTCAATGTAGTGAAGCCCTTGTGGATAAACAGGAGTCCCGCCACCAGCATTTTCCTGTTTCCTCCTGTATTCTTTCTGTAATGACTCAGGTTGGCTAAATAACTCCAAAGTTCCGAGGTAATTTTCATTTTGCTGTGATCTGACTGTCTCCTCAGAGCAATGAGACCTCTCGGTGCCAAAATTTAACAACTGCAACAATTCTCCTTAACACCTCCTGCCAGCGTTATTGTTCATCGCTGAATTGCTTCATTAATTCCAAGTCGATACAACCAGCTTCCTTTTGTCAATCTCTGTATATTAACATATAATTTCAATGTTTGGGACCGTTTTCAGGCTTGGAAATGAGATTAGCTTCCAGTGATTAAAATAAGTTCTCCAGACTGGGCAAAATAACCAGCTCACAAAAGCTATAGATTGATCTTTGCAATGGTAAATATAACAACCATTCCCAAATTACAAGTTTACCATTACACCACTCAATTTTTGAAAGCTGTTTGCTTTCAATATCTTGGTTTTGTTTTCTCACGAAATAAACATAGACAGACTTCATAAGAATTGCAGTCCTGTTTCCAGAGGGTTGAAAAGCCTTTACTGTATCGGTAGGAATGCAATTCGCTGCTAATGGGATGTCAAAACTGGCGATGTTGAAGGACACGAAGTGCACGGCGGTTGAGAAATCCTTGCAACGTTCGCTGTTAACATCCCCTTTGCCACTTGCCGTTGCAATTGCACGTGACATCATCAACCGCAATTAATGAATTAGACTTGTCAGAAGGAATATTTTTTCCGCAATAGGATTGGTAAGTGACACTCCCGACGGAGCCAATTCCAGCGACGAAGGATTGATTCAGCCGTGGGAGATTTATGATCTTACCCTTTCCTTCGGAGGCTCTCCTTCTGCGCCGCTTCTCTGCGGAGGAGGGCTCCCACCAGGCACATGGCACACACAGGCGATAAAACACAAGTGACCTATCACCCACCAAAGACCTGGCTGGTGGGATGGTGACACCGGACTGAAGGCTGCTTCCCACATGAAGGATCAAGTCCAAAGTGATCCATTCCTCACCGCTTGCCAGGCAATTAAATGCAAGTACAGACTAGTGGTAAGTTGGCAGTGTTGGGTTAACGTTTGGACTTGATGATCTTAAGGGGCTATTCCAACCAAAATGATTCTGTGACCGCCCTTGAGCACGCATGGCGTTTTCGATAGATGTACGTTGAAATTTTGCTAGTGGTGCACACCCAGGGTTAAGGGATTTTCATTATGCACATCATACAAGTCCTCCTTTGCACGTTCTCCCTTCAACATTGCCTGAAGGGCCTTCAGAGCCTCGCATGGCCAAGCTGTTGAGGTGACTTTGTCTCTAGGACCTCACCAATCAACAGCATCAACATGGGGAAGCGTGAAAACCTCCAGGTCTTCAAAGGGGGAACGGGATGGGGGACTAACAACAGAAGTCTCCTCAAGGGACGGCAGAGATACGAACGCACAATTCCAAAATCAGCATGCTTGTTTCAGGAATACCTGAAAAATCAGAGGAATCAACTGACAGGGAACCAAGAGTCGGAGCTTTTTGGAGAGATAAGGAAACTAGTAGTAAAATGGAGATCAAAGATGTGCAACTGACACAGCTGCTAAGGCTCATTACGTCTGGAGTGAAATCAATGCCACTGAGCTTACTGGAGTTTTGCTAGGATCTCTTGAAGTTTTACCCAAAGCCCGAGCTCCGTAGGTGAGGCGAGTCCCGTCCTCTCAGTTGTCATTTAAAAGTTTTTCATTCTCACAGCTGAAAAGTTTGGAAATGTGGTCAACCCCCTTGCAAAGCAACATCGGGAGAAAGGAAGGCTAAGAGCACCCTCAGAGTGGGCTGACAGAAGCAGGTAAACCTCAGCTTCAGTGTGGTTTTGTACAAAGGGGAAATAGCTCTTGTTCCACCCCTGGAGACCTGTTCGTATACATGCATTCAGCATCTTTGGGCTCAGGTCTTCGGCAGTTTCAGACACAATCCATTTCTCCTTTTGTTTATAAACAAAAAGAGCATCAAAAGAACAAATCAATAAAATCATGGGTTTTGTTCCCTGTGGAGCTCCTCTGACACTGGCATTTCTTCCCACCCAAATCAACATTTATTTTTCAGCATCCTGGATAAAATGACGGTGCTGTGCAACACGGTCCCCCCCCCTCCGTCACTCTCCCTGCTCTCCTTTGCCAGCATACGGCACTGTCTCTAAGGGGTCCCAGAGGTTCACATCACGGTATATCACGAGCAGGTTCAGCCACTGAGTACACCACCACCCCAAAGAGAGGGCTGAGAAGCTCTCCACAAAGCACAGCAAATCCTTATCAGCAGTGGGTTAAACAGCGAGGTGGTGCAGACCAGCTGTGCCAGCAAGGGGCAACAGAAGGTTTGGGAAACATGAACCTTCACCCCTGCCCACAGTGATGCTGACCTTTGTGGAGGGCTACCTCAAAGCACAGAAGGAGAAGGAGGATGCTTGAGAAGAAGGAAGGAGAGCCTCCCCAAAACGCTGCGGCCGGCAAGGCTGAATTGAGATTCCCCTCAGCGCAGGCACGTCCATAAGCCGCCTCCCTCCCTCTTTCGTGCC
Source organism: Chroicocephalus ridibundus (assembly GCF_963924245.1). Lineage (NCBI taxonomy): Eukaryota > Metazoa > Chordata > Aves > Charadriiformes > Laridae > Chroicocephalus > Chroicocephalus ridibundus. The sequence continues at coordinate 7,486,223 of NC_086301.1, read as the reverse complement.
CGAGGCTGTTACGGCTCTGAGTCTTTCACTTTCATGTTGGAATGAAAATATCATGATGTACAAATTATTACTTTGTAATTAATTATGCAGAATAACTAAAGTGAACATGACTTCAGCATTATGACAGCTTTGAAATTTACCACTTTGTAAATTAATAAGTAATGAATCCGGCTTGCTGGGTATAAGTTTAAAATAAGAGAAGGTTACCTAAACAAAAAGAAAGGCTTAAGCTAATCTAGCTATAACAGAGCAAGAAGGAGCCTCAATTTTTTGTTGGCAAGAAAGAGAGGGAAAGGTACCTCTTGTCTTTTCCCCTTTTCAAGAGCAGGAGAAATACTGGCAGGGATGAGATAATCCCACTCCACACAACTCCTCTTAACCAAGGCTGACTCAGATTTCCCCAGACTTGGCAAGAGCCTACGGCCTCGCTGCTAAACAGCCAAAGCCGAGCAGAGAAGTACAGGCGAGGTAATGTCTGTAAACATGATTTATTTAAACCAGACAGCCAAATTCAGAAAAAGATGATATTTTTTTCTCCCGCCCTCGAAAAACTACAGAAGTCATCTATTCCTCAAACACCAGGCGCTCCCAGCCAACAAGCTCCCGCTGGGCAGAGCCGGTCGCTCACCGCTTCCCGTCTGGAAGCTGAACCCCGCAACCCAGGCTCCAATGCTGCCATCTTGACCAATGTTCGGAGCGGGCGAGGTACAAGGTCACAAAGGTAAGCATCCATCTTTGGCACTTAATGCCATCTTTGTTGCTGAGCTCCTGCCACCCACCTCGGGGACATCTTTCCTTTGGCTCCAAGGCTGGGAAGCCCGCCAGGGCTTTTGTTATTTCTGAGTTATTTCTGAATCTGGCTGTCTGGATATCCATGGGCTGGGGGGCATGGCACTGCCACCCCAACAGCAAGCACGGGCCTGGTCAGTCTCAGCTCTGAAGTCTCTCTAGCTCCTCTATTCCTTCCTAAGGAAGCTGTTGGAGACCATTACACAAGTGCCAAGTTTTGGCATTGCGGTAGCACAGTTCTGCAACACATGGACCATATTTTTTCCTCTCCCTCCCCATCCCATCCGACTGCCTGCAGTCTTTGAGTGTCATTTAAATCACTCCCGCTAAACTGGCAGGGCTGTGCCTGAACAGCAAAGCCTGGAACTACAACTGAGAGATGACCTTGGCAGTCCTGGACAACAGTAATTAGAGTAATTAGTGACACATCCCTAGATGTCAGCCTGCTAGCCAAGGATCTACGGGACACCTGTGGTGCAGGATGTCCTGAGTTAATGACCATCAGCTCTGGGGTGTGTTTTTCCCAGCTCTTGCCGCAGCAATAAATCATACTGCACATGCGAGAGAATGCCAGCAAACGGCTAGGACGTGGCCCCAAGAAAAGCAAACCCTGCTTTGCTCCATCTGGCAAGCCAACACAATGCAGGGGCACTTTGCTTGTCGCACCGGACAGGACCTATATAACTCCCAGAGCACATAAAAGTTTCCACTGGTGCCAGATCACACCTTTATAGGGGACAAGACAAGCTATATCTACGTGCTTCCCCAACAGCAGAACTGCTGCCAGCCTAAAACGCCATAAACATCTCCGCAAGCAATGGGAACAAGCAATCGTTTCACTCCCAGAGACAGCACAGCCATCTTTCTTTGGCACAGGGGCATGTTTTCAGTAGTCATGAAAGGTTTAATACAAGACTCTCTGCACAGTGTTTTTCCAAACACTTTTTTTGTGTGTGTGTGTGTCAAGTACTGCAAAGTCAGCTAATTTTGGGAGGACAGAGAGGCAGGAAAATCTTCGGAAAAAGTCACACCCAAGAAACCTGTATATAACGTAAAAAAAAAAACAGCTGATAAGATATTTTGTAATAACCAGTTCGGTTGGTTATGTGGTCTCAATCACTGACAAGGTGCTAAAGAGAGGACGGGTGGCATCTCAGCACGTTTTGCATGCCAACAGGTTTCAATGGAAAGACAGTTGAGTTTTTTATTCTCCTCCCAAAAGAATTCTCCTTTCCTTAAGAAGGGGGACTGGGATACAAATATATAAAAAAAATATATAATCAGCCCATCACTGAGCACTGCTGCATCAGCCTGTGATTTGCTCAGTGGCTTCCAAATGCTGTCAAGGCACCTAAGCAAGCCCCAAAGACCGGCACACGTGCATTTGAAAATGAAAAGGCTTATAACCTTACAGGAAATTACATGCGTGTGTTCCTTGGGACAGAAACAGCCTTGCAGCAACCACAGATAAGCCTTTTTCTTCCAGGTAATGGCACCTTCTACCAAGCAAGAAACCCGTGTTATTCTCCTGCTCAGCTTGATGCAGGACACGAAAACAAGTCTCCAGCATCCTCACGGCACATCCCTGCGCGGAAAGACAAAGGCTGCCTGAAAACTCTTTATCTCCACACAAAGTTTGGATATCGAGAGACTGACATTTCCTAAAGGAGAAATCATATTGCCCACTAAAAAAAAGGCAAATCAGCAATAACCATATCGTAATTGAGAAGACAACGATGAAGCAACATAAGCCTGGGTCAAGACCCATAGAACAGCACAGGTCAAGCGCCAGCACAGTATTTGGACCACCACAGGGAAAGGCTTCCCTATATTTTCACTAATATATGAGACCGCTCCATGCAGTGCTGCCTCCAGCGCTGGGGCCACCAACAGCAGAAGGACACGGAGCTGTTGGAGCGGGGCCAGAGGAGGCCCCGGAGATGCTGGGAGGGCTGGAGCCCCTCTGCTGGGAGGACAGGCTGAGAGAGCTGGGGGGGTTCAGCCTGGAGAAGAGAAGGCTCCAGGGAGACCTTCCAGTCCCTAAAGGGGCTCCAGGAAAGCTGGGGAGGGACTCTGGAGCAGGGAGGGGAGCCATGGGACGAGGGGGAACGGTTTTACACTGGAAGAGGGGAGATTTAGAGGAGATATTGGGAAGAAATTGTTCGCTGTGAGGGTGGTGAGCCCCTGGCCCAGGTTGCCCAGAGAAGCTGTGGCTGCCCCATCCCTGGAGGCCAGGTTGGACGGGGCTTGGAGCAACCTGGGCTGGTGGGAGGTGTCCCTGCCCAGGGCAGGGGGTATGGAATGAGATGACCTTTAAGGTCCCTTCCAATTCCAGAACACCATGCTATGATTCTATCTTTTGTGGTTACTTGAGGAAGACCACAGAAACACAGTCAGAAGGCAGGATTTTCCGGCTGACTACTTGCTACCCCACAAACCAGCTGAACTCCACTCTCCTTCAGGCAGCCATTGGGAATTGCTCCTCACAGCATCTGATGCTTGTTCGATTAATTCATGCCTGTGCCTGTATCAGCCAGGTGGGGAAAGTCATCCAGTGTTTGACAACAAGGCCAGTGCCTCATTTGGGCTGTATCACACAAAGCAGCTGCCTCCCTCACCCTGCTGCAGAGAGACAACCCAGTAGGCGGCAGAGCCGGGGCGGGCAGGCAGATTGCACAGAGATGAAGTGTTAGGGCAGGCGGCTGCGGCAGATCGGTGGGATTTAAGGATTAGGGGGAGCGGATTGTCAGATTCGAGGAGGGATCAGTGCGAAGGCTGAGCGTCAGAGCAGATGTCGGCGATTTCCCCCACGCTGCTCCTCCCCACCCCAACCCTCTCCCCTACAAGCATTATCCACTCTCAGCATCAGAGACCTCCCATCATCCCTTTTTTTCATTTGCCAGCCCGGCTCTACAGGAGCCAGCTGCTTTCCCCAAATCCACAGGCAAAAAGACTCAGTTAATGTGAAAGATTAAAGGTGTCTATCTGTCTGCCTTCCCCTGTTTCTTTTGCTCTTTCTGTGTGACACAAGCTCCCTCCATCAATCCACTAAGACATGCCCTTATCCTCGCAGTGCAAGCAGTGGAAATCTCTCACCTGCTCAGTCTGCACAGTCATCCTCCTCCTTGTCCAGGGAACAGCAGGTCCTTAATATGGAAATATGGAAAAGAAGTCCCTCTTTCTCCTGCTCTTAACCTTTCCCACCCAAAAAAGTCTAAGTTCCCCATGGCTCCCCACCCTTCTGCTCCCAGAGCACCCCGTGGTCTTGGTGAACCGCAGCAGGCACGCCGGGACCCACAACGCTGGACTTGTGCGCCTGTTTACGTTTAGAGACAGATCCAGAGCCAATTCACTCCCTGCAACATTGGCAGCAGATAATGAGTCCCCAAGGCCTCTTCTCTAAGAGGCTCCAACAGTTTCCTACAAAAGCCCCACGTTAGCGGCTTTCGCAGTTTGACCTCTCTCCCTCCTTGCTGAGCAAGCTGGTGGTTAATGAGCCAGCCTTCTGCAACGGGGCTCGGACCGGAGCTGAAATAATTTCTGTTGCAATCCAGAGGAGAGGATGCATTCGTCACTAGACCAGGTAGCCCCAAGGCTGGGATAAGAAAAGACTCAGAAGATGGGGAAATGGCACCAAAATGCCTGTGTTGAGCAGCAGCCACGTGAAAAACAGCGACTGGGGACCCTTGTTGGCGCAGGATGGCCCTTGCAAAATGGGGAAAGGCAGGGGTAAAGGGCAGCGGGTCCACAACCAAGCAGCCCTCTCCCAAAAAATCTTCCACGTCAAAAGCTTCAGAGAGTGGTGAAATATCAGCCGCTTACCACGGCCACTTTCCAAAGCAGCCGAAGGGGATCCAGCACTCACCTCACACCCTTGACAGCGGGGAAGAGAGGAACCGCTTGGCGCTACGTGAGGACAGGCCCTAGAGCTACATCACAGCAGCACATAAAGCAACCAGACACAAGTCACCAGTGTCACACAGAGTGAAAAAAATAGAACAAAAATAAAACAAAACCAAGTAGCATGGCTACCACCAGTTCCAATGGCCGAGCAGGTGCCCCCAGCTTCCCTTCCCCCTTAAACCGGGGGAAGGAAGGCAGGAAAAATTAATAAATATCTCAGCGCTTGTGTTGCTTATGCAGTAGACGAGATTTAATAGACAGAGCGTATGGAGTCTTATCAGCACAACTCACGCTCAATAGTGCAGGGGAGGGCATCATACATTAGCTTGCTTTGACCTGCAGGGCCCTCAGTGGGAATTTTCTCTACCACACTGACATTACGTTGTTTAGATGCTATGCACATCTCGCCTGCATGGAAACATGCTGACACTTTGGAGGCTTTTGAATACACAGAAAGAGCGGGGAGAAAAAAAAAGACGTCTGGGTCGAAATGTTTCTCTAATAGTTATAGATTTAGTTCCATGGTCTGGAGGGAAGGGTGGGAGAAGAGATTATTTTTTTCACCCCTTACACTTACTTTTCAAAACATGGAAAAAAAAAAAAGTAATCCAAAAGAAAATTATTGTCCTGGTCTGCTTTGCTTTTCTTTAATTCTCTGGTTTTGCTGTTGCTTTCTCTTTCCCTCCCACCTCCATCAATACAAGGACCCAGGGAAGACCTAGCCAAAACTGTTGATGACTTAGCTTAGATAAGACATTCCTGGGTTCCCCTAAGAAGAGATGAATTGACATCGGCTCTCAATATACAAAGCAAAATAATCAGGGAAACTACTTGCCCAGCCATCCTGATATTTTTAAAAAAACTCCAGAAAAACCGGGTTATATCCAGACAGGGGGAGAGGTTTACATATTCTTTCAGGTGAAATTACTTGCAGCCCCTCAGATTTCACACCTTCTGGTTGTATTTCACCTTAAACACAACTCAGAGGACTCCAGCACCCAAATTCAGAGGAGGAGAAAGATGACAAGGACTAGCAGGAGGCTCTTGTGCTTCCCTTTGGTTATACAGATTAAAGATGTCTAAACTAAATCCCACGCTCTCTTCAAATGAAAGAGGAGGAAGGGGAAAAAGTTCAGGAGTCACAAGCTGGCCAGTCTAGATGAGAATTTCATCTTTTGCAAGGAGAAAACCAAGCCTTATACATCTGATACAAGAGGTCATGGACCATTAAACCAGAGAAATGTCTGTCTATGAGGTGCATGAGAAAAACCCAGTGCCTAAAAGCCCACGAGCAGGCAGTAAAGAGCTTCCTTCTCAGTCTGTGAAAAGGCTGCGTGAAACACCATCATCGCCACAAGTCCCCCGGGTTGGGGGAAGCCTGTTAGGAGAAGAGCAGTGGGGATGCCAGGGCTGCACGAGCACGGCGAAGAGGATTTATGGAGATGCCCAGGGACTGCTCCCACCACATTCGTCAAGCAGGTGGATGCCAGGAGCAGCATGGCCACGCCGGCTCTGCAAACAGAGGAAGCAGCAGGCAGGTGCCTGGCACTGCCAGAGGTTTACAGCCAGCCTGTAATTGCAAACAGCCACCGGGGAGCAGGCGAAAAAGTGCCAGGTTTCCTGGGTGCAGAGGTATCCTCGTTCATCTCCATCAGGCACAAATGGGCTGCTCAACCTTTAAGCGCTTAATTAGTTTCCTTTTTGTTTTTAAAGGCAACGTTTGGGTGCCGCGCTCCCCTGCGACAGGGGAGCGGGGCATGATGGATGGTCTGTGTGCGTGGGCACCACAGCCCAATCCTTCAGCCTCAAACAGCCGGCACGTGGGAGCCGCAGGCATGGGGACATGACTCCTGATTCCAAAGCTCTGGACTGGTGGCAAACACCCAAGCAACTGGACTTCACCTCTACTACTTCCTAGAGTAAGCAACTGGTCCCCGCCATCCCCAGCATCCCTCTGCTCATGGTCAGTCCCATACACAGCGCGCACATGGTGCCTTGCTTCCGAACAAAGCACACAACTGGAGGCATCTGCTCTCTTCCCCAGCCACCCAAAAAGCCGCAGAGGGTCCCAGACACTCCTCCACCTTAAGCTTTCTGCGCCAGCTCTCGGGACCCAGCTTTAAGAGAGAAATCTGCCTGTGCCAGCAAGGTGGACGGGAGCTAAGGAGACAAATCTGCTTCAGCTGGGGTCATGGCAGGTCAAAATGATAAAAAATACATGTTTGAGAAGCCACCAACTGGATATTGAATTGATCTTCTGCGCTAGCTCCGAACACCCAGGGAACCCAGGGTAGGCATGCTGAATGCCCACAGATCGATACCGAGAAAAGTGCTCGCATAAGCCCTCGGTAGCTGCATTGCTGCCCTACGGTCCTCAGCACTCTGAGTTGTTTTCTTTCCTGTTTAATTCCCCATAACTCATTTCCAAGCCATTCCCCTTGCCCCGCCCCCCTTCCCCGTGCTTTTCCTCTTAGATAAAAACAATATGTGGCTTTTTTTTATTCCAGTGGGGTTCCAACTAATAAAAAGATTTATAATTAAGCCAGTAGATTTCCTTTTGCTATGCTGTCCTGGATTATGAGAAAGTATATTTATATGCAATTATGAAATGAACAGTATTTCTTACCCAAGTGAAGCTTTAAAAGTCATTATGAATCCATTAACTCAGCAGACCTTACAAAAGGCCTTCTCTGCTCTGGATTTATTTTAATTTAAAGCAGATAGGAAACTTTTCCCCCTCCCTATTTTCTAAACCCAGCTTTTCTGCAGCAGAAATGTGCAAAAATGAAAGAGATGCATCAAATTCAGTAGCAAGGGGCCAAACTCTTGGCAGACACAGCTCCATCAGACTCAACGCTGCCTCAACTCCTTCCAGAGACTCTGCCCTGCATTCGATTGCACTGTGACCCCAAACCTGCCACCTCATACCGAAACCTGGGAAACACATAATATTCAGAGACTTCCTTGACTGACCCTTCATTTGCTTAAATGCTGCCTCAGCATCATTGCCCTGCATTTTTTGAAGCTCCTCTCCATGGTATTAAACGGGAAGGAGTGCGCCGCTGCACACAGTAACTAGCTGTTTCTTTTTTGCTTCTGCTGCAAAATATCACCTAAAGATCCCCATGGACTTTTATGTGCCCAATGGTCTGGGACACTTCAGACACACGCTTGGAGAACCAGAAAACAAGAAAGCCACATTGGAAAAGGTGGAAGAGAAAAACTGCCATAAGCTCTGACCAGCAAGCTGCCCCAGCACCTAGATCCAGGTGGAAAGAGGCAGGAGAGCTCTAATTAGCGTGTGTGATCACAGCTGTGGCTTTACAGCAGATGTGAATGGCAGCAACCCAGTGCTCCTCAGCACCATGCTGAGACAGGCTCTGGCATCAGTGTCTCCTCTGCAATATTTACATCCCTGGCAATGCTCCGGGAAGGGAAGCAGAAGTCTGCCCTCCCACTGCTTGCAGCCCTCCTCAGCTTCCAAGGCTTAATCACCTAATTCAGTGCCATTGGGAGGGGGTGTAGCAGCACTGCCTGCATGAGGACCAGGGCAGAGGATGCAATTCGAGGTTTCAGCATCTGTTACATTAATCAGAGGGACACATTGTTTTGGATCCCCAAGATCAGAAAGGGTTTCTTCCTCCTTATTTTTAGTGAGGACCTTATGCCCTGGACTCTCCAAAAGCCCTACCTGCACCATCCATACCACTGCTTGACAAGAAGGGACTGTCTCTGGGATTTTAAACAACAAGTCGTCAGGCAGAAGAATGGCAGCCGCCCAACGAAATATGCTCCAGCCCCAGCCATCTTTCACCATTTCTTATCTACACGTGGGATGAGGATGGCTCATTTTACTCCCCTTAAGAGGAAATCCATCTTCAAGTCACAAGAAGAGGCTCAGTTACAATGGCCTTTTCATTAACGTGGTGGCAATAAAGCACAGCAGCATCCCCTGGCTGTCACAGTAAAAGGATCTAGGAGGAATATTAAAAGGGAATTTGCTGGCAAGTGGAGGCAGGGAGGAGGGCAACCCCGTGGTGGGACACACCGCTCCCCCTCCACCACCCAGTCAAACTCCAGATGGAGACGGCCACCTCACATGCAGCCCATTTCCCCACAAACTCCTACTCAGTTCAAGAGAAGATTGTTTTTTTGAGACTTCAATCAAGCGTTCGTTGGGAACTGTATCAAAAAGACCCTCAAGCTCTCCGGAGGGCACAACCGTTCACACTCCCCATGGACAACACGACTGGCAACACAGTGGTGGGGCTGCGCAGGACTGTCCCAAGCTGGGCACTTCATCGGGTCCCTCCACCATCCCCAGCATCCACAGGCACCCGCCTCTCCCTGCTGTCCACTCCAATCACAACGGGGCCATGAGTGTTTTCAGTCCTCAGACAAATTAAATCTCCCTGACAGTCTCTATCTGCCTCTAGTTCTCCGTGACGCTTTCACTTCCAGTTGGCTCTGTCAGCGACAAACCTGCTTTGACACCTTCGCTGTTTCTCAGTCTCATTTTCCCCCGTGCGATCTGCTTCTCCCTGTCTCTTTGTCGTGCACCATGCGATTTTTGCACTGACAAACCCATTTTGATCTCTTCCTCCTGCGCTCCCCCCTCCCAACAATTCGCCATGTCTGCGATTCTTTCAGATGCTACATGACTGCTTTATTAAATAAGAATAAAAAAGTAACCAGGGCCAGGGAGTTCTCTGCAAACCAACTGCTCTGGATTTAATTTGGGGAATGCGGTCACAGTTAGTTTCATTAGACTTGCCCCTTTGCCCCGTAACACTTGTTTTCTTAGCGTGTTTTTTTCAATTCAGCTTGAGCAAAATTCACCGTGTGTTTCGCACCATGAGGAACAGGGCCCTGGGCTCTTGCTACCATTTTAATCCCCGTTTGCAATTTACAGAAGCTTTGGCTAAGGGTGAAAGGTTCTGTGTTTCATTACGATGCCTCACAGGACCTCTGCTAACCTGCACCGTGCAGTACTGTCTTGACACAGTACAGCGGCTCCACTTAAAAAAAAAAGTTCACTATCTCAGATATATTACTAGCTCCAGCAGCTATTCCCCTACGTTAGCTGCAAGGAATAGCAATAAGTCCATAATGAACATTAAAGAGCAACCATGCTTACAGGTATTCTGGCCACAGGTGCCCTCATCGCACCCCATAACCAGCTCCCAAGTCTTAAGGTCTGGTTTGCATCCCCCCTTGATGCATTTCCAGCCACATCGAATAATGATCCAGAGGAAGAGATTCTTACACCTACCTTATTTTTTTTATTTTTTTCCTCCTGCAGCTCTCCAAGCACTTCAAAGGGAAGCAAGCTTTGCTACGCCCATGCTGCAAAAGGGGAAAGCTCAATGCAGAAGGCAAAGGCTGGTGGAAAACCACAGGCCCCAGGCAGGTAGGTGGCCAACCAGACCTTGCTGCTTCCAGCAATCAATGTGTCTTTGCTCTTAACGGCCACCTGAGGAAAAGCATTTTTGCCTTCTACATATGTCTCTGCCTACAGAAGCATGCAACCTTCCTCTGATGAAAAAAATACAATATGTTCAGAGCACAAGTTCGTATTTAACAAAAGAACCCACCTTTTTATAAATTTACTTCATTGTACTGAAGTCAATATATTCAGAGATGACTTAGTCACCTGTTAAACAACAGCAACCAGCGTCACTGCGTCTAGAAATCCATTTGTGAGATATCAGTGGCTCCCGCGTGCTGCCTTGTAACTCTCCCTTGCAGTTGGCCACTAACAAAACACAAGCACACTCTGTTTAAAATAAAGACGAGAGGTCAAGTAGCTAAAAGCTCCAAATTTGACCCTTCCTATCCCATTCATAGTATTTCAAAAGAACACACCAGCTTGGAAATTATGCTATTAGCAACAGCTACGGGCTGTTAGCCCTGGAAAAACGTCGGCTTTCTCTTGTCACGCCATCAGTTTTGTCAAGGAGTGGAGATCAGTCCCTTCTGCTGCTGCAGTTTATTAGGTGGGTTCAGCCACCACGCACAAGCCGAGGGGTGGGATGGCTGGAGATGTGGATGCAGAAGGAAGCGATTCAGGAGCAGCAGCTGTTCCCACAGCGCTGCCTGCCCTTGCTTGCTGTCCCAGGTCATCTGTCAGAGCTGGACCCAGAAGCTCTAGGGCTGGGGCACCATTAGTGACTGCCAGGGAGAGGGGAGTCAACAGCATGTCCAAATCAAATCCCCACACACCAGCCAGGTTCCTCTGAGCTGGAGCACCCCGCCTTGCCAAACTGGCCACAGCCTCTCCCAGCTCCGAGGGTACTGGTTTAATGCCCCAGGCAGCTATATTGCTTCATAATCCTGGTGGTCCGCCTCTTTTCCAGTTTATGCATGCACAGGAGAGGAGTTCAAGCCTCTCAGCCTAAAGCTTGATTTTAAAATGCAGTTGGCGCTCGAGTGGACGCTTACAGAGGAGATTTAAAAGTCTTGGCGTGTCTTTCCTAAGCACTCCCTGCTGCACCCTGTGCGATTTTCTCCCATAGATTTTCCGAGGTAGGCAACAGCGAGAACACAGGAGGCAGAGAAAGCACATCTTTAAATTTTCCCCAAGCTGTCTCCTGGACAGACAATCCCGTTAAGTGAAGCACAGGGACCCGAAGCTGTGTAAAAGCAACAAGGTGAATCTCCTTAGCGCCAGGAGCCTGACAGATGAGTGCAAAAGGCTAGATTTAACTCCAGTGTAACACAACAGACCGCAACGCGTTACCGGAGGGTGAAATGTAACCCCGTTTTGCGACCCATTGCACACAACCAGGTGATCTCCCAGCTGCCAACAGAGATTTCATTTAGTCTTTCCTCTCTAAATGGAGGGACTTCATTTCTCAATAATACAGTAAAATGAGACAGATCTGAAGCAATATGCTCAAGGTGACCTCAGGAATTAATTGCAGAGCAAGAAGCAAACTTGAATCCAACCACAAAGCGTACTTAGCCCCAAAGCCACCAGTTATAAGACATGCCATTTATCAACATCTATCAAATTAGGCAGAGTACCATAAACTCATGCTTGAGGAGCACTTTTTACAGTGGCAGGAGAGGAAATGCAGTTTCCGAGTTCTTAACAGCAGAGAAAAATACTGGTATAATAAAACAAACTATTTTAAAAAGCACCTCATCTAGTATTTATCTACTACTCGACAGTCTTCCTAAATCTAAGCGCAACATGGTGGTAATGGGTATCTTAGACACATAATTTAAAGTGTTACTGAAATTTCTTACACGCAGAAGATCAGCCGCTGAGATCAAAGGCTGACGCATCCAGTGACTCTGTCTGTGACAAAAGAGAGAGATTTCTAACAGTGAATTACAGTGTTAAACAAATTGAGCTCGTCTCCCCTAAGAACGCTTCCCTTCGTACTTAAGAGTACAAAGTTTGTTCTATATAGGCTACTTGCAGAAAAAATAACGGGCTGTCTGCAGAGTGACTCATCTAAGGAAATACTACTGTGCTGAAAGACAAGGAGGAGGAGAAATACACCCAAAAAAAAACCCAGCAAAAAAAAAAAACCCAGCCACCAGACCAGAAATTAGGAAGATACTATAAAGTTCCGGTAAACCAAAGTTAATCATGTTCAGGTACCAGAGAAAACCAGCCTCTATAAAAGCATCACCTGCCCAGAAGCAAGTATCTGCCCTTACATTTAAAGGTGGATCACCGCATTCCTCAAGCAACGCAGTAAAAACTCAAGAAAACAAGGGCAGGAGACAACTGCACCGTTTGGGAACCAGTGGAAATGCCCCGTCTGCAGACATGCTGCAATTCAGCCACCCGAGAGGAGATGTGGTGCTGAGGGACATGGTTTAGCAGTAACTTGGCAGTGCTTGGTTAACGGTTGGACTTGATGATCTTAAAGGTCTCTTCCAACCCAAATGATGCTATGACATGATAATGTTCTCCAAGTAGGTAATTTTAAAAGAAAGTTTGCCAGTGAGGGATGTGGTGGCGAGCAGCCTCCCAGTCCTTCCACAAAGGGCACAGGAGCCACAGCTGGGGCAAATCTGCACTGGTTGGAGACTCCTGGCTTTTATAAATAAATAAAAATAGCTTCTCCCAGGCATGGGGACAGTAAGGAGGGATATGCAGGAGCAACACTTAAAATACAGTTGCTTCCCTGGCTCACTAATGACTTGCATCACCTGGAGTCGGAGCCTTTGTTCCCCTCCACACTGCAGATGGTATTCCTCCTGGCGCTTTCTAGCCAAGTCTTGTTTAAACAGCAGAAGTTGTGTTTTTGTTGCAGGTTGCACGTAGTTTGGGAATTGCTTTTTTTTCTTCCCTCCCAACTCCAAGTGTTTCATTTGTTTGGTTTTGCTGAACCATAGGCATATTTGCATTAACGATACAAGGAATTCTTTGCTGGGTTTTCCCCACCAGCTTCCTGCCCTGAATATCAAAGACACAGGGCCATACATCTATGCCTGCCACCCACGTGGATGCTTGAATTCCTCCTACCAATGGGAGCAAGGTACGCTTGGTTTCATTTGTTTTCTTTACAGGATCACAAAGCAATTCAGAAGTGCTCTCTGCAGGCAAAAAAAAAAAAAAAAAAACAACCTTCAAAGCATGAAAACAACCAGCAAAACAGAGCTGTCTTGTCTTTCCAAGGAGGGTCCATGCAAACAGCAGATAGCAGGGGAAATCCTGCACCCCACCACCGCAGTGGGCAAACAGCGGCAGGTGACAAAAGGCGACAGACTCGCCCAAGAGAGAACGAAGGCAAAAAGCTTTCTCCATCCTCGAGATGCTCACAGGGTGATTTTTCCACCTTCGCTCACTTTGGGACGAAAGTCTCCCAAACAACCTCCTGGCATGGCAAAAGGTGGAAGAGGAGAAAAATCCTGCTCTGCTGGTCTCAGACCTAAACATTCACAAACTTAATGCAAGGCAGGGTCACCGACTGCCCTGCACTGTGAATCTGAAATGATGCTCAAGTCCTCCATCCACACTACAGCTTTTCACTTCATTTGCTACTGGAAATTGCTCCGCTTCTCCCTCCGCCTCTCCTCTGTCTCGGTCCCCCTCACCCACGATGCCCGTTCTCCATGCTTCTGTCAATTCACGTCCCCCGACCCGTTCATCCCCCTCCTATAGCTATATCTTTCTCTTCGGGTTAGCGTTGCTAATGTCAGAATCATTCCATCTGACAAAGTCTCCGCTCGTCCGCATCTCCCTTGTCTCCTTGAATCTCTGTCAAGGCCTTTTCCACATGTCTAAGCATTTTAATGACATATGGTGCTGGGACTAGGGGGAGGGAGCATCACTCAAACAGGAGGAAGACAAAAAAGCAATACGGTTAGCAACCAGGCAAAATTCTAGGAAAGGTCCTGGAAGAAGACTGGAAGGTGAAAGAAGCATCTGAAAAGGATGCTCTTGGAGCAAGTTGGTCCACCACACTATTCAGTTCCTCTTTCAACTCTCCCACAGTAGCTAGTTGTTTGCCCAGAGGCAACTGCACCTTTTGAGGGTTTCTCTATCAGGAAAGGCTGGTCCTGCTTTGCAACTCTATTCCAGCCCCCTACTTTGCAGTCACCAGATCCTGCATGGCCATATTAACAGCCACCAGCTGTCACATGAAACCTGCAGATGCGCTAGCACATGGTGGCACAAAGGCACAGCCCATCTCTTCCTTACTCGGCAAGTTCGGAATCAGTACGCAATCGTCTCGTGGGTCAAACCCATGTGCGTAGAAGGTGGCCAAGGGTCAGGCAGGCTACACAGTCCCGCATTTACTCAGCGGTGTCCCCCTCGTGTACAAAGCCACCAAAGGCTGCATCCTGGCAATGCATGCTGCCCCAAATTTCACAGCTTGAACTTAATGCCCAAAGGAAGAACGCTTCCGACATCACAAGCTTCTCCTCCCCAGTGCCGCAGGCTTAAGACTACTTTTCCCAAAGCACAGTCTTAGCAGATCCCAAAGCTTCCAGACAGCTAAGAAGCCCCAAAAGACCCTTTAAGACATGGTATTCAGCAGAATCCTAGTGGATATCTCCTTAAGTAATTGCATTTTGCCTGCTTATAATCCTCCAGGGTTTTAATTCTTTTCCACCTTTTCAGTGGGTGAGAGATGGGGCAGGATGCTAGGATGACAACTGCTGTGCTCCATACAAACAAAGAGGTCTTATCTTAAAGATGGTTCAGTAAGAAAGACACTAGGACACCAAAAGGCAAAATAAAAAGAAAACGGACCTACATCCAAATTACTCTAACAGACACCCAGACTGCCTGCTCCAAGACAGAGGTGACAGTAAACACCAGCTTTTTAAAATCCTTGCCTCTTTAGGAGCTCTAATCCTATTGCAAGCCAGCTGAACCTCAGCTCTTAAGCGTTTTGGCAAATCCCATCTTTGGCAGATTAATGAGGAAGCCAGCAGAAGCACAAATCCTTCATGCCATACCATTTTGGGTAGAAGCACCCAGAACTTGCGTGTGTAGTTGCACAGCCCTCAAGACTACTGCTGACCAACAGGCTGCATGGGAAGCATCTTGCATATAAGGATGAATTATGGCTTTTCAGTTTTATTCAGTGATACTGCAGCATCTGCTGTTTATTCGTCATCCCTCGCGTATTCTTGGAGTTTGGGGAAGCTTCACAAGACTCTCCATCTACAACAGCCAGAAACACAGTCCACCCAGTCCCAATCTGGCTTTTGTGTTTATAAAACACGTGAATAGATGGAAGGCAAAGGCAAACAGGTGCAGGGGCACAAGTCAGTGTCCAGAAGTGTGACAGTAGGCACCAAGCAGTAGGCACTGGTGAGGAAAACAAGCGCGCATCTTTCGCAAATTGAATTTTGAATCTGCAACAAAAGCTCAAACGAAACCAGCACTATTAAGAGCCACAAGAAAGCATCCCAGTTCCTAAATTAAAAACAAGACCCCAAAGTTACAAGCAAGATGCCCCTGCTGCCTGCGTTCTTCATTCTCCGTGACAAAGTCATATTAAAAGCAAATAAGTCAATAAGGAATGCTAGACAAAACCCTCATTTATCAGATGACAGGAGGGAAGGATGAGGGTACGCTCCAGGAATTTATCAAGGAAATCTGTTGAGCTGTGCAACTTTTGTGGAGCAAGATGCTGAAGACAGAGCAGTTTCCCACTTGAACCTGTATGCTGATCAATGAAATATAAAGCAGAAATAAGCCCTCCCTTTAACACCCAGCATTGCCTAGCATCTGATTTACCATATCTGCCAAGGCCAGTGAGCTGAAGGATCACGGCCAGTGCTTTCTGTCCTCCACATCTCTAGCAGTCAGACTGAAAATGGCTGTAGCCTGCTGCGTTACAAAGCAAGACCCAGAGCTTTCCAAACACTCCTCTAATACAGCTGTCTGCCTTCCTCTGGTGGGGGGGGGAGGGAGGGAGAAATATTTTCAGTGAGTGCTCAGTGTCTAACAAAGTTTGTTTGAACTAGACTTAAATCAACAGCAACAAGAGCAGCACTAAGCCAACCTCCAGCACTTGTGAAAACACTCTGCTTTAAATAGTGGCTCTTCAAGCTTTAACGTCATGTAAAGCTCAAGAAGATTTTACGGGCCACTGAGAGCATCTAAAACCTTGGCATCCCATTTGCAATCCAAACAGCTTTGCACTAGCAGGACTAAAGTAGCTTTTAAGTGTGGGTGTGATGCCCCAGAAGCAGGGCTAGAGTTGGCAGCATTTCCAACAAGGAACGCTGGAACAGCCCCAATCCATGCACCTTTCCAGCAAACCACACTGGAAATCACCCTCACACCACCTTAAACCAGTACTTCGGCTTGGACAGAAGCCTGCAGGTTTCCAGCCATAAGGCAACTTCTAAACTGGGTGCAGAGGTACTCCCTAAGCAAATCCTCCCTCAGCACTCCACCTGGATGCCATTCATATCTGTCACCGGCACTGTCAGGGTCAAGGCGCTGCACTGTGTTGGTCCAAGCAGGCATTTTGCATGCTCAAAATTCATTAAACTCAAATAATCCTAAGACTTTTACACATGAAAAAGCAGATGAATGTGAGACAGAGTGGTTCAATGCGGTACAGGCAGAGGTTTCTTTAATGAAGGTATATTTACTCAGCGGAGCTGAAGGGCTGCTTCTTCACAGCAGGTCAGGGGCTGCTATGCAAATAATAATAAATACTTTGCACTTTTCAAGAACGCTTTACCCAAGAAGTGCTCTGCAAGCACGAACTGCACTAAGCCTCACAGTATCTGGAAGGAATCAGGGAGAAAACAGGAACCGACACTTCACCCAAGACAGAAACACAGAAGCCTCTTGAGTGGAAAGCACAGACATCTGATAGTACCAACAGCTTTCCTGACTCCCCCGTGAAAGCGCTCTTCCATCGCTAACCTCACATTCCTGTGGTTGGCAGCTTTCTAGAAACAGCAGCTCAGTATCGATTCAGAAAACAGAGTCATCTGTGGTTCATTACTCCCAACAGATTTCATAAGGGATCCTGCCTGATGCCTCAGCTGCTTCTAAGCCAGCTAAGCCTGGAAGATCTGGTGCTGGTATAAAATAGTAAAGCTTCTTATGAAATATCTCATATAGGACAAAAGCCACCACAGGGACAAGTTCATCAAGCCTGGAGAGATTCATGTGTTATTAGCTGGCTTTCCAGGAGGTCTCCTTGGGCTGGAAAGCAAGGTGCTGGGGAGCAAAGCACGCAAAGGGCACAATGATGGGCAGCGCCACTGGTCTATTCAACAGCTCTAGAAAGCAGAGGCAGCTGAGAACGACTCCATGCACTGCACAGAGAGGAACAGCTTCTGCCCTGCAAGATATTGGGCGGAAAAAGCAGTAACTGAGGATGGCCACGGTCAGAGCAGCATTACAGAAAGAAACAAAAGAAGGTTGCATGAAGGTTTCCAAAAGACTCCCACCTGGAAAGCCCTGAAGCTGTTTGTACAGCTGTAATGTGACCTGAAAGATTTCCTTCAGACTGAAGGAGCAGTTTTCCTTCCTTGCCCCGAAGAGCCTGCAGTCCGTCAGCCAGGAGGGCTGGGACCCATCGCAAGGAACACAAGGGAGATCTGCAGCACTGTGCCACAGCAGTCACCTCCACCGCTCCACCTGCAGAGGTGGGATCACACCATGAAGACAGGCACTATGGGCAAACGGGAGTCCTTGACCCGTGAGACGACAAAATGCAGCCGGGCAAAAGAACTGTTCCCTTCAGCGAAAGTACTTCCAAGTCTCATCTCCAGTGGGAGAGGCGGGGTTCGAGATACAGACACAAAATCCTACAGCTGACTCTGGAAGTGGCAGCCTGCAGATAGAACCTGCAGGGAACTGAGATTGGGATCTCAAACAGCGGCAGAGCCCTGAGCTGCCTGCTGGAGCCAGCATCACTGCACTCCTAAGATATCAACTTATTTTGAAATCAATACCAAGATTTATTGATCCAGGAAGGAAATACCAACTGAAAAAGAAGCCCAGTCGATAGCAATACCAATAGGTAATAAGTTTTAATGGAGACCAGAAAAAACCCCTATCTGAATTTTGTTCTGGGGCAAAACTCTGCATATGCTGATAATCACAGCCCAGGAGAGCAAGGCAGGGACTCCTCGCTATTATGCTCATCTTCACATTGACCATCTCAGATGCCAAGGTCCGAGACAGCACATCACCACTGAGTGAATGAAAAGAGAAACCTTATTAGCTGTTAACACCGATCTGTCTGGCAGAGGACGAGCTGCTAATACAGACTACCTTGAAAATCATAGCAAGAAATTCAACCTGCACTGTCAAGGCCAGATCCAAGCATGTAACTCAGCAATGGCAGGAGTTCAAGCACTTAAAATGTCTTTTGAAACCACAGTAGAATCATGCTTTCCCATCCCTCTTAGAAATGGACTCCACTGAATGTCAAGGCCCTGAAAGGCAAAACAAACAAAACAAAAACAAACAAAAAAACCCCAAACCCACAAACCAGCTCTGCTTGACTGCGGCTGGGAGAGTTTGTTGCAGGAATTTCCCTTCGTTTGTCAGCAAAATCTCTTCGTCTATATAAAAATATAAATGGGAGTTTAGTTACCAGAAGGACATCCCTAATATTGGGGTAGGGACTGAGAAGAGATTCAGCGCTACATTTCTAAAATTGAGAAGCCAACGCCTTAACTCTAAAATATTTCAGAGGCAGCAAAATCCCACCTTCAACCACGCTCGCTTCAGGGAAGAACCAAGGATTTCTAAGGTGCTGCAGACCCACACAAAGCACTGAAACCTGCTGGGACCAAACTGCAAAAGTGCCATCCTGTAGCTCTGGGGGGCAAAGAACAGCTCCTGTGCTTTGCAGCACAACAGATCCAACCTATGTTTACAGGTTTCTAGGAAGCCATCACCTAAACTCTCCCTTTATTCCCTTGTCAATACCCACAAACAGCTTTAGAAGAACAAACAGCTCTTTCTGGCCCTTTGAAAAGGCTCAGGCAGTCCAATACTGCTTTGGGATATCTCACACTGCGGTAACCCCACGGCACTGAAGAGCTGCAGCGAGAGGTAGGAAGAGAGATTTGGAGAGCAGGGGTTTTCCTCATAGCGATGACTGGTGTATGGGCTAAAGGCTGCCAGCGCCCAGGGAAGCAACTGGCACAATATGACAGCCCTGCAGGAGGATAATTGGGCAGACAGCACTGTGCAGTCAAACTAAAGCGTTTACTGGCTTTAATTTTTAATTGTGCAAAATGAAGAGAAAGAAGCTGGGGAATCAGAGCTGCAGACAGATGCACGTGCATGTCAGGTGCTCTGAGGCCTTTGTGCCAAGCCAAGCACCTCGATGAGCCAAAGCACCAACCTCAACAGCACCGACTTGGATGCGCCCATCACGCTGACTGCTGCCAGGCTCCCTTCTGCTCTCCGCCCTGGCAGAGGAAGAAGTGCTCTCCCCTCTGGTTTGGGAGGGCACAGCGTGGAGGGAGGCGGAGCAGGCAAGGGGAAAGGCACCACATGCAGCAGTCACAAAGGCAGATACGTGAAAACCAGCAGGTATAAAGTCAGCTCCATGAGCTACCTCAACCAAGCCATAGGCTCCATCCAACCTCATGTGTAAGAAAGTCGTTGGCATCCATGTCCCACCATAGAAACACTCATAAGGAAGCAGGAGCCACCTGAGAAGGGCTCCTTTCCCCTCTGCATCACTCAAAAAAGTTTGGCTTCTCATGAAGGTAGAGCACTGCTCATTTGCAGGATGGCTTTTCTCATTCACAAATAGATGCCTTGCTCTGACACCCCTTTGTTCAAAGGCTTGGATGGAAGGATACAGACAAGCAGGTCCCCTCCACCATAAAAATCCCAGCGGTTGACCCATTGGTCCCACTGACTGCCTAAAGTTGTTCACCTATTCCCAATAAAGGGCTTTCCAGCACTGTTTGTCTTTGGAGGCAGCCTGGGAGAGCACAATCACCATCAGACACATCCAAGCCTTTCTATTCCTTTTCCAAAAGGATACCCAGTCAGCTCCAAATGACTCACTGAAAAGCCCTGCATCCCACCAAGGGAAAAGCCTGAACTATTGTGTGACTAAAGCCGCTGTTTGTATTATATCTCTGCATATGGCCAGACTCGGCATGAAAATTAAAAGGAAGGCTGGCTCCATAAATATTGCAGTGTGAACAACACAGAGGTCTTTGCTGGATTATCACCACTAAAAGGAACTGCAAAGCATCCAACTACACAAATGAAAGATGTTAATAGAGTGGTCCCAGCGGAGAGGAAGGCTGTATATTACGTGGAGCTGCTTTCACATCCTGCAAAATGTGCAGATTTAAATAACGTCCCCCTTTCACACAGAATAAATCTCAGCTTTTTCCACAAAGAAACGCAGCGCATGCCTATGCCAGCCTACTCTAGTGGGCAGATGGCTTTCGGGAGACTTGGGTGACGGATTGAAGACCTGACATTTGTGTCCCTCGTTTGATGCAATGATACCAAATAGCTCCACTAGACGAGGCTGGGCTGTAGCATGCCTTCATATGAAATCTTCCCACCCGCAGTACTCTTTAAATACAAAGAAAAAAAGAAAGGGTTAAGACAGATTTTTCTCTCCAACCTTTTAATTAAGCCATTAGTCTCTTCCCCCTTAACCCACACAATGAAAGGAATGAGAGGCCTGTCTTCAGAGGAGCAAATGATTTCCCTAGAGTAATGAAGACGCATTATCATACAGAAAAAATCATTAGTTGCTATGTCCAGGACAATGCGATTGCTCAATTACTCCATTAAAACAGATAGCACCCTTCCCAGTGCCCTAGGCGCAAACTTGAAAGAGATGCATCCAAACGTACGAGCCCAGAGAAACATCGCTTGCTCAGGAGAAGACCTGGACCAGTACAGAGGTCCTACTCGAATCTGTTTTCCAAGCCTTTGACCACTTCATTTTTAAGACACCACAGCAACATGCAGTAGATCTCAGGAGGATTTTCTCCAAGTGCTTTACAGTAGCAACAAAGAGCCTGGGGGGCTTCTCATCACATTGAGAAGGTCTCAGACAGCCTAGGAAGGATTCATCAGGAAGCCAAATGCTAGAGCATCTCTAGGCCTAGGAGGCACTTAATAACGTTTTGGGGGAATTGACGATGAAACACGATCAACAGCAGGGAGCTGATGTGGTGACCCAGTACGTCACTGAATCGCACCGTCAAGGAGACCTCTCTTGATGAGAAAAGACCACACGAGTCTCAGGTTCAATGCCAGGGATGACCCAGCTGGGTTTGTTGCAATGTCTGCAGCAGGGACTGTCAGCTTGGGTTTGGTTCCCCCTCTCTCCCCCGCCAAGCTCTAGGCTAGCTGCAAAATACTATTCACCCACAACTTACCTAATCAGGATGATCCAACTCACAATTTCCCCTCTTCATCGCCCCCAGGATGATTAAGAATAAGATTTAGTCATCTAACTAGGGTCCCATTATTCCTTCAAATATATAATTTCAGTACTTCTCTCACCTACTGAGATACCCATTAGAAAAATGACTCATTAGCTCTTCCCCCTGCATCTTCGGCATAATACTTCCAACATACAGATGTGGGTCAACTGATGCTATTCATGAACTCCCATCAAACCCATTCAATTGTTCGGACTGAAAGACGGGGGGAGAGTGGGTGTCAAAAGTGAAAGTGTTTTATTTAGACATTTCCCCCTCTACATGAAACATTTAGACTTTTTCCCCCCCAAGACATCTCTGAAGATAATTTACTTTAAAAAAGGGTTTTTTTAAGTCTGAACAAAGAACACATCATATCAGATGAAATGTTTTATTTGACCTGAAACAAATATTTTCAGTCTTGTTTTCAGTTAACCCAATATAGCATTTCTTCAGTTTTTCAGTTCAGACAGACAAGGGGGGAAAAAAAAAAAAAAGAAAAATCAATTTCAGAGCTCCATACACAGCCCATTCTGTAACAGTTGTCAAAAGGACTGCAGCTTATGTTAATATTAAAATACTGCTCCAGCAATTTATGAACGTTATCTGGAAAGCTAGGGCCCAAATTAGCAGAGATGAAGCAAGTTACCCAAGATAACGCATTCTGACATTAATCTCTTTCTATTGTTCAACTAATCTTAACTAGATATAGGTTTACACTGAAAAAATGGAGGAAAGCTGGATGGTTTACACAGGTTTGAGATGATTTCCAGAAGTGTTTCCACCCCTTGGTGGGCAAAGCACACGTCTGCGCCAGAGGTGCTGCCTAGGCAATTTTAACACGGCATTTTTCAAACCAGGGCTACCACGAGTAGGCGTCTAAGGCAGACACACCACCCCTACTAAAAATAACAACTGCTTTAGGAAAAGCTGGCATGATGTTACCTCCTGACCAGGCTGTGAAGCTGTGGCTGATAAGTATTGCCGCAGTCTCATAAGGTACCACTGTAAACTCTCTCTCCACCTGATATGCAAACCACCAAGAGCAATCTTCAGAGAAGTCAGTGGCACACAGAGCTTTGGAAATGGTTTCAAACATGCATTGGTGCAGGATGGCTCAGTGATGAGGGCTTCAGCCTACTTCTGGACCCACAGTACTCAGCCATCCCAGAGCGATGCTCCTTACAGCTTCCTACGCATCACTCCAAAGGACACCCCACAGGTTTTTAATACCTGTATCCTAGTGAAATCATGCAAAAGTTGGGGCCCTGGTTTTGATTACTCCATGCCTCAATTCTTTACGTGAAGAATGCCATACTTGACTACTTTGGAGAAGGTGTAAGGCTGGTAACCTCCCAGACTACAAGACAACCCGTGTGTGTATACACACACACAATAACATCGAGTTTCAGGGCAACCAACAGTTTGCAGCTACACGAGGTACATCCCCCATCACAGCAGCCATGCAGGCAGTGGATATCATGGCTTAGTTTCAGGCGCTGGTGCTGCATACGGCGGTTGCTTTAGTTAAATGCAAACTAGCAATCTCTGCCTTCACATATGACAATTGCCATGCGATTTCTGTCTCATTAAGCTCTGAAATGTAAAACAAATGGGATTTATATGGCTGCTGTTTGGCGTTCACTTGCTCAGTGTCAAGTCTTGCCTTTAATGGCTCTTCGGTCTCGTCACTGTCTTGAGATCGCTTTTGTTTAGCTTCTGAGCCAGCACAATACCTGATGGTTCACCACTACAGGCTGAAATACAACGCGGGGAAAAAGACAGACACGGGGTAGCTCTAGCAAGCAAACCCCCTATTTCCACCCCCAGGCTGTGACACCAGCTAGCCCAGATCTCTGCTGTAGACTTCTGTGCCTCAGTTCCCCTCATCTGATACTGTCAGATTCACACAGACTATTCAACTCCCAGCCCTCAGCCCAACAATCCAGCATATTTATGCATTGTGCATGGAACAACGCACTCTGAAAAGCGCTTATTCATAAGGCTGGGATGAAAAGAGGTACGGGCAGCATTCTGGAGGTATTTTGGAGAACGTGGACCGTGAGTGAAATGCTATCCCACTCGCAAAACAGAAAAAAGCTAAAGGTTGGTTACAGAGCATTTGACTCCAGCATAAGTCCTGGAGAACAGGCGAGGTGCCTGCGGACTGGAGGAAAGCCAATGTCACTCCAGTCTTCAAGAAAGGCAAGAAGGAGGAGCCGGGGAACTACAGGCCGGTCAGCCTCACCTCCATCCCTGGAAAGATGATGGAACAGCTCGTTCTGGGTGTCATCTCAAGGCGCGTGGAGGAAAGGAAAGCTATCAGAAGTACTCAGCATGGATTCACCAGGGGGAAATCATGTCTGACTAACCTGATAGCCTTCTACGATGGCATGACTAGATGGATAGATGAGGGGAGGGCGGTAGATGTGGTCTACCTTGACTTAAGCAAGGCGTTTGACACGGTCTCCCACAGCATCCTCATAGGGAAGCTTAGGAAGTGTGGGTTAGATGAATGGACAGTGGGGTGGATAGAAAACTGGTTGAAAGATAGAGCTCAGAGGGTTGTGATTAGGGGCACAGAGTCTAGTTGGAGACCAGTGACGAGTGGTGTTCCCCAGGGGTCAGTACTGGGTCCAGTCCTGTTCAACATATTCATCAATGACCTGGATGAGGGGATAGAGTGCACCCTCAGCAAGTTTGCTGATGACACCAAGCTGGGTGGGGTGGCTGACACACCGGAAGGCTGTGCCGCCATACAGAGAGACCTGGACAGGTTGGAGATCTGGGCAGAGAGGAACCTTATGAAGTTCAACAAGGGCAAGTGTAGGGTGCTGCACCTGGGGAGGAACAACCCCATGCACCAGTACAGGTTGGGTGCTGACCTGCTGGAGAGCAGCTCTGTGGAAAGAGACCTGGGAGTCCTGGTGGACAACAGGATGACCATGAGTCAGCAATGTGCCCTTGTGGCCAAGAAGGCCAATGGCATCCTGGGGTGCATCAAGAGGAGCGTGGCCAGCAGGTCAAGGGAGGTCATCCTCCCCCTCTACTCTGCCTTGGTGAGACCGCACCTGGAGTACTGTGTCCAGTTCTGGGCTCCCCGGTTCAAGAGGGACAGGGAACTGCTGGAAAGGGTGCAGCGGAGGGCTACGAGGATGATTAGGGGACTGGAACACCTCTCTTATGAGGAAAGGCTGAGGGATTTGGGTCTCTTCAGTCTGGAAAAAAGACGTCTGAGGGGTGACCTTATCAACGCTTATAAATACTTAAAGGGTGGGTGTCAGGACGATGGGGCGAGGCTCTTTTCAGTGGTGCCCGGGGACAGGACAAGAGGCAATGGGCACAAACTGGAACATAGGAAGTTCCACCTAAACATGAGGAGGAACTTCTTTACCCTGAGGGTGGCAGAGCACTGGAACAGGCTGCCCAGAGAGGTGGTGGAGTCTCCATCTCTGGAGACATTCAAAACCCACCTGGACGTGTTCCTGTGTAACCTGCTCTAGGTGACCCTGCTCTGGCAGGGGGGTTGGACTAGATGATCTCCAGAGGTCCCTTCCAACCCTATGATTCTATGATTCTATGATTCTATGACTCTAGCAATCATTCACTGAGGTACAGAGAATACTCCCAGAACAGCACATTGCAAGCACATTATTTGGGGTAAATTTAACAAGTGCCACTGGTATACAGGCTGACCGATGCTCGGCACAAAGATTCATGATCACAGGTCTCCAGAGCCACGAATCTGATCCTTTTCTTCCGATTCCAAACACCAATCACCCACTGATGCTCCACAGACTGGAAGCACCAGCAAGGTGGCCCCTAGACCCAGAGCATCTTCAGCAACACAACTAGCCATCGAGTGTCCCGGAGCTAAGTCAAGGGGATTCACTTAAACCAGAAGATTTGGGATTATTACCTACGAAAGGGTCAGAGAGCATCAGCCTCCACTTACAAGGGCAACCCAGCAGCCTAGCATTAATGTTGAATTTCGCCAAAAGCAACGCAGGTTCGGGTGCCAAACTTTGGTCACCTTAAAAGGCATCACATTTACCCAAAGTATCGGGGAAAAAACTTGGCATTAAAGGCAGACTGAAACACCCCAAGCAGAGGTGCCCAGAGGGAGAAGCATCTCCAAGAGCTGGCAGGTGCTGGATTCTCCAGCCAAGCACAACCACCCAAGGATGCTCAAGGAGCCAGAAGCAGGACAATGATTCCACTCCAGCTCCCATTGCCCCTGCCACAAGGCCACCGTCTCACCCCACAGAAATATTGTCATCTCGGGCACGAAACGTCTTGCAAGCAGCACAGCGAGCGTGCAAGAAATTGTAATGCCGGCGGCACAAAGCTGCGCGGAAGGAGACGTATTATGGAGAGCCTGCAAAACCGGGGAGAAACACAACGACAAAAAATGAGGTTTCTATGGGAAGCACAAAGCCGGACATTGTTCAGCAAAGCCCCGCTCCGCAAGCCGAGGCAGAGAACCTCGTACAAAAGCAAGAGCTCCCACTGATGCCATTGTCGAGCGCATAGAGCAGAGAAATCTCTGGAAGAAAAGCAGACCCCGTGACAATTATTTATCGCCACGCAAACATCTTCCGTCTTGTCTTTTGTTGGTGCAACACAGACCACATGTGTCTCCAGCCAGGGAAAGAAAAGCTACCAGCAGGATCAAGGAAGGCTGAGATTAATCTCGTTTCATGTAGATAAAAAAAAAAACCTCAAGCAATCAGTTTTAAAATTAATATTAAAGTTGTAAGTCACCTTTGCTATATTAAAATATAAACTGGAGCATACAATAAGCCCCAAATAAGCCCCACTGGCAGTCAGACCAGCTCCCTTATCAACTCTAACATCCCCTGTAAAATAATAACTGGAAGCCAGACTGCTCTGAGAGAAACTCGCTCTCCCGGGGCAGTGCGATGTGACCCAATTCCTGCTGCCATTTCAGAAGCCCTCGCTTGGCCGTTTTTCAGCATGCCAGCAATGAACTCAGCTGCAGCAGAAGTCATCTGGGGATGGAGAGCTGGCATGGAAAGACTGAGCATAAGCTATACACTGGGTGTATCTGCTGTAGATATGGGACAGGGAAGGAGAACACAAAGGGACACGGTGCTGCAATTCAGTGAAGCACCTGGGCTTTGGTGTCTTTTTTTCCCTCCCCACTAACGGTGTGGAGTTTTGGGAACCGCTTTTCTCCTAGCCCTTGGCTTTCCCTTCTCTGTCAGTTTTCTCAATGTTTCCAAACTTTCTTCTCTATTGCCGACTTTGAAAGAGGCTGAAAGGCTCCTGTTGAGGGAAAACAGCATGGGTGGACCACAGCAGCGCCGAAGGAACCTGGCCTCAGCAGCACGGCATGCCGCGGCAGAGCAGGATTGATGGACACCACAGCCAAAGCCCATATGCATCATCCCAAGGTCAGCTGCTGAAAGACACCAGAAGTAGCAGCCCAGTGATGAAGGGAACGGTCATGGTCTGAGGAGGAACACAGGCAGCCGAGGCCAGCAGGTACCCACGCTTGCCCTGAGCACTACTGCAAAGTCAAGGAGAGAACGGAGGCATGCTCCGATTGTTTTGCCTATGGACTACTGCATTCATCATCAAGTGACTCATGCTGGCTACAACCAGCTCAAACACAGTAGTGTTCCCGCTTCACCATGTGACAAGTCCATACCCAGACCCAGTTAGCACCAGTATAACATTAAAGCAGCATCTCTGGTTAGTTAATGTGGGGTGAAACTGTCCTTTCATCTCCATGGACAGCTGCCCCCACAAGGGTTTAGAAGGACTGAGCCAAGAGCTGCTGGAGCAGAGACCACCAGCTTCAAACACACATGCACAGGGGGCAAGTGGGTCTTGGGGAAAAAGCAAGGGTCCTCGTGCTGCCAGAGAGCTCTGCCACCAGGAGAGCTGCACGAGCTGCTTTCCAGCAGACTGCTGCCTGCTTGAGAGGGCTCCAAATAAATAAAGCCAGTGCCTCATTAGCATGCAAATCTATTCAAGCCCCCATTTCAATCTGAATTCTATGCATACGATCAGAGTGCAAAATGCAAATCATACAAATGCACCCATATGAAGAAACAAGCAGGAACTCTGCACAAAGGGATTAGGGCCAGGCTGCTTCCCTCCAAAGATTACAGTGCTGTGGGGGGGCTTTTGTCAGGGAGCATCCTTTAATGGTCACCGGTCATGCAGCGCTGAGCTTTGCCTACAAACTACTTTAAAAAGCCCTGCAACTCTGGCTCCAGCTGCTGGAGCCATGCCTTCTTTGAGACAGGTTGCAGGAGACAGGAGGAGGGTGGCGGACAAACCAAGGACAAGAGGCAAGGGGTGCAACAGCCTCAGCACTCACAGCTAAGGGTCTCCCCAAGGGATCAGCACCCTTTCAGATTGGCCTGAGGGAACCAGAGATGTCCTCAGTGCTCCTCCAGCAGCCCCCAAAAGGCAGCACTGGCCAGCATCTCCCCAGCACTGGCCACTTCACCTACCAAGCCAGGGCTACGGGCCAGGATAGCCAGCTCAGAGCAGCAAGGTGGGTCTCAAGCAGCAGAGACCATGAAGACGAGGGTCATCACCCACTGGCCAGCCCCAGCGTCCTAATGACAAAGGAGATGATGCTTTCCCAGTCTTAAAAGGCTTCACCGCTCCTTTCCCTGGAGCTTCGGCTGGGAAAGGTTTGCAAGGAGGAGAAACAGAAGCCCAGCTTAGAAGGTCCTCTGCAGGCCAAGGTCAGATGAAGGGAAGCCCAAGGCACCCAATTTTAGCAAAGTAAGGCTCTGAGCTCTGCTCTACATGAGCCTCAGGCCCTTTCTCCAGCTTACTGACCCCCACAGCGTGGGAGATCCTGCTCCTAGTCGGACACAAAGCTTGGGCAGAGCAGATGGGAGGCTGTGTGCATTCACTTCTCCCTCCTACGCGCACAAAATCCTCAACCCACCATTTATCGTATTACATTTTCATTTTAAAGTAAATATCTGTTTTCAATTAGTACTTACAGTGAGGGGCATGCATCACTGAGAACACTTATTTCTCTTCCTTTCATTATTAGATTAGAAGTCGCTCAAGTTTAACTACATTTAACAGCAGCAGAGACATAACTGTTCTGCAGACATTAATCCCCTTCCCACCTCCACCCCCAAAAAGGCTCCGATCCAGCTAACGCAAGCCTCAGGACTGAGTCTCCAAATCAAGGTGCTGGCACACAAACCTGCTGCAGCCCTGGCCAACCTCTCAGAGCCTGGCCACCAGTTCCCTGCACGTCCTGCCTCCAGGCTGTTAAAAAAAAAAAAAAAATCCCATTGCTTTACTTTCCTGTCACAAAATCTGACCGCCTTGCAATTTCACCTATGCAGCAAAGGGGCTCGCATGGACTTCCCCAAGGTTACATGAAGTGAATAAAACCTAGAGCAAAGACTTGCCCAAAACCTTACAAAAACAAACCCCAAAAGCATAGGCAATCAACTACGTCTGGTGCTCAACCTACTCGTTCGGTCCCACTGGATGATGGGCATGCATGTCACTTGGCTAGACAATATTTTTCCTCAAGTCTCCCAAATGTGTCCCAGTCTCCTCATCTTCATCCCACTCAGGAAAGCCCTTCCTCCCAAAGAGATCATGAGATCATCCCCCAAGCACATCCAGGCGCTGCCTGCTCAGCCCTCTGCTAGAGCACTTGTAAGCATAATAGTACTATTATACTTTGCTCATTATGCCTCATTTTTATTACATGGCCTCATTAAGTTAAGAAGCCTCTGTAATTTAACTGCATCTCTTGGTCGTCGCACGGGGGATCCAGCTGCGTGTTTCGTCAATCACTTTATTAAAAACATAGGACAAAAATTACTATTATACCCATTACTGCCCATCAATCTCTTCAATTGCCTCTTAGGTCCCTTCTTTACCTGCTCAATGCACCAGGGCCAGATGAATATCTTAGGCACCTTTATAATCTTTCCATATTTTCCAATAATTATGAGCTGATTTTAAGGGTGCTTTCAGAGAAGAGCAAGTAAGGCATGTGTTGGCACACGATGGCCTCATGGTGTACAGGAGAACGGGTAATAAAAGCATGCAACCAGACCAAGACAAATAAATTGTGTGTTAGACAATAAAATGTAATTGTATTGAACCTACCACAAGATGCTTTACAGACAAATAGATCAGGTTAACACTGTTTTAGAATTAAATATACTGTGACAAATTGGCACGCTGTGAGAGCCATCGTGGTGAGTTCCAGGCCAAAGGCAAGAAGAGATCTACACCCCATCTCCAAATCCCAGAGAAGGATGATTGTCAATCGATAGTCAAATAGTTTCTACAACAGTTTCCCAGCATCCCCTCATCCACCAGAGGACAGTGGTACTTGCTATCCTTTGTTTGCAAAAAAAAAAAGAAAAACCCCTTCCTGAATTCAACGTTAAAATTGCAAAATATCAAAACATGTTACTTTGGTAAGTCTACTTCAAAGTTTCCAAGTCATAATTCTCGTATGTTTCCTGCTCCACAAGTTTCAGAAGTTCAACTTTTCTTCCTGATTTTGAACAAGATGCTTCCACTGGGACAGCAACTCTGATCTGCTCAAGTCAGCAGCAACTTGCACAGGTTAAGAGCACTACACGGATTTCTGTGTACGCTTGGGAGAAAGCCAAACCATGGAGAGAAACCTACCTGCTGCAGAAAAAAAAAAAAAAAATCAATATGCTGGATGAAAAGTTTGCTACACCCACCACTGTAAAGACATCGTGTCAAGGGACACCAGCCATTTGGCAACTGCATATGGTCCTCTTCTCTTTCTTGAGAAGAGATGTTTCACTCTTTGCCCTTCTCCTCTCCCTCATCCCTACTCACTCCCAGGAAAAACCTACTTTGCCTGGTTAGCACTTCCCCCTCCTGGTTCACTTCCATCACAGAAAGGGTAAAAAAGAAAAAAAAAAAAAAAAAGGCAAATTTGGCAGATCGCAGGTAGTACACAAGAAGGTGCACAAAGATCCTGAACAAGTGTGGCAGATTCCACCTTGATGCAGTCGGCACCTTCTGGAGGAGGAGGAAAGGAAGGTGAGAGGTGTCAGCTCTTTAGAGGAAATCACAGCCTTAGGAGGAGGTTAGCATCCAAAGTCAGGCAATCCAAATGCCCTGGCGGTTGCCTTTCTAGCCAGCCCATTTGATGGAAGAGAGCTTTGAAGATTTCAAAGCGCAACGTGTTTTCTAGTTTATCACAAGTGTCTATCTTAAACCAATATTATCATTTTAAGCATGACCGGAGCAAGAGGAATCTTCAGAAACTGCTCCTGCCGCAGGAGATAGAAACTCGCACAAGAGGCAAAGAAAAAAAAATAAAAAAAAAAAAACCGAGATCCCTCAGACTTACACCACCACACAAGACCCCGACTCACATCCAGCCCAACAGCACTGCTGCTGCTATCATCGCGGATCTGTCAGGAGGCGACATTTACACTGTTCTGGTCTTGACAGCAAAAGGCACTTCAGCTCTCCCATGAAGTTTTCCCCTCTGCCCTTTCTGAAGCGTACATCTCCGTATCGCTGACACCAGGCCCCTACGCTGCAACCCAAGTGAAGGGAAACTAACATTTTCCAAGGGATGGCAGGCAACAGAGACAGCCATCATCTCTTAAGCCTCCTACGTTCACTGTCAGCCAAACACACCCCCAGACAGTGCGGGAAGAGCAGGTACACGGGACAATGCCCACCCCGACAACCAAGCCACCCATGCAAAGTCCGCAAGGAAAAGCATTCAGTAAATCTTCCACCGCTCCAAAGTGAGAGCAGACCACAATATCCAGGATGTGGTGTTGGGTCAGGACAACTTTAGGCATGCAGAGACTGAGCTGGACTGCAGAGGTTACCTAAGCTGCGCTTGAGAATTGGGTTTAGGCATGTAAAGGCTGAGGGACAGCAGAGATGAAGATGTTTCCCTTGGTCTCTGGTGGGGAAGCCTACGAGCAAGGGAAAACGAGCAGTGTTGTCTCCCAAGTACAGAAAAAAAATGCCTGTCTTGAGTTCACCTGGCAATTTCCATTATTATAAGTGCAAATAAAGGAAATCCCAGGAAATATACCAGCAAGTCAAGCTTCAGCTTAGACAGAAGGAGTTAATTTACAGCCACTCAAAGCTTTGATATCTTAAACCTTTTCAGTCTCTGGACAAGAGGAGGAATAAGCATAGACAGTGTCAGACTCTGTGATTGGGAGGACAAAACACTGCAAACAGCTGTGCCTAATTTTAGCATCTGTTGGTTCTGTTTCTTCAGCACTTGCGGGTGGTGGGGGGGGTGGCCCCGTCACTCCCAGCTTGTTAAAGACACAGCCAGAAGGAGAAGAGAGGAGTGTTAAATCACACTCCAGGGATTAGCTCATGGGAGAGAGGAAAAAACAATGCAGCGAGACACAGCTGACCAGTGATGGCATCCCTTCCCTGCCACTTCTGTGGGTTACTCTTTGCCTCCCGAGGATGCACGGAGGGTTCATCACCTCCATGCATCACATTGCCAGACTTGTGCGCATTTATCACCAGGGGCCAAGCAGCAGTGGGTCAGGCACAGCCCCACATTCCCCCCCTACTCCCGCACCCTTTCTGGGGTTTGAGCAAGCCCGTGGCATTTGCACCACTATGTGCTCCCTGGCAGGGTCACTTCAAGATCTGCCCCGTTGCCTGGAGGTGCGTCCAACCATGGCTACAGGGTGACCACTGCTCCTCAAGAGAGGGGCAAGGGCTTCAGAGGGCCCCCAACTCCTCTCCCCACCCCATCCTTCCAACCTCTCTGCAGCACAGGAGGGGGAATGGCCCCGGTTGCTGGACCCCAAGCCTCAGGCTTGGTGCTTCCAGCCTCCCCGCAGAGCTGGAGACCAGCCGGTCGCCTTGCTCCCGGTCCGAGAGAACCGCTCGGCTCCATGCAAGCGCTGCTGCTGCCACCGCCAGGCTGAACCGAAAAAGTGAGGATAAAAACTGCATTAGCTCTGCCAGGTGACCTGGTTTGAGATTCAAAATACTCGGGTATTCCTTCCCTGCTGCACCCCTGGCGCTCCCTTCCTCTAGTCTGAATTATTAAGACACCCCACATGTCCGCAAGCTGTTTCTTCAGCACTGTAAATGCGCAGCCTAACGAGGCGAGAGCCACAGCCAGACTCCGGCTCCTCGAACGAGCTGCAAAAACCTCCGACAGCTCGCAGGGGCTGCTAGGACACGACTGGGATGCTCCGCTCAAGTCACCTGGAACAGCAATAGCCAGTCATTAAAATACACACTCTGCAGGGTAACAAGTCCACACAGACCAGAGGCAGAGACAAGGCATTAGAGGAGCTGATAAGGCTCATCTGCTTGCTAACGATTTTGTCTACAGTTATTTTTGTGCAGCTGGGAACAAGTGGCTACAGTCAGCTACTTGCCAGCTGGGGAGAAAGAAGCGGTTTTGCATCGTTGGGAATGGAAATACATCCAGCTCAGCCCCCCACCGCGCTCCCAGATTTTCTCTCCTTGCTGGCAGCGGGTGTGAAGCTTGCCACGGACCAACCCAGACAGCATCTAGTGACATCTCAGGGTGACCGGCGAAGATGCAGTGCAAGGGGTGGTAAAGAGCAGGCTTTTCCTGCACCTGCAGCTTGAAGAGAGGATTTAAACCTCTGCTGACAATTGAGCAACACCTCAATGTGCTGGCTGGATCCAGATCCCTTAACAGAAGCCAGATGCCCTTGCCTGTTTGGCAGGGAGATACTCTCATTCATGCAGCTGAAGGCAGAGCAGCAATAGGTGACCATCTCCTTTCCTCCACACGTATAAGCCTTGCCAGCATGGACTAACCTCGCTCTTTTATGATGGCCTGCATCTCAGCAGCTTTGGGAACCCTTGATCTGTAGGCGAGCTCAGGGCTCACAGACAGTTCTCAAAGCACAACATGTTCCCCACCACAAAGCATCACATCTTGGCCTTGCTTTCCTGTCACCGCCAACTGCAGCCAAGCAACTCCCAGTTTGCACTGGAAAAAAGCAGAGGCAGATCCATCTGAGCACTGGTGGCCTGGTCAGATCTGCAGAAGGGTACTCATCCCGAGCCAGCAACTCCCCCTGCTCAAGCCACCACTGGGTAAATCAAGTTTTTGGCTTTGGGTTGCCAGCCGGAGCCAAAAAAAAGGAGGCACTCTCCAGAATCTATTAGCCTGGAGGGAAGGTCCATCGCACCCCATACCATCAGCTACCCCCTGCTGTAAGGTGCTCCTGCACCCCCTGTCTCCACATGTCCTTAGGATCCAGATACCTCCATCCAAAGCGGCTCTTTCCATCCCACATTCTCCACAGAGACTCACAAAATCCCTCCCGCTGTCACTGCCACGCTGGCCGTTATGCAAGTTCAGCTGTCTTAACTTGATGCTGAGCATACAAGTGGGGCTGACATTTATTTAATCCTCATAGTAATGTTGACTGTGTACTTACTGAAACACCTCATGCTTATGGAAGACATTTGTTTCCAAGCAGCTTATGCTAAATTGCAGTGATATAAAGGAAACACTTATCCAATATTGACATTTACTGACTGGCAGCATACAGCTTGAATACTCATTTATGCTAGTGGAGGTGGGGGGGAAGCCAGAGAAAGATTCAGGCCCTTCATTTCTGATCTTTTAATGAGTTAGGTAGTATTAAGGTAATGAGTGAATACCTGCCCAAAATGCAAGGTGGGACTCCAAACCCAATGGCTTCTCCCATTCACTCTCTGCTTGGGGAAATAGAAAGGAATATTGGACACACAGCACAAAGCTTTGATCCTTCACCCAAAAGGAAGTTTAAGAAAGTTCATCCCTTCCACTATCGGTGCATATTTCAACTGTAATTAGCAAGGCTCCCCTAGCCTGCAGCACGCATCCTGCTGGGCAGCAAGCTTCTGGAAAAAACGCCATTATCGTACATTTTTTATATTTCCCCTCCCAGAAAGACAGGGTTGCTGCTCAGCCAAAAGGCTCCTGAAATTTTCAGCATCAAAATCAGACCCTGGCACACCCAGGCAGGATGGACACGCCACGGCTTTGCCACATGCCATATTGAAAATGACAACAACGGACCCAAGAACATAAATTCACTAGCATTTAAGAGGTGAATTAGCCACCATCTGACCACATACATATCAAACCGGCACAGCAATTCGACGAAACACAAATTGGAAATGAAAGAAAGCATCTATTATCCTAGTTGAAAGGCTGACGTGCTTGCATCAATGGTTAATGAGCAGCAGTTATGGCAAAAGCCCTCAAAAAAACAATCACATCCTGCTCCACCCTGGTAGCCCAAAAAGCAGCAGACCAAAATCTTGCTGTAGCTTTTGTTGCAAGTGGGGGCGTTGAATGAACGCATTAAGACAAGATCTTATCCTGAAGTTAGCATCTGAATTTAACAATGCAAGTGTTCCACCTCCTACTTATATAGCATGTGACATTAAAAGAGGCAGGACGCCCAGAGCCCATCGCTAAGAGGTACACTCAAAGCACATTTAGATTTCAAGCTGTTTAATGCAAGTCAGTAAAAGGAAGAGCCACGTAACAGCCAAGTGACCTACAGCTCCTTCTGCTCCACTTTGGAGGCTGCCGCTGCCACCAGGGAAAGGCAAATACTTGAGCATGGGCCTTGCCAGCGAGGCAATGAATAAACAGCCTCAACTATGCTCAAAAGGCATATTGAACCAGGACATCTGTTAGGCCACGCTTTCCAGGACCAGAACCCAACGTTTGCTCTGTCCTACCACAATGCACGATTCAGACATGGATGTTTTCCTCTTCCTCCCTCGAGCAGTCTGGAGTACAGACGTGCTCTGAGGTGCAGTGAAGTAAGGGAATGGAAACCCACTGAGTTTTGAGTAGCATCAGGAGCCTGCTAGTCAACCCTTGCCTCAAAAGAGTAGCACAGGCTTTAAACTTCATTTCTTCCCAGCCAAGAGAAAAGAAATCCCGCACGTTTCCTGGCATGTCTGAAATTAATACTGCAGGCGATGGATTCACACACCCCCTTGAAAGAGCTGGGACAATTGCCAGCCCCGAAGGCAGGGCAGACCGCCTTAAAAACTCACAGCTCCTCCAACCGCCTTAAATCTCAGCAAATAAGAGACTGATTTACAACCAATTTGTTTCACCACCTATTGATTTATAAAATAAGCTTGTACGCGGTCACTATGACTCTGTCTCTCTCTTTGGCCAGAGGTAGCTCCCAATAAAGTCAAAGGAAAGACTTGTATTGCTCCTGAACAGAAGCTAAATTAGGGCCTTCATCAATTGTCATTATAAATTTGTCGGTCCTTAAAATAAATAAAAAAGAAAAAGCTGTTTTATCCTACAGTAAGGATCCTTGAAGTGATGCAAAGCCAGTTCTCCAGCAGCATTTTCATTAAGTCCCCCCCACCCTGCACCGCACCTCCAGCACGCCGAGGAGCTGAAAGCGAGGAGCACCGCGCAAACTTGCAAACCTGATCATTACATCAGAGGTTTGAAGCGAGCCACACAGACTGCTCGTAAGAAAACAGTTCATTCGAAGATGCTGATCCTCAGCCAATTCACAACCTAAGGGGCACATCGGCCTCTCCCCTTTATTTACGGCTCCAAAAGAAAGGAGAGCATTGAGCCTTTTTATTCTAACATATGCAGTCCGACTACAGAGAGACTGGGAGCTGGAAGCACGCAATGCGGGTAACCTGTCAGGGATTTCTGGGCACGTTTCTATTCCAGTTGGTGTCCCCTAAAACAACAGGAAAGCACAGAAGTAATCGACATCTGCCCGAGATGTGCTGTGCATAAACTGCCTGGGGACCTCCGCCTAACCTTGGAAGGGGGGAGGCCAGCAGGGATGCCATGTTAGCATCGGGGCAGGTGTTCCTCCTCGCTTTCCTCCCTCCGGCAAAGGGCACCTGAACAAAACCACAGCTCCTCCCTCTTCTTCTTTTCAAATAACTGAAAGCTTGCAAGAAAGCCAGTTTGAGCAAAATCACCCGTGGTCCTCGCGCGAATCTCACTGCGGGAGGTACAGACTGAAGATGGGGAAGCACGCAGGAATCTACACTGTATTAAAACAGACATTGGAGGACGCAATCCTGCACTGTTCCTCCAGGATAGCCCAGACTGGATGACACCAGCTCTAGCCTGAGGCTTACTTCGGTTTCCCTCCCACGCAGGCCAGTTGTGAACTCCTGTGGCCCCACCAAACCCACACCTTTCCACCAGCAGCACCTCCCGTCTTCACAAAGCACCCTTTTCCAAACCATTACTCTCTTCTGCTCACGCATTCTTGGTTGCAACTTCTTGTGCTGCTAACACTCTTCCTTGGCTTAATTTTTAAAGCCCATTAGCACTTGCTCGTTTTGCAGCACCATCTGGACTCCTTGTGCTTCCCAAGCAGCTCCCCAGTGCCAAGATTCACCTGCTGGGTTCAGCAAACAGCCCAACACGTTTCTCTTGCAAAGCTACTCTGCTCTCTACATGGCAGGAGGAATTCACTTTAAAGAGGGATCACAACCACAGATTTCCAGGCTTCTCATTAGCAGGCTCATGGTTGCCAGACGCAGCAACCCACAAGTGCACCTTGCAACCAGTGGGATGCAGAGAGGGGCAAAGTCACCAGCCCTTGTACACACACCTCCCAGCATCCCATAAGCTTGCACTTTTGCTCCCTGTCACCCAGTAACCTCCCCTGAGATTTTAAAAATCCTCATCCTCAGGTCCTAACTGGTGGGGGGGGGGGGGGTGGAATGGGCCTGGTTCCTCCCATCAGCATAATTTCACCCTTCCCCACCTGCGGGCTGATGACAAGCCACTGGGAAGTTGAGCCACTGCTGCTAATAACGGGCCCCCTCTGACAGAAGATTGCAAAGCATTTGCTTCCAGGGAGGAACCAAGTGAGCTGTGAAGGAGAAAAACATACCCTGCAACACCCAGAGCACTCGGTATTCATCACCCTGAGGGAAAGCAAACATGCCTTTGGAAAGAGAGCCCCAGACAGGCAGAAATCTTCCCATCCAAGGTAAATTTCGGATCCTGCCAAATTCATCTAGGTTGTTACAGCACAGGCCAGCCAGAGGAGGAGGTGGTGGTTGTTGGTACATTCTCTGTGGTGCTCCTTCCCACAGCTGAAGCACTTTCCCCAGTTACTTCCAGCCTCACCCAGTTTGGAGCAGAGGAGGGAGGGGTAAGCTATTCACCAGGCAGAAGCAGCAAAGGCAGCTAGCTTCATGGCAGCATCAATTTCTTCCCACCAAGGGGCACCGCACATCGAGTCTCCACAGGAGGCAAATCCTGCTGCAACTTTATCTCGCCTCCCACCAAAGCTGTGGTCCTGACAGCTTTCATGGCGGGGAGGGAGGAGGAGATGGAAGAACAAGAAACACCAGGGGAAAAACAGCCCTGAAAAGGAAACCCTGACCTATCAACTTTCAGAAAGAGAAAGCGCAGGCGGTTTCAGACCCTTTGCGAGGGTGGAAGAGAGAAGATGCTCAAGGGAAGGCAATTTGTTCATCCCATATCACCTCAGGAGCAGCGCAGAAGTCAGCTGCGAAAGGTATCGCCCTCGCCCTCCTCAGCCAGGCAATGCCTGTGTGCGCCCAGGTGCAGCCTGGCCCCAGACAGGAGCAACAAGCACCTTCCCTCCTGCAACTCAGCCCAGAGCCCAAGTTTCAGCCCGCGCGGTTCGCGGAAACAGCAGGATGCCGGCATGCCACAAGGAGGCACAGGGCCCACGAAGTACAAACCCAAGGGCATAGGTGTACGGATCCAGGGATGGGAAAATGCCTTTCAGCTGAGGCTTCTGTGTAAGGGAGCTCTTTTTTTAAACCAGGATCTGAACCATGGACTCCAAAGCAAGGTTTTCTGGGGAGATGATCCTCCCATCCCTGCTGCCCTTGGCTCAGGGGAATTTAAGTCCTGCCTGCCTCATTATGGCAAATTCCTTCAAGCCACTTTGGCGTCGCAGGCAAGCAAAGGCTGCCCTGCCTGCTCCTCATCCATGAAAAGGAGCCACAAACTCCTGACAGGCAGGATCAAGTGATTTTAATTGTTCCTTCAAGTGAGTTTCGGCCCACCAGCCCCCTCCAGACTGAGGCATGGCCGCCCTCTGGGTGCCCACTTAATATCCCATCCCCATGGCCCACCAGTTTAGCAGCACTTTTGCCCACAGAAAGCAAATGCCACCGCATCTGGACACACCAGAACAACCACAGCAGCTGCTCAAGGGGAGGCAACTGCAACATATGCTGGAAAATAAGCTTCAGTTCCTACACCCAGGCCATTCCTCCCCCAAGGTACCATGTGCTTTAAGGAATCCTTCGCATGAAATCCTATTAGGCAGCCTTTGCATGGTTTCACCCCAAAGGGGAAAGCCACGATGCTGCCAACAGACCCTTTCTCATGTACTGTGAGCAGCAACTCCATAGAAATGCATTTGGTTCTTCCTACAGGACAAAACAGCCAAAAACGCTCTGCAAAGACACTCTCTCTCTGCCTCATAACCCGGCATGAATAAGCAAGGTACCAGATGCACACTCCTGACGGTACAGACAAGGGAGACAAATCAACTGAGCTCAGGCTACGCACAGCAGAGCCGAGGAGCCACGGCAGCTTTGGAACACAGGCGCTATTAAAAAGTACATTAGCCCTTATTAAAAATAATGGCTGCAAAAGGGAGGCGGAGAAGGAAAAAAAAAAAAAGAAACAAATCCCTGCTGGATCCCAGATACAAACTTACTCAGCTCTGCTAGCAAACTGCCATTTGACCTGCAGGGAGTTGAGAGATTCGTGGGAGCAGGGAGAGATGCGAGAAGGCCAGGATCAGCTTCCAAATCGCTGATATCCCCAGACCCGCTGCTGCCCTGCTGTACCAGGGAGAGTTCAAGTTTGTTCAGCCAGAAATCTACACGGAAGACACAGTGGGTTTCTTTTGTGCAGAAGCAAAGGCGAATGCAAACACAGCTTTCTCCCTGAAGGAATATTAGTACAAGCAGAGAGAGGGAAAGAGAAAAGGGGAAGGGAGGGCAGCGTGGGAGCCCAACATCACATCCGAGCCCAGGAAAAGAGGAGGTAAGGACAACCAGAAGCCCCGCCACCTCTAAACACAGCATCCCTGCTCAGGGAATAGGGGGAAACACAGCGTATGGTGGGGGATGTTCAGCAATAATGTCTGGCTGAGCAAAAAACCAGCTGCCCGTTGAGAAGCACTACTCTCTCCAAAAGTTTTATCCTTCATTTAATCAACAGATGGACTAGCTGCGTGGGTTTAGGGTTTGGGCTTTTCCCCCCCCACCATTTTTTTTTTTTTAAAGCAACCCCAAGCCCTACCCTCACAAAAGCTGGCTTCAGGACCACAGCGTCGTGACACAGATGGTGTTTGACACCGGCGTGGCAAGGGGATGAGCAGCAGATAGGCGAAGCTTGGGTCTGGCTGGAGCTCAGCGTCCTCCACAGGTGACAGAGAGCCCAAGGACCAGGCACGTAGAAGCGTGTCAAATACAGCTTCCCAAAACGCACCCCAAATCCTTCTTTAATTTTTATTGAACGGGGTGGGGGGACAGGGGAGACAAGCTGGTAGCAAAGTTACAGGGGAAAATCCTCCGGATTCCCAGGCTCCTGCCCCGTCGGGGCGGTGGGATGCTGCTGTGACACCCCCCCACAGCACCGCCGCGGGGGCTCCCCACCTCCCCTCGGCTGGCTGCATTCAAAGCAACTCTTCCCCCCCGCGCCGCCTTCCCCCAGGAGCAAATCGCTCCCTACCCCGGCTCTGCAACCGCAGGCTCCTCCGCGCAGCCAGCGGGGGCTCCCCGGGCTGGATTTTTTGGGTGAATTTAACCATCCATCGCCTCCCCAGGACCGGCGAAAGGACCGGGCGGCGATGGGGATGAGGAAGGGGGGGGGGACTGTTGCTGAGCAAAGCCGTGTTTACACACAAACACGATCTAATTAACGGAGCTGGAGCAGAAAGAACTCATTTGCATGCTAAAGATTTTTCCCTTTCAAAAAAAAAAAAAAAAAAAAAAAAAGGCAAGCTGCCTCGCCAGAGATGCACGAAAAACTCTGCAATCCTCCCTCTTTTCTCCCCACCTTGTGCATGGAGCAAAAAGCACACGCAGCCCCCCCCCACCTCACCTCCCCAAACCCCACCGACCAAGGGGGGGACCCCCCGCCATGCTCCCCTCCCGTCCGCCCCGCTCGGAAACTAAGTGCGGCGCCGGGGTCCTACCGTGGCTGAGCAAGAAGCACCCGAGGAGGAGGAGGAGGAGGTCTGCCTGGAAAGCGCTCATTCCTCAGGGTGGGCTCGGCGCCGGGGGGAAAGGGGGGCTTCAGGCCGCCGCCGCCGCCCGCCGGCTCCGCTCGCCCGGCTCCATCGCCGCCGCCGCCGCCGCCGCCCCCCCAGCTCCTCCCCCGGCAGCGCTGCCTTGACTGGCGGAGCGAACCTCGCCGGCGCAGCCTGGCTTTTTGAGGAGGGGGGGGGGGTGGAAATCGGGGAGGGGGGTGTGGAAAGGAAAGAAAAAAAAAAAAGGGGGAGGGAGAGAAGGAAAGTGATGGTTAAAGGGGGAGTAACTTGCGCGCAGCTGGGGGAATGGCTCAGCCTACCAGCCCGGGATGGGATGCGGTGCACCGGAGGGGGGGGTGTCTCCCTTTTTTCCTCCCTTTTCCTTTTTTTTCGCAAGGGGGGGGGGTGTCTCCCTTTTTTTTTCCCCTTTTCCTTTTTTTTCCGCGGGGGGGGGGAATATGTCTCCCTTTTTTTTTTTTTTTTTAGCAAGGGGGGGAGGCATTTGTGCACCCCCAAACGCTTGCCCTGGTGCACGGCCAAAGCTGAGAGAGGGTGCGTGTGGTGTAAATTAGGGCTAATTCTCCACCAGTTGCCCCCCCGCCCCACCCCCGGCGCTGCTCCCTGCCCCAAGGGGGCAAATAAAGCAGCAGCGCAAGCAGTTGCATGGCTTCCCCCCCCCCCCGATCTCTAAATTTGGGGGGGGGGGGGGGGGGGGGGAAGTTACTCCCCTCTCCTACCGCCCTCACCTGCTCTCCAGGATTTTGGGGGGCGGCCCGAGCTCCAGACCGGAGAGGGGGGAGCCACCAAAAAATACTACCCGCCCCGGGGCGAAGTTACATTCTCACAGCCAGCGGCCTCGCACAGATCCCGAGGGAGCGCTGGGACGGGGGGGTGTCCGGCGCCCCCCTCCTTTTGCAGCCAGCAGTTCCTTCCCCCCCCCCCCCAGAAAAACACCTCTTCCGGATCCGGGAGGGGAAAAAATAACAATAATAAAAAACACCTGAAAAGGGCCCCGAAATGAAGGCGCTTTTTTTTTTTTTTCATCTGGGGGGGGGAGGCGCTGAGGGAGCGCGAGCGCTTCCCGCCCAACACCGCCGCGTGCTGGGGGGGGGGGGGGAAGGTGCGCGCGAGGGGGTGCTCGAAGCTTCGCCCGGAGCAAGGCCCCGGGGGGAGAAGGAGGGACAAGAAAAGGGGCCTTTCCTTTCCCTTAATCACCATTTTGGGAGCTTTTGGGGGCGTTCCTTTTTTTCATTATTATTATTTTAAATTTTTTTTTTTTTTTGGGGGGGGGGGGCGGTGCAGAGCATCCCAAAAATAAAGAAATAAAAGCATTCCTCCCAGGCCCTGAGACCA
This sequence comes from Chroicocephalus ridibundus, assembly GCF_963924245.1. Taxonomy (NCBI): domain Eukaryota; kingdom Metazoa; phylum Chordata; class Aves; order Charadriiformes; family Laridae; genus Chroicocephalus; species Chroicocephalus ridibundus. The sequence continues at coordinate 7,444,041 of NC_086301.1, read as the reverse complement.
GAGCCTCCCTCAACCTCCACATCTGAGGGGGGGCTGCTGAGCGCAATTATAAACCCGAGCATTAGAAAGTAATTACAGCTGCGGACTCTAATTACTTACTGCTGTGCTGGAAGGTGAGCTTTGCTGCCACCACTCTCCATGGCGGTCGGGGAGCTTTGGCAAGTGTCTGCTTGCCTTGGTGGCCACCTGGGCCGGGTTGGCCTAGAGGGGCTGACTCTCCCCAACACACTTGTGCCAACAAGCCCACAGCAGGTGGCTTCCACCTGAGATGTCTCGATTGAAACACAAGTGGCACCTGCTCTACATGGAGGGGTAGCCACCCTGGAAGTGAAAAGAGTTGTCATTATTATTATTTTAAGATTGCATCCCTCGGGGAATAAAGCTTATTTGACTTTGGCCGTGCATGCTGGTCTTCCCACCCCTGCCTGCTTGCGTACCTGTCAGTTCATTTGGGAGACGAAGATCATAGAATCACGGAATGGTTGGGGTTGGAAGGGACCTTGAAGACCGCCCAGTGCCACCCCCTGCCCTGGGCAGGGACACCTCCCACCAGCCCAGGTTGCTCCAAGCCCCGGCCAACCTGGCCTTGAACCCCTCCAGGGATGGGGCAGCCACAGCTTCTCTGGGCAACCTGGGCCAGGGGCTCACCGCCCTCACAGCAAACAATTTCTTCCCAATATCCCATCTAAATCTCCCCTCTGCCAGTGTAAAACCCTTCCCCCTCGTCCCATGGCTCCCCTCCCTGCTCCAGAGTCCCTGCCCAGCTTTCCTGGAGCCCCTTGAGGGACTGGAAGGGGCTGGAAGGTCTCCGCGGAGCCTTCTCTTCTCCAGGCTGAACCCCCCCAGCTCTCTCAGCCTGTCCCACAGCAGAGGGGCTCCAGCCCTCCCAGCATCTCCGGGGCCTGCTCTGGACTCGCTGCAACAGCTCCGTGTCCTTCTTGCGCTGAGGACTCCAGAGCTGGACGCAGTGCTCCAGGTGGGGTGTCACCAGCAGAGGGGCAGAATCCCCCCCCTCGCCCTGCTGCCCACGCTGCTGGGGATGCAGCCCAGGCTGCGGGGGGGTTTCTGGGCTGCCAGCGCATGTTGCTGGTCCATGTCAATCTTCTCATCCACCAACACCCCCAAGTCCTTCTCCTCAGGGCTGCTCTCCAGCCACCTCCGCCCAGCCTGGGTTTGTGCTTGGGATTGCCCCAACCCACGTGCAGGACTTTGCAAAACTGGGGAGGTTTGGTTGCCACTGTCATATTCCTGCATTTTCTAGCAGGGCTAGAAGGGACAGTGACACTCCTGGACTGTATTTTCCCTCTGCCACCAGCTTGCCTTGGGCAAGTCACATCCTCTCCAACCCTTGGAAGGATTTTGGCAGCGGCCATGGCCACCAAGCTATTTCCGTGGCTACCGTTCAAGGCAGGGCTGGGGAGATGTTACAGGTAGTGGGGTTTTTGTTCTGTTTTGTTTTTTTTCTGGCAGCAGCACAGATTTAAATGCACGTTGAATAAAACGCTCAATGCCTGACTTCAGTGGGAATTAGATTTCTAAATAATTCGGAGACTTTCCCCCGTTGTGTTTTGGTTTATTCTGCAAAATGTTGTTTGCTTGCAGACTAGGGGTACTAATGTATATTAAGGCTGCTACACAAGGAAGACTTTTCTCTGAAGCTTCAAAACACCATTAACATTTTCATGGCACTTTCTCCTTCTCTCTTTTTTTTTCCCGAAGAATATTATTTCTCGCCTGCATTAAAACCAGCAGAATTCTTAACTTCCAGGAAAAGAGAATATAAAGAGAATATTTTTCTTTCTTTTTTTTTTTTTTTTTTCTCTCCTTCCCAGTGAAAACATTTCAGCTGGAAAATTCTCATCATTGTAATACTGACCTTTGCAAAGGGCTTTAAATCCTTGAATGAAAGTAGCATGTAAGTGCGAAGTTTTATTAACTGATTACCTCTGCGGTTTCGACTACATTGCTAGTCAAATTTGATTTAGAGGACTAGGCAGTTGTACCGTGCGTGTGAAAAAAAAAAAAAAAACAAAACCTGGTTTCTGACATCATTTTGGCTTGCTGGAGCTGCAAGAGGGCTGCACTGTCCTGCAAAAGTATTTTTCTTTTACCCTCCAGGAGAGAAAATCAAGTGCAAACTGATTATTAAACACTCTTCTCGGGTAGCTCACGTAAATCAATCTGCCGTGCTTTGTGGAAGGAAATGAATCATTCCAATTAAAAAAAAAAAAAGCTGAGAAAACCCGGGAGCTGGGCGAAATGCCCCTTGGGGAGGGACATTCAGCCGGCGCTGAGGGGACCGACCCTCGCCTGCGGGAGAGGGTTGTGTCGGACGGGGCTGGGTCCCTTTGCGTCGCCCAGAGCTTGGCTTTGGTGGGACCACAACTGCGTCTCCCGGTGGAATTTGGGGTTTGCACGCCTGCCCCGTGCGTTATCTATTAGCAAGGAGCAATGCTGGAAGCTGGAAAGAGCAGATGATAAAGCTCTCCTTTGCTTGTGAAAGTCGCCGGGGATAAACCAGGCATCTTTCTCTTTTTTTTCCCCTCTCTTTTTTTTTTTTTTTTTTTTGGTATTCCACATTGACAAGTGCAATAGATATGAAACATCACAACAATGAAAGCGAATACTTTCTGCCTGCCTTTGACTCTCTTACTTCCAGGCTATTTACCGAGAAGTGCAAGAAACAAAATGTTCTGAAATGCTGCAGCAAAATGGGGGGGGGAAGAGAATAATATAAAACATGCAAGCAACTGGATAAAAATGAAGCAATATTGACAGAAAATGGAGTTTTAAACAGCAGGACAACAGCAACTCAGATGGATTTCATTCTTGCGTATTACAAAGCTAAGCCAAGCACCTGGAAGAGAGAGAGAGAGGAAAATAATCACACGTTTCCCTGGTTTATAAAATCTTTTCCTTGTCATTTCAAAATACCTATGACAAGAGAAAGCTGTACCTCGCCCTGCTGTAAAAACACTGAGCTGGGACTCAGAGCCTTTCCCTGCTCTTGGTACGGAGCTTTTCCCGTGGTTCGTCCCACCGTGCCTCAGTTTCCCCCTCTGCAAAGGTGCTGCTCACCTTTCTCGCTCAGTTGCAAGACAAACGTTTCAAAGCACGAGCTGTCTCCTAATCGGAAAGCAAAAATTATTTGGGTAATGGGATGGAGGAGGGAACAGTTCTTCCTCCAAATAACAGGAACGATGCACAGCCCTCGTCACGCACCGGGGGGGCCTCTCCGCAGGTTTGAGGCTGAGACATGTCCTGGAGATACCGGAGGGCATCCTTGGAGGTGGCATGGCACAATGAAGCCGGTTGAGGTGCCTCTGTGATTTTGGGGAGACATTTGGGCCTCTTGTTCTCCCACCAGCAAGCCAGGGGCATCGGGGCAGGAGGCTGATCTCTTCCAGGCAGTCACCACCTTCCTGGGATGCTTCTTCGTGGCGGGGGGGCAAGAAAAAACAGGGAGACCTTTTTGTTTGGCAACAGGTAGGCATGGCTGCTGCTGCTGCCCCATGCGAAAGCGAAGGCAGCTGCCTTCAAAAAGCCCCCAGCTGTGCCAGCCCCTCCGCTCGGGACGCGAGGGGGATGCTCCGCACTCCGGCTCTGGCGCTGCCTGGGTTTTCAAGGCAACCCCAGCCAAAAAGTGCCAGTCCCTTTCCCCGTCTCCCCACGGACCCTCTTTGAAACCAACCCAGGCAGAGGCCAGGGAAGCAGATGAGGGGGGAGTGCCTCAGCTCTTTTTTCTCCTTGTCTCCTTCTTTTTCTCCCCGGCTGTATGGACAGCTGCCAAAAAACCTCAGCTTGTGGCACTTGATAAAGCTCTTGTACAGCAGGTCCGGGAACAATACGGGCAGTGATAGGCAAGGCCTGGAAACAGCCACAGGGGGGAGAAAGGCGTTGAGGCTTTGAGGGTTAAAAACAAAAAATAAAAGTGCTTTAATGATGTTTTGGTCTCAGGTGGGGAGAGCTTGGCTTTCTACACTGACTACATCCATTTTTCTAAGGGACCAGCCCCACGGGAAGGCTGGAGCTGGGTGTCAAGCATCAGGCGGGAGCAGGGATGCAATCGGGGTCTCTCCATGGCGCACCGCTGCTGCCGAGCAGTGCCCCGGGGCTGGAAGAGTTCGTCTGGTTAATAGAGAGGTCCTCACCAAATACCCCTTCCCCAGTTCCTCCTGTGGCCTGGCATAGCCACCCTGCTTGGTACTCATAGCCACCCTGTTCGGTGCTCATAGCCACCCCGCTTGCTGCTCATAGCCACCTTGCTCGGTGCTCGTAGCCATGCTGTGAGCTCAGTAATCATGGCCACCTTGCTCAGTGCTCATAGCCACCCTACTCGGTGCCCATAGCTGCCCTGCTCGGTGCTCACAGCCACCCTGCTTGGTTCCCATAGCCACCCTGCTTGGTGCTCATAGCCACTCTGCTCGCTGCTCGTAGCCACCCTGCTTGGTTCCCGTAGCCATCCTGCTTGGTGCTTATAGCCACTCTGCTTAGTCCTCATAGCCACCCTGCTCAGTGCTCATAGCCAGCCTACTTGGTGCTCACGGCCGCTCTGCTCGGTGCTCATAGCCACCCTGCTCAGTGCTCGTAGCCACTCTGCTCAGTGCTCGTAGCCACCCTGCTCAGTGCTCGTAGCCACCCTGCTCAGTGCTTGTAGCCACTCTGCTCGGTGCTCGTAGCCACCCTGCTCAGTGCTTGTAGCCACTCTGCTCGGTGCTCGTAGCCACCCTGCTCAGTGCGTGTAGCCACCCTGCTCAGTCCTCATAGCCACCCTGCTCAGTGCTCATAGCCAGCCTACTTGGTGCTCACGGCCGCTCTGCTCGGTGCTCATAGCCACCCTGCTCAGTGCTTGTAGCCACTCTGCTCGGTGCTCGTAGCCACCCTGCTCAGTGCTTGTAGCCACCCTGCTCGGTGCTCGTAGCCACCCTGCTCAGTGCGTGTAGCCACTCTGCTCGGTGCTCGTAGCCACCCTGCTCAGCACCCGTAGCCACCCTGCTCAGTCCTCATAGCCACCCTGCTCGGTGCTCATAGCCACCCTACTTGGTGCTCATGGCCACCCTGCCTGCTGCTCATGGCCATTCTGCTCGGTGCTCATAGCCACCCTGCTTGTTGCTCGTAGCCACTCTGCTCAGTGCTTGTAGCCGCCCTTTTCGGTGCTCATAGCCACCCTGCTCGGTTCCCATAGCCACCCTGCTTGGTGCTCGTAGCCACTCTGCTCAGTGCTTGTAGCCGCCCTTCTCAGTGCTCATAGCCACTCTGCTCGGTTCCCGTAGCCACCCTGCTCAGTGCTCGTAGCCACGTGCCATTGCAGCTCAAGCTGGTTGCCTGACACTGGGGGGCACCGCGATGGAGACGGATTAAAGCTGCAAAGATGGCCAAACACCGGCACGGATTGGTTTCTTGTTAGACCTTCCTAACTTAATCAAAACCGGTCCTGCAGCCATCCCCTGGATGCTTTGCTGCAGCCTTTCGTGCAGGTCTTTTAATGCAAAGTTATTTTAATGCCGTGCTTTGCATTCAGCTGCTCGTCCGCTTTTATGTCAGCGGTCCCTGCCATGCAAGGTGAAAACAGCTGAGCTGGACCTGCTGCAATTTTGTGCATGGATGGGCTGGATGCACCTCAGCCCGTCCCTGGGAGAAGGGGATTTATGGGGCGCTGCTGAGAAGTCGATAGCGAAGAGGGATGGCTCCCAAATCCTGGGGTGAAGCTCCTCGAGGTATTTCCTGGGGTCCAGAGATAATTGCCACCATGTGAGTTCTCTTTGATCTGGACAGGTGACCAGCGAGCCTTTAAGCAAACCCGTACCTGTAAAATTTTCCAGCTCCTGTTTCACTGCCCAGATGTGCCCAGATGTGTTTGGGAACCGTCTCTCTGTCGGGCTGGTCTGTGTTACAGGAGAATTTGGGCCAGGTTTCACCCTTCATCACTCGCCTGTAGTTGCTCAGGGGTATTCAGAGCAGGGCAGCTTGTCTCAATCCACCGGAAAACTATTAAACCTCAGAATTAGGGTGTTATTCGCGCGTCTGAACATGATAAACACTGGACTGGGTTAGTGCTTGCTAAGAATAACCATCTGATCCTGACTTTTTCCAGATCCCATAAAACTTTCCAGCTCTGGAGGGACCTTGGAGGAAAGGAGGGAGCTCCACAGCTCCTCCTTCGGTCTGCAGGAGAGGAGCTGACTGTAGAAAAATGCAAAGGAAACTGCGATGAGACTGCAGGAGACAGACAGATCCTGTCCTCTTCACCACTTACGTGGCTTTTAGTATCCTTTTTGGGGATTTTTCATCCCACAAGGTGTTTATGAAACCTGGCTTGGACTTTTTTGCTAGAGACAAATCTAGTGCGTGTACAAAATCCCCCCAAAATGAACAGCCTGCAAAGGGTTACGTGGAACATGTGTATAAAAACAATGAATCCCATTTTTGCTTGATTGGCACTTTAATTAGGCCCGTGTCCTTTTGCTGCCACCGCAATCAGATTGGAGGAGAATGGGAAGCTTCCACACCGTTATATTTATCTCAAGATTACAAGATTTCCTTTTTTTTTTTTTTTTCAATGCAAAGGGGGAAAAAAAAAAAAAAAAGAAAAAACTCACCACCTTATAAATGTGGCAAGGGAATGATATTATTTAGGGCTTGGAGAAAGCGTGGCTTCCTGATTGCAGCACAAGAATTAATCTTATTATGTTAACAAGGGATTGTTATGCTAAGAAGAATAAGGAAGAAAAGTTCTGTCTCTCAAGTCTGCCAGGAACAAGACAAGGACTGTGCAGGCTCGAAAACCAGCCTTGAATTTAAGAGCTCCAGCAAAAAGAAGAAAGCCCAAAGTCCTTGTGGTTTTTATAAGGCAATTTCCCTCTTTTCCTTCTCTCTTTTTTACTGCGCGGAGGCTGTAACTCCAGCTCGCAGCTCCCAGCCACCCGGTGAATCTCCTGAGAGTGGCTTCAGATAAGCGCTCCTGGTAAATAATGTGCCCAGATTACAATGCCCATCCCTAAGTCTAGCTACATCCTAAAATTTAAAATGAGACGAGCAGACAAATCGGGCTGAGCAGGCTTTTACGCCCCGATATAAAAGACAACTCCAAGCACGCGAAGGGGAGGTAAATGGGACGCTGGAGATTTCCAGTTCCCGACCTTCTTGGGAAATTATTTCTTTGTTGGAAATAAGGGTCATTTTATCTGCTGAATAGTAGGAAAAAAAAAATTACTGAAAAAAAAATGATTGTTCTGCACTGCTTTTGGTGCTTTCAGGTGTAAAAGGGAAAAGCTCCGGGAAAAGAGAAAAGCTCCCCTTCTTCTCCCATGCCATGAATCCCCAAAATCCTGCAGTACAGGGAAATAAAAAAAAAACCAAACATTCACCGACATATAGGCAAATCTGTCCTCCCACCTCTCCGAGCTGGTTGCTGTTACAGGGGGATGAGCAAGAGCCATGAGTCAATATCCAGCCCCATCTTCTCTCTTTTTTTTTTTTTTGCCTTTCCCCAGAAAGCTTTCAGAACCCGTGACGAGCCTGAGCGTCGGCTGAAAGCAAAAGTTGGCTGCGAAATTTCAGCCCGTCCCTGGGATTTGCTCAAGTCGAGGGAAAGGCGTTTGTTTTGCAGTGGAATAGTTTATTCTTCGAGCAAAGATAGAAATGATGCCATTTGATTGAGGTGGCTAATTACACGCCTTGAAGAGTAAATTACAGCTATCAAATATCCCAGTGAATATTCACTTACAAATAGAGAGAGAGGAAAATGAAATTTTTTGGGTTTGCTGGCAATTTTGAAATAAAAACATTGTCTCTGATGGGGACTGTTAACCAATCCTTTTAAAATTCCTCTGCTACTGCTAAATTCAAGTGATATTTTCTCACAGACCAACCAAACAGTTCACTCCAACGACCCTAAGCTAATTTTATTATTTTTTTTGCAGTTTTGTGTTTCCTTGTCACTTTTGGAACCACTTGCCTTCACTTTAACACGTTTTTGAGTGAAAAACGTTAATAACAAGTTTAGAAACAGTTCAAGCTGCCTAAATGGAGTAAATATTTGTCATAAAAAGTATATTGCTGGCCAGAAAAAGTTTCACAGGGAAAAAAACCAAACCCAAACCGTCCGTCTCCTCAATTCGTAAATACGCAAAAATCTGAATTTCATTCCTGCAAGTTGGAAACATTTCTAAACGGTGAGTAAATTGAAGGCGACTGCGGGGAAGAGCATCGAACGCCCGGGTTGAAGCTGATGGCTGAGCCATTCCGTCTCCATCTCCCCCATCTCCCTCTTTGCCTGGATGAAACGGCCATTTCCGCGCTCTGCGGATGCAAACACCTTGCAGAAGGCGCTGTTGCTCGGTTTGCTGGGGTCACGTGCAAAATGAACCCTTTATTTCACCTGGACCCACAATAATTTGTGTTTCCTCTTAGATCTCAAGCTTTTGGGCCCAGGCTGCGAAGCTCTGCTTCCCCCAAAAGTCACCTCTGCCGGTGCTTTTGGGCTGCAGGACCATAAGCCGAAACATCCCGTGCCTCAGTTTCCCCAAGAACACAACGGGCGCCTCGCTGAGTGATTTACTTAGTATTTTCCAGGTGCTTTTGCTGCAAAAATCCTGCAGCAATTGCTCAAATCCTGCTCCGAGGATCTCCCCCTTCTCCTCCCCGCTGTGCCTTCAGCCTCCTTCCCCGGGTAATGAAAGGTAAGCATCGCTCTGTATGTCTCTGCGTGCCTGTAAATTCCTGGGGCCCATTAGGGGGGGGAAAAAAAAAAAAAAGTCAATTTTCTTGTCTTTTCCGTTCCTCTGGCCCTTAGGAACAAACCCCAAGCCCACAGCAATCCCCCCGTTTCCCAGCCATCTCGTTAGCAGCGTCCTCGCGCATCCCAAGGCACGCTGGCGGCGAGGGCGAACTGACACTTCTGGGGCACTTCGGCATCTCGTAATTTGCCCCGTGCCACCCCCTTGTCCCGGGAGAGGAGATGTTTTGTTGTGTGCAAGCAGCACGCGCGATGCACCGGGGGACTTGTTATCCCATCCCCGGGGGCCAGCAGTCGCTCCCGGGGGTACGATGCGGGCTGGGGGGCGGACGCGTGGGGTTTGCAGCCCCAAGGAGCCTGGGTGCCTTCGAGGTCTCCATGGGAGGAGAAGAAAGAAGACAACAAAACACCCAGCTGCGTGCAGAATGAATCGCATCCCAGCCGTGATCATTGAACGGCGGCAGCGGCGTGGGTTGGCATGGCATGGCCTTGGCAGCTCCTGCCGAAATGCAGCCCTTGGAAACTGGGTGAAGGCAAACACCGTGTAGAAGAGATTGTTGCTCCATTTGCTGCAGCCAAATGCAAAGTCAACCCTGTGTTTTACCTGCAGCCACAATAAAATGTGTTTTCTATCATAGAATCACGGAATGGTTCAGGTTGGAAGGGACCTTGAAGACCGCCCAGTGCCACCCGCCGCCCTGGGCAGGGACACCTCCCACCAGCCCAGGTTGCTCCAAGCCCCGTCCAACCTGGCCTTGAACCCCTCCAGGGATGGGGCAGCCACAGCTTCTCTGGGCAACCTGGGCCAGGGGCTCACCGCCCTCACAGCCAAGAATTTCTTCCCAATATCCCATCTAAATCTCCCCTCTTTCAGTGTAAAACTGTTCCCCCTTGTCCCATGGCTCCCCTCCCTGCTCCAGAGTCCCTCCCCAGCTTTCCTGGAGCCCCTTGAAGGACTGGAAGGGGCTGGAAGGTCTCCCCGGAGCCTTCTCTTCTCCAGGCTGAACCCCCCCAGCTCTCTCAGCCTGTCCTCCCAGCAGAGGGGCTCCAGCCCTCCCAGCATCTCCGGGGCCTCCTCTGGACTCGCTGCAACAGCTCCGTGTCCTCCTGCTGTTGGTGCCCCAGCGCTGGAGGCAGCACTGCAGGGGGGTCTCGAATCCCCCCCCTCGCCCTGCTGCCCACGCTGCTGGGGATGCAGCCCAGGCTGCGGGGGGCTTTCTGGGCTGCCAGCGCACGTTGCCGGCTCACGTTGAGCCTCTCATCAGCCAACACCCCCAAGTCCTCTTAAATATCAAGCTTTTGGGGCCAAAGGCTTGGTCCATAGTCTGACCCTGAGCATCCCGAAGCATATCCCCGGGCATCGGCGCATCCCGCACCCACCGGCTTCTCTACCACATCCCACCCAGCTGCAACCACACAGGGAACTGCTTGGGAAGGGGAAAATGCTGAGTGCACTGCAAGCCCAAAACAGCCACTTGCTGCACTTACAGAGCGTGTTCATGAATTAGTCGGGCTTCGTCATGCCTGGCATGTCCCAGGGGGGGTAATTTTTCCCCGATGCTTGATAGATTTTGTCCTAGCAAGGGTCATAGAAAGCCCAACATTGATGGGTTTCATCTAATTTCAATTATAGTCATTAAAACTTTTGCTCACATGAGCTGAGCCTTTCCAAAAGCCGTCGAATGACAGCCCATTAGAGAGCGGTTATTTATAGCGGGGCATGTTAATTTTACAGGATCACAGACCAGTGATTCAGTGCCTGGCGTTGCTGAAAGGAATCACTCACAGGAATGAGTGTGAGCTGACATAAAAGTACCTAAATCCACAACCTCCTGCCAGCAGAAGCTCCTGGGTTGGATGAGATGCAGGGGCAGCGGCCTGGGGACGGGCAAACCTGAGATGCTGGGGTGGTCCACAGGTTGGGGACCAATACGTGGAATGCTGAATGATCAAATAATCTCTTTTAGCCCTAGTTTCATGCAACCTGATGGATGGAGGCTGAGGAGGTCCAGGCAAATGGGTGACTTGAGCTCCAGGGTGAGCAGACACGGTGTTGGGTGATGCTAAAGGGAAGAGGGGCTCCTTTCCCGTGGTGCCTCCACGTTTTTCCAGCCCCAGTTTGGGAGCTGCGGGGCGCCCACGCTCTCAAACAGCCACCTTCCTCTCTTGCTCTCTGCTTCACGGCATTTTTCTGAACCGCCGGGATGCCCGGCTCTGCAAAACGGCTTTGCTCAGCCTTTATCTCCCCCAGGAAAGCGGTTGGAGACACTTTGTATGAAAGATGCTGGAGATGAGGGGGGAGGAGGAGGAAAATAAAAAAAAAATAAAATAAAACCTCCTGCATTGCATTGAATCCCCTTGAATTTTAAAGTGCTCTGAGCTTGAAGCATTGTGGTGGAAGAATAGGAGGAGTGGGAAGAGGGAGAAAGAGACGCAGGACAAAAGGAGTGTTTCACAGACGTGGTGAAGGACGGGCACAAATCGCTCCGGCCCTGGGTAGGGCCCAATCCAGACCCTGTTGGTGCTGGGGGACCTTTCCCACGGGCTTTGACCAGAGCCCTGCTGAGGACACCCAGTCCAAGGCTGCTCTGAGGTCCTTTCTCCTTGTTCCAGTCCGTGGTCATCCCCAAAAGGGGGGCCAGCATCACTTGGTGCAGGGGGGCTGCAGGACAGGGAGGGACCCTGGGGAGGGCAGGGGCAGGATGGGGGGGCTCGTGCGGGGATGCTGAGGACCTGGACACGGACAGATGGACTTAATGGGCCGCCACCACTCTGCTCCCCATGCCCTGATGCGCGCCAGCACCGGGAACATCAAGGGGGGACCGTGTCCTTGTGTGGGTCCCCCAAGCCAGCGCTGCTCATCCTGGCTCCACCCCGGGGCTTGTTCCGTGCCTGTGAGTGATCATAGACAAGTTGTGGAGATTTTGGCCCAAAATCCACCAGGAGAAGGAATAGCATCCCACCCTCCAGAGCCCATTAGGAAAGGGGGATTTTCTACCAGGGGGATCCTTTTTGGTGGTCACGGCTAGCATCATCTTCCCACCCCAAGGCGGCACGGCTCCTCTGACACCCACAACCAGGCTGTGCTGAGCACGCAGCTTGCAAGCAGCACAGAGGCAAGCTGGAGCACCGGCTAAGGGGGATGACACTGTTTTCCAGGAATAAATGTAATAAAGAGACCATAATTGCCCTTACATGTGAACCCTGGGTCCTCCGGGCCCATGCCCCCGAGTCACCCATAGCACCTCCGCTTGCAGACGGCGCTCGCACCCACATTTTCTTGCCAACATCACCCATCTGACTGCGGGCAATGTCGACCTCCGACAGAATTTGGCACAACCCACTTAAACCTGACCCACTGCTCCCCTTCTCCTGCCCAGCCAGGGCACCTCTGCCCTCCTGCCTGGCTACCCAGCCGCCTAATTACAAGTCCCCCCGGACACAGGTCTCCCTTTTTCTATACGTTTCTATAGCACCTCCTGCAGCCCTGACCTTGGCGGAGCCATCTAGGCGATATAAGATAATATGATAATCATAGCGATGATAGCAATAATCATAATAATAAGCCATGTTCCGGCTCGGGCACCTGTCACCTAGGCATGCGAGTCCCAGTGACAACCAGCTATTACATACCTAGGCTAAGTGTAGTGGTGCCACGGCTGGGTGTTATTAGGAGAGTAGGGGAAATAGGAAAACAAATTCCGACTCTCCGACAGCATTGCTCGCGTCTGGAGGTCAGCCCAGCTCCCCGAACAGTCCCACGGGGCTGAATGTCTATGAATCAGTGAGTATTTTTGAGCGGGTAAGTGTCTGCGGACATCTCCAGGATGCTTGCGCAAATCTTCCCGCATCCTGCTGCTCGCACGAGGTTTTATTGTAGAATAAGCAACGGCGAGGGCGGGGGGGCATCGGTGCAATTTGCTCCAGCAAAGTTTTTGCAAGGCAGGGCTTTTAACTGTGAGCACAAATAACCCTTAAACCAACGTTATCGGGGAGGGGTGGTGGGTTCTCCGTTGGGTTGTACTTCGGTCTGGAATGATTTCCCCACTGGGTCTCAGTTGGTCCCTCTGAAGCGGGGAGAGTCGGCTGTCTCTGCTGGAGAAACGATGCGCAGAGAGGAGAAAACCAGCTGGAGACGTGATGCTCATGGGTCTTTTACACCAATGCAGGTAGTTTATGGGGGTGGTTCTTCAGGTACTTTTGCAGAAGGGGAGTTCTCCTGGCTGGGGATGGAGGGAGACGAGGGAAGGAGCCCAAGTCAGGTCACTTCTTTTATTTAGGTGCACAAAACCACCTCGTGGGATTTCCCGATGCAAGGTGGTATTTTTTAATGACCATTTAGGCACCAAGACAACTGTAACTCCTCCTAGGCTGCTGCCCGCACCTCTAAAGATCTAAATACCTTGGAGGAGCCTGGCCCTTGGCCCGCAGTATGGCACAGAGCATTTCCCCACGGAAAACACCAGCAGAAAGACCAGGTTCCCCCTGAAAACCCCAGCTCCCCCAACTCCCAGCCCACCCACCGTCTTCCCTCTTGTTCTTGTAACAGCTTCGCCACATTAAGCCGCCAGAATAACTCCATTGCACGGGCCACTTCACCTCTTCCCCTCTACCTGCAACGAAACCCATCTCCTGCTATTCCCTTTGATGACTTCTCTTCAGCTGCTGCAGAGGAGAAATGCTCGTATCAGCAAACAGATGGCGGCTGAGGCATGTAGCATAAAATATATTTATCAAGGCAAACAGCTGTAGCCCATTTCATTCCGAAGATTTCTATTAAAAGTTCTCTGGAGCTACAAGCTGCTCTGCCTCTGCAGCCGGAATAAAGCCGAAGGGACAAATGGCTTTTTTCAGAGCATTTCTTTCCCCTTCCTTAGCTCTTTTCTTCTCTGCCTGAAGAAAGCCTGACCTAGCTCTGCTTGCTGCGATGAGGTTGGGTACCAAAATGGAGTTATCACACATTAATGCGCATTTTTGGGGAACACCCTGGGGTTATCACAGATTAATGTGCATTTTTGAGGAACACTGTCCTGCCCATCCGTGTGCTCAGGGCTGTACAAATTACCCCAAAGGGTCCCAGGAGCTACAAGACTTGGGACAACCTCGCAAGGTCACAACATAGACCTGCAGGCTGGGTGACCTTCGCATCCATGAACATCTCTGCTCAAGTCTGGATCACACCTGGAGCCCAAAGCCGGGCGGACGGCTTCCCAGTGCTCTTTGGCAAGGTCTACTTTGCTGTTGTCTTTGTTTTCATCCTGAAGAGACTTTACTGCCGTATTTACCATGTATGAGAAGGGCCAAGTTTGGAGGAAACGCAAAGTTTTGCTCAAGTGTAAATGAATTTTTTTTGGCAGACGTTCCTTTTCGCAGTGTCGGAAAATTCCCGGCTTTTGCTGTGAATCCAATTGAAACATTGACAAATATCATGAATTCCTCCACGCAAATGGGAATTTCCATATTTTGTATTAAACACACTCTCTAAATGCTCAGCTGATGCAATGACTCATGTATAACCCACTCCAGCACGTCCCCAATTGGGAAAAGATCATAGAATCACAGAATGGTTTGGGTTGGAAGGGACCTTAAAGACCATCTGCCCTGGGCAGGGACACCTCCCACCAGCCCAGGTTGCTCCAAGCCCCGTCCAACCTGGCCTTGAACCCCTCCAGGGATGGGGCAGCCACAGCTTCTCTGGGCAACCTGGGCCAGGGGCTCACCACCCTCAGAGTAAAGAATTTTTTCCTAATATCTAATTTAAATCTCCCCTTTCTGAGTTTAAAACCATTAGATGTCCCCAAAGGGTCACTCCCATCTTTTGGAGTCACCTGCCACCAAAGCCACGACGGGCTGGAGAAGCCCAGGTGGAAGATGCGTCTTGGAGAGGGGATGGGCTGAACGCTGAATGGTCCAGAAAGGTAAAACCGTGGAGCCACCTCTGCTTAAACCATATGGATGCGATATCTCTTTACATCACCTGCTGCTGTCTCAAATTCCCCCTTTTCTCCACATCTGTCTGCATTTCCCTGCAAAGCGTCATCTTGGGCTCCTCACCTGGGCTTGGCGAGGAGCTGCAGCTGGAAAGGCACGCCGCATCCTTCTTCCATCCAGCGGCAGCCAGCAGCATTTCAGCTTGTCCAAAAATGATCCTAGCAAGTCCAAACCACAAACAAGTTTGTTCTCCTCTCTCTCTCTTAAATAAAAAAAATATCCTTTTTTCTTGCTTTTCTTTTTTTTTTTTTTTTATTTGCGTAAAATATTCCTGGCAGCCCCTCCTTTTTAACTGCCTGCTGCTTCCCCAGCCAACAGCTATGCATTTCATCCCAAATTCAGCTTTCTATTTTCAGCCGAGTGAGCAGTGGGATGAGAATTTTGCCCTAAAAATGTGCTCAGAGGAGTCGGGCTGCCATATGTGCGTGGAGATATTAAGAGCTTGTCGCCAGCCCCCTGAATAGGGAAAGCAGGCTGGCAGGGGCTGCGGGGCGTTAGCCCGGGACCAGGGGCTTGGCCGGCTCTCGGAAAACACGAGATGGAAGAGGGTCGGCGGTAGGGCTGTGAGGAGGCCACAGCTTGCAAAGAAGACCCAAGAGACGTGGGGTTGTATTCCAGCTCGGCTGCCGGGTATAACCTCTCCCTCTCCGTGCCTCAGTTTCCCCAATGCTTTGCTTCGCTGTGCTCATGCAGCCTGGGTGGGTACTTTCAGGTAGGGGAGTATAGCAGGGAAAAAGGCATACGGGGCAGAAAGCTATGGCCAAAATCCCGCCAGCTTGCCTTTTTACTCTGAGGACAGAAAATAAACCGCAACCCCCGCACCGGGCGATGCACCTCGTCTGCCTGGTCCTGGTCCGTGCAGGGCAGCAGCAAGGAAAATCTACCGGAGGCACTTATCCACCGCCAGAGGAGTCTAAATGACTCCTTGATTATCTCGTTACTTCTCCAGTAAACAGCTCAGCTCCTTGAAGGACGCGCCCCGCCACGGCGCTGCGTGGCCCGCGCCCGGGGGACACTCGGGCTCTGCTGACGGTTGATGAGATCCTGGTTTGTGTTACTCCTGGAGGATGCTCTTGGCGCCAGGATGGGCTTCACACCCCCTGCCCCCGTCCTGAGCAGAGCTGTGGTGGGGAGGCAAAGGGAATGGGAACGATGCGCCTTTTTGGTGTGTATTTCCCTCCTGGCGTTCATTGTCACAACCCAGTATTACTGCAACACAAAAATAAGCAATTGTTGCAACCCTGCCATGCTACTGAACCCAAGCGGTGTGATTTTTGCAACCCAGTAACGATCATTTTTTGGTGCAATACTATCGCAACCCAACTAAGAGCCAATAATTGCAACCCTGCAATTGGCTTTTGCAGGCTGCAAGCGCTCGGCTGCCGGCGAGCGGTGCTCCGCGTTGGAATAATTCATGGCTGGGCGACCAGTTGGCTTTGCAACCGCTTTGCAAACCGCTTGGAAGCGACGGTGTAAATAATTACAGCAAAAAGATTTTTGGGGCTGGGGGAATGGATTCGAAGGGGGCTGGGGAGGATTGAATATTTGGCCTTTTTGTTTCAGGCACCCCGGAGCTTTTACGGTTTTCAAAGCGCCAGGGAGGACTGGTCCATGCCGCCTCCTGGATTTTGGCATCGGGATGTGCGTGTGGCGGGGGGAAAAGGGAACCGCATCTCACCTCCGAAGGAGGGACATGAAGGGAGATGGGGAGAAGAGAGATCAAAAAAAATGAAGCAGCAGCAGGAGGCAAGAAGAAAGGCAGCGGGAGAACAAGACCGGTCCCAAAATATCCCTCCTGTTTGCTGCGCCGCAGACCAAAAACTCACACTTGGAAGGCTTTTCTGCGAGGGGAAGAGGCTGCAAGCTTTGCTGGAAGCGCTGCCTTGGGGTTCCCGGGGCGCCCTCCCAGCGGCTGAGCCGGGCGAAGCGGCTCCCGCTGCACGTCCCGCACGGTCCCTGCGGGGCTGTGATCGGAAACGCTCCGAATTCCTCCCGAGGTGGAGTTTGGGGAGGCAAAGCCCCCTCTTTTCTCGTTTTTTGTCATTTTTTTTTTTTCCTTCCTGGATGGTTGGGGTTAAATGCCAACCCGTTTCTAGGGCTGGGGGAACTCATTTTTCTGGGCGAAGACCCTGCATCGCTTATTACCAACGGTTGCGAGTACAGGGGTGGGAAGGGGAGTGACAAATCCCAAATTTGCTTAGTGACATCCCTGTGTTGGCCGCTTAGAAAAACAATATGCCTTCCTTTGGCGAGGCAACAGGCACCGAAGCCCCTAATTTGGAGGGACGAGGGCTATTTGGGAGCATCTCTTGTGCTCGCTGGCATCGAGTCGTCTGGAGGAAGAACGAGGGTGGGACGCTGCCTTGCTGCCCCCCCCCCCCGCTGCTCTGCTGTGGTTCGGGTACGTATGGGTGAGATAAGGGGTATGATCCAGCCCTGCCCGGTGATTTCCCAACCCCTTTTCTCCACCTTCGGGCTCTTGCTGCTTTGCACACCCTTCTTCCCCCCCCACCCCCCCAGCGTTGGCAACCCGCAGCTGTCGGCCTGCCCCGTCCTCCCCCCCCACCCCGCCCCCGCCGCCCCGATGATTAAAATGACACCTGGATAATGAGGACGCTTTGTAGGTAATTTAAACTGGAAGTCATTAAGCAGAAATAGCAACCCACCTGCCACCGCTGCCCTGTGACGTTGCCCCCCCCGCCGCCCCCCGAGTTGTCCTAGAAGGGGGCTCTGCGCATCCCCAAGGTTGCCAGCAAACACGCAGCAGAAATGGAGAGATATTAATATAACAGAGCCCAGGAATGGGGGATAAGATTAAAGACCACGCTTCCAGGCTTGGAAGAGAAGAGGAATAAAAAAAGAAAAAATAAAAGTGCAACTTTCCTTGCCAGAAGAAAGCCGACAGACACCATCTTCTGAGGTTGTTAAAATAAGAGCCATCGTTATATCACGCTGCTGGACCAACAGCGGACTTTAATTTGGCCTGAACATTTAAATCCTCTTTTATTACCGGGGGGAAAAAAACCCCATTTGACACCTGGCAATTACTTAGTGTCTCGTAGCCGTTCCTTCTGGAGAGGGCAGGAGGGGTCAGCCGTTTCCCAGGGCAGAGGCGAGCACTCATTTTATATGGACTGGCAGCTTTTATAAGTCCTCGCCGTGCTCGTGAGATCCGATGGGAACATCAGCCCGGCTCTCCCGATCCTTGGCCAGAGACCGTCCCCGAGGGGCTGCTTTTGGGACCCCAGCGCTTTGGGTTTGATTGCAGCCTCCCAAGAGGCACCTAGTTTTTACCCACGGACATCAAGAGGTGGAGCGTTTCCCATTTTGCTTGGTAATTTCCTCCCAGGGTTAATCATCCTCCCTGTTAAAAATGAGCGCCGAATTCTGGTATGAATTTGTCTGGCGCTAACGTCCTGCAGCAGCACTTTGCTTGCCTTTCCCTGCCTAGGATTTTCTCCCTCTGAAGCTGCTTAGATGTGGTTACAGCTCCCAGTTTTTCTGGCTCCTCGAGTGATTTTCCTCCAGCACCCGCGATTTTGCAAGGCTCTTTTTTGTCCTCCCAGGTTCCCGTCGTGGGACCCGGCGGAGCCGCATCGCACCTTCGCATCTATCTCAAAGCGCCTAAACAACACGCCTCAAACCCCAGAGCCCTCCTGCGGGATTATTTTTCCGCTCCGAGATGGAAAAAATCCTTCCCGGTTCCCTGTGCGAGATAAGCACAAGTTGCTGCTCTTTCCTCGAGCAGCGGGTTGGGGCTGGTCTCCCCGGAGCGTTTTGGGATGCTTAAAGCCCAGTCGCTGCCACCTCCCTCCCTCCTTCCCTCCCTCGCTCGTCTTTGCTTCCCGTGACACGGTGACGGACCCGGTGCATGAAGAGATTAGCCCGGTGTCGAGCCAGTGTCCGCGCCTCGGAGGAGCAGCGCTTTCCTTTTATCTCTGGGAAGCAGGCGCGTTGGACGTGAGCCCTGCGGGGATTTATGGGGGTGCCCTGGATCTGCCGCTGCCTCTCGCGCCGGCTCCTTTGCACCCGGGGAGCACCAGGCCCAGCGAGAGGGGTGTAAAGGAGGGGCGTAAAGGGCATTTTTGTTTTGCAAAGCGCAACCCCGCGGCGATTTTGCAGGGAAATGTCTTGGAGACAGCACCAACCCTGTCGTCTCCCCGTCGCTGCTTCGGAAATCCTCAGTGACGCTTTGCCTTTTCCGAAAGGGAGAGAAGAAAAGGGGTGTTTGGAAAGGCGCCGGGGCCTTGAAAAACCCAAACGGTCCCGCTGAGAATTTGGCCTGGGAGGTGTTGCACGAGGCTGCGGAACGTCTGCACGGCGATAAGGAGATGGTTAAGACCCCTAAATGCTCACAGTGGCGTTTTGACCCTTCCTGGCTGCCAGGGACGTAAGGTATAGGTGTCGTATAGATACCAATGCCGTACATAACCCTCCTATCCTGATGGATGAACCTGCAGGTCATCTGCGGCATCCAATTTCTTCTCCTGTGCCCTGGGACATGAGATACCTTTTTCCATGACCGCTCGCAGCTTCCTCCTGCTTTTTGGTATTCCCAGCACCTGCAGGCGCTGGGATTTTCCCCCTTCTCTCTGCTATCTCATGGGGATGAAACATGGAAGGATGGTCCCGTTTTATGGGCCTTCACCATTTTTGCAGGGGGGTGCAGCTGGGGTGTTTGGGGATGCGTCCGGGCCATCCGGGTTATCCCCGCTTCAAATAGGGAAACCTGAGAAAGGCAGAGAAGGCGACAGCGCAAAGCTTGTACTTGCAGATGCTTGACTGCATCTCGAGCCCTGCTTTCCAGCAAGAACAGGCTGCTCGGAGCGCTCAGTAAATCAGGGCCCTGTAAATACTCTCGGAGAAGCACTTAAAAATCGCTCGGTGCTTTTAAAGACCGTGTCCCGTGCTGCGTGTCTGCAGCCACCTCGAAACGACGCTGCGCTGCCCAACATCCCGCACAGCGACCGTCTCCCGACCTGACGCGGGAGCCCGGTCCTTCGCCAGGAGATCCCCACGCTCTTCGCAGAGGAGAGCGGAACGATTCACTCCAGTTTGCGAACGGGGAAACTGAGGCACTAACGCGCGTTAGCCCTGAATTCTCGTCACTCGGCCGCAGTTCCCTCTGGCTTGGGCTGTGGTTGGAGACGCAGCCCGAGCGGAGGGTGCCTCCGGATACTTGCAGGTGTTGAGCCACGGCAAGGCTGTAATATGCCGGTCCCGTGGCTAATGCTGGGAAGGGACATCTATTTTCTGGCTGCTTTGAGGATCTTTGGGAAAAAATGACTTTTTCCTGACGTTTCCCACGAGGATCCCTCCTGCCCAGGGAGGATGAAGCAGCGCGTTCATCCTGCACATAAATATCAATACCCGCTTCCCGTTTTTATTTCATTCCCTGCCTCTCCCTTCCCCATCTCCGCGCTGAGGAGAAGCTCCCGACTCCTTGGCGGGGAAAGAAGAGGCTGAAGGTTTGCAGGGTGCAACACAGGTACAGTATTTCACAGCCGGTTGCTTCGTAATGGGATTTTTTTATTGGAAGTTGCTTTTCCGGATCCGGCTCCGATTAGCAGATGCATAGCCCTGCATGCTGATGGATCTGCTCCGCTCCCAGGGCGAAGCCGTGGGGACCCGATGGAGGGTTTCTCAGCAGCAGGAGTTGAGCCATTCGGCACCCGCTCGGACACCTCGACCCACGCTCTGTGCGACCCCGCGGCTGATCCGGCCCATCCCGTCCGGAAAACTCCTCTTGAGAGCGAGCGGGATGCGGCCGCGGGTGCTGGGGCGGAGGATGAGGGGCTGGCAGGTGGAATTAATGCCGGCAGAGCAGATGCACACTTAAACAAACCATCCGTTCTCCAGAAGAAAACAATGACTTAGTACTTTCTAATTACCATCCCAAAGTCAAGCAATTACTCCTTATTCACACGTGATTGCTAAGAATAGCTTAAAATGAATAAACATTTTTTAAAAAAAGCTGCTTAGTAAATTTTCATTAGCCAACAATGTGAGTAAGGCATTTATACTCCGGCACAGCCCCCATAAATAAAGACAAGACGTTACTCAGTAAATGAGTGAATTAGTATTGTGCTTAATTGCTAGAAATTATTATCAGGTTACTACAATTACTATAAATTACCAGCAGGATCAACCCTTTTTATTATTTTTCCAAAAAAAGAGATATCTTATTGATATGCATTATGCAGTTATAAATAATTTGGGGGGGGCAAGGGGCTGCTCCTGGGTGGGATTTGTATATGGAGAAGGGAAAGGCTACAGGGCACAGGGCAGCTCCTGCTCTGCGTCTGATGGCTGGGCCCAGGGGCCGGCGGGGACCGGCTGTGGGGGTACATCTGGGGCAGGGCTGGGGGGTTTTGGGGTGGGAATTGTCGTGGATGGAAGGGACGGAAGTGCAAAAAACGCATGAAAGCACTGGCAGCGAGGACTCAAGAACACGATTTCGGCCTTCTGCATCTCCCTCGCGCGCGCTCTTCGTCACCCAGCCGCCCGCAAGGACACAAGACCGTGCACCTGTGGGTGTCACCTCCAGCGACGCTGATCCCGGCCAGCATCTCCTCCCACGAGCTCGCAGACTCCCGTGCTTTGCGCTGATTACCACCCTCAGCATCTTATCACTGCTTTCGTTACCCATGGGGCCTGTTCCCGAATCGAGTTCTCCCTCCGTTACCCGCCCTTCGGCATCGTTTTCTGCACGGTGGGTTTCCATAGCAAGGGAAAATGGGGTGGGACACGGGGGAAAAAATCACAGACTCACGGACTGGCCGGGGTGGGAAGGGACCTCTGGAGATCATCTCCTCCAACCCCCGGCCAGAGCAGGGTCACCCAGAGCAGGTGGCACAGGATCTCACGTCCAGGGGGGTTTGGAATGTCTCCAGAGACGGAGACTCCACACCCTCTCTGGGCAGCCTCTGCCAGGGCTCTGCCACCCTCAGGGTAAAGAAGTTCCTCCTCACGTTGAGATGGAACTTCCTATGGTCAAGTTTGTGCCCGTTGCCCCTTGTCCCGTCCCCGGGCACCGCTGAGAAGAGTCTGGCCCCATCCGCTTGCCCCCCTCCCTCCCTTTAGCTCTTGCTGAGCGTTGCTGAGATCCCCCCTCAGCCTGCTCTTCTCCAGCTGACCAGCCCCAGGGCTCTCAGCCTTTCCTCAGCACAGAGGTGCTCCAGCCCCTCAGCATCTCCGTCGCCTCCGCCGGACTCTCTCCAGCAGTTCCCTGTCCTTCTGGAACCGGGGTGCCACCGATCACAACCCTCTGAGCTCTGCCATCCAGACAGTTCTCCATCCACCTCACTGTCCACTCATCTAACCCACGCTTCCATGCCAAAAGCCAGCGTTGGAGCTTGGAGGCTTCCCAGGGTGGCCGCGCTGCTGGTGTTAGTCCATCTGCTGCATCTTCGGGGTTTAGGGAGATGGATAGAAGCTGGGGAAGGTGTTGCAGGAGCTCTGGAGCTGCTTGCAGATAGACCCGAGACGCAAAGACGGGTCTGTGCACCTAAAACCTGTCTGCTTCTTCCAGCTAGATCAGTTGCTCTAATAAAAATTTTTATCTGTCCCTATAAAGTGTCTCCTCTCCCAGCCTTAGACCCTGCAGGGCCGTGGCTTTCCGGCAGCAGACACGGCCGGGTATTTCACTTTGGGCAATGCTTCTACAAAATTGGGCGCTGTAAATCCTTCTCGTTTCCCCTTGTGTGAAGCGGGGGATAATGAGCAGGATGTGCGAAGCCTTGATCAGCTGCTGCTGGTGCAGCACACCCGTGTTTTCAGATGAAAAGCGATGAGGGGGAAAAAAAAAAAGCGGTTATTAGAGCAGAAGTGCATTAGGGGAAGGAAAAAGAAAAAAAAAAAAAGTCTGAATTTCCATTATCCCCCCGGAGCTCGACATCGCTGCAAGCCGTGGTGTTCCCGTTATTGCTCTGCTTATTATTATATGTTTTGATTTCAGATAGCCCACCTACCAGCAGCTCAGGTCCCTGGGCGGAGAGGTGGATCACTCACCCGATGACACTAATTCGGGTCTCGGGGGCATCTCACCCCGTGCGAGTCTGAGCGGTGCCTGCGGGCAGGCGGCAGGAGCCGATGGCTTCGGACAACTCTGCTGTCAGCTCCCCGTCACTCAGGAAAAAACACTTTTGCATCGGGTCGGAGACACCCCGCAGGTGTTTAGGGCTTTATATTAATAAGGAGAAGACAGAGCGATGCTGCAAAGGTTGGGCGGGGAGAACACAGACCCACATTTTTAGCCTTTCGGGCTCATGCGCGCACCCAGAAACAGGCAGATCCTTTGCAAACGTCTGCAGATGTGTCGGGTGACGGCGATGCGGCTCGATATGGACCCTCCTGCCCCGTGGAAGGATGGGCACGGCGCCGGCAAAGTCTTTTGAAATCAGGTCGAAGCAGCCGAAGTTGACAGCCTGCTCTTGAAAATAATAAGGGAGGTGTAAAAGTGAAAAGAAATGCAGAAATACCCAGTGATTTGCCTTCCGTGCTTTGCAAGCATGGTGGCTTTGCGGCACCTCGGTGCCAACTTTGCGCGCTCGTCCTTGCCACCGGGCGACGGAGAAACTCATTGCCGTTACAGAAAGGGATCTGCTCCTTCTCATTCACGTGCTTCTCCCTCCTTCTTCGTTCCTGCCTTCATCCTTCGCCTTTCTGCCAAAACGCAGGCCAGGGCGCTGCTCCTTCGATCGCGTAAATACGCAACATCTGCTGTTAAATGGAAATAGTACGAGCCGCACGCTCTCTGCCTCCTTGGATCTCAGCGCCGGGTGCAGGCTCCACCCGAGCGCACCCAAAATGAGCCGAAAGGCTGCAGGGCTGGGGAACGACCAGGGGGAGCAAACGGGAAGGGAAAATGAAGCCGCGGCAGGTGAGAAAGGGGAGGAAAGGGATCTGAAGAGGCTTAAATCCGTGCTGCCCCGTTGCTACGTCCTTCCCTGCGCCGGCGTCGCGCTGCCCCTGCCTTGTCGGAAGGGCAGCTGATGGCTCGGCAGGGAAAATGCAACCTGGGCTGCAGATCCTGCCCCCACTGACACCGCTGCATCCGTGTGGTCCACCTGACCTGCCGCAGGGGTTACGGATGCATCCCTGGGATGAGGCAGCGCTCGAGAGGAGAGGAAGATGGATAGGGCGCAGGAGCAGGCTCTCTCCCCCAATTCCGACACATGAGTCAGCAGGATGCCTGTTTTTCAAAGCCGGCTGCTCTCAAAAAGGCATTTGCATTTCAGAGAGATCCTGCTTTGCTCTCCCACTGACAGTGTTTAGCTCTTGTTTAAAAGCAGGGCTCCTCCGCAGCGCCGCGAAAGGGGCCCAGCGCCGAGGAGACAAGAGGCAGGAGCCTCTGGGTTTGATCAGCTCTCGCTTTGTCTCTGCCGTTCCAGTCCTTCGCCAAGAGGAGCCACTTTCAAAGTCCCAGGCTCATCAGAAAAATAAAAGGCTAAGCAGGGGGCTGCGGCCGGGACACGCACACCAAGGCGTTCAAAGGCAAAGGTCTATTTGGGAGAAGCCATCCATCCGGGGTTAGGCACCTCCGTCAGCCCGGGGCTGGGGTTAATGGCCCCAAACGGCTCATCCTGATCTCGTCTGCTGGAGGAGACCTCAAGCAGAGAGAACCTGCGGCGACGCGGCTTATAAATCCCTCGCGCGTTTGAGTTGCTCTGCAGCTCTGCGCCAAAATCCGTTGCCCCCCCGCTTTGCTGGGCACCCCTTGCCTTGAGCCCCCCAAAATCCCACGGCTGCGGCTGCGTAACGCCCCCGCTCACGTGGCGCAACTTGCATTTCTGTTCCCTTCTCCACGCGCGTTTACCAGGCGAGAAGTGCCTGGTGCTGCCAGCGACTTACTTTTCCCTTATACACCCCTCCAGCTCCGTTGGCTCCATTCCCGACCAGCGGCGAGGATTGCCCAGCCGACTCCCGGCACGCGGAGCTCCCTCCTGAATCGCCCCGCTTGGGCGACTCGGGTGTTTTTTACCTTTTTATTTTTTTTTCTTTTTACATCGGCAGCCGACAAATTTCAGCCTCCTGGGTGTTTGCAAATTGGTCTTTTGCTCCGGCGTGTCCAGCTCGGTGCGTGGTCTCCCGAAACGTCGTGTGCTTCGTGCTTGGAGGAGAATCGTACGCCGATGCTCTAATGCAGCTGGACCACGTGGTCACGGCGGAGGGGACATGGTGGCACGACGGATGTCCCTGCCATATCCCCTTTAATCCGCCGTCTCCAATAAGAAAGCATCGCTTTTCCCACCGAAAAAACGGAAATCAAGTGAATAAATGCACGAAGAATAAAGTTTGAGGTTTCTGTTGGGACTCCTGCAGCTGAGTGAGGATTGATACAGAAATTGGGGAAAATCTGGGGAGTTTTGGGGCCTTGGGGCTCCAAATAAGCCTCTGTAGGAAATAATGTCACCGTGAGAGGAGCGGCGAAGCCAGTGCCTTGCGCTGGTCGAGGGGCATCGTTTTGCCTTGCCCATGAGAGCAGGTTTTTTGCCTTCCGCTTTCTTTTCCTAAAGGTCACCGAATAAAAAGTCAGAATGTATTTGCATGAAGACAGGATTTAAGGCTGCGGGGTGTGTGGGTGTGTGTGTGTGTGTTCCAAATCGGAGCAGTCTGAGGACGCCAGGTAGGACTGGGACGGGGTTTGCTGTTCCAGAGATGTCCGTGCTGGGGATTTTGGTTTATATACTGGGAGGTTTAACCTCAGAGCTGGCGAGGGGAACTTTAAGGTGTAGAGATCCCAAAGGGAAGTTTCTCAAGTAGATTTGGTTCTCAGAAAGTGCCCTGGATGCATTCTAGCCCCCAAAATAGCAGTTTAGGCTTGTTTGCAACTTTTCACCCTATTAAATGAACAACTTGTGAATGGCATCGTTGTGTTTCCCTTTGGTCCGTATTTCTTTTCAAGCAAAACCTCAGTTTTCTGATGGTTTCTTCCCCTACTCCATTGCCTCTTCCAGAAAAAGCATAAAAAACCTAAAAATATCAAATGTCCCCCCACCACCTTGAAGGAAACCTGTAAAACACTAAAACTTGCTTATTTTTCCCCAAGACGTGGTTGCAAAAAAAGCCTCTTGGACAGCGAGGTGCTTTTTTTTTTCTTTCTTTTTTTTTTAATTTTTTTTTTTTATTGGGTGTGCCTCGCTCCTTATCCCAATTGCCGCGAAACAATTCCCAACCCTTCATTTTTTTCAGTTGGCGGCGGCTTGAAGTTGCTCCTGGCATTAGCATTCGCCGCAAAACCAGCCCTGAAATCAAACGCTGCTGCTCTGCTCCCGTATCTCTTTTCCCCTCTCTCCACTCCCCGCGTCGCTGTAAATCAATCCTATCAGCTCCCGAGTAAATAGAATCGCTTCAAAACATTCAAATAACCCTACACGCACCTTTTCTTTGGGTTTTTCTGGTGGCAAAAAGAAGAAAAATCAGGACCAATAAGGGAATGAGTAAGTAAATACAAAAAAAAAAAAAAAGGAAAGTGTGTAACCTGGGGATTTTTTTTCATGCTTGCTGGCTTTCTCCTTCTCCGGGTGGCGGGTGGTTTAACGGATTCCCCACATTTTGCTGACCCACGGGTAGAATTTGCTGGGGTTTTCTTCCGGTGGATGGAAACAGTGGGTAGGAATAGGAGCGGGTGGGACGCGCGACCGACAAAAAGGGATGGTGGCATCCGTTGCATCCGCACGGTGCCAGCGGGGAAGGTTTGCTCCCCAGGAGCTTGGGGCGAAATGGTCATTTTGAAAATCTGCATTTACATGGGAAAAATCTCAGATCCCCGTCCCTGGAGACGTCCAAGGCCAGGCTGGATGAGGCTCTGAGCGACCTGATCTAGTTGAAGACGTCCCTGCTCACTGCAGGGGGGTGGGACCCGATGGCCTTTAAAGGTCCCTCCCAACCCAACACCTTCTCTGATTCTATGATTCTACGATCTCACGGCACCTTCCCGCTCAGCCCGGGGCTGGCATCGCTGTCACCTCTCGGCTGCAGCGGTGAGACAAAAACCATCCTGGGGTCGTTGGCTCTGAGCCCAGCCTTGCTGGGGAAGACGCTGAAGCTCCGGGACCCCTTGAAGTGGGCTCTGTTGAGCTGCTGCTTTGCAAAAGGAGCTCGCAGCATCCCCCCCTCCAACCCCGATGCCACCCCTGGGGTGTCCCCATCCTCTTTGCGGGCAGCAAGGCCGCCAGGGTTTTAGCACCGGCGGTGCCAGCCCTGAGATTCGGGGTGACGGTGGGAGAAGCATCACGGCACGAGGAGGAGTCAGGAAATAAATAGATTAAAAAAAAATCTGAAGCCTTCTAGCTGAGTACTGCTAATAACAATATATTCTGGCAACAGCGGAGGCACAGGAAAGGCTGGGTGTATTTATAGACCCAACTAACCCGCGGATCCAGGTGCCACATTTTGACTCCGTACCACCTTCGTCGCTGGATTTTGTTTCTGCCTGAGGATTATTTTGGAAAGAGTTATCATTATCCCTGATTTATGGCTCTGCACTAGGGGGAACTCTTACTTTCCGCCGAGACAATTACCGAACCCTCGTGGAGAGCCACTTCAAGGCATCGCAGCCTCTGCTCCGCCGCTGATTGCAGACAGACGGGGTGACGTTGCTTTACCAAGAGGATGGTTGATTAGGTACCGGGCTTCATCTCCCCGTTACCTCCAGACGGTATTTTCATCTATAGTAAACGGGCAGTTTAAAGCCTCTTATTTATTAAAACAGTAGCTTGCGATTTGTTTTGGCGATGCCTTCTCTTTTTTTATCCCTTTCTGGGAAGTTTCAACTTTCTTTTTCCCTTCCGTTTGCTGCTGGGAAAAGCAGACGTGCCTGCACACGTGTGCGTGTGTCTTGCAGTTCCTCCAGCTCTCTCCCTATCCTTTACATCGCTCATCTCCACCTCCTACCCCACCTTCCCAGGCTGATACGGGCCTATCGAGAATACAATCAGAATAAAGTCAATTAAGGACAGGATTAGACCGAGAGGAGGTTAATAGGACTGTGACAACAAGACGTTTATTCACAAGTCTTTTCCTTCCACCCTTCACCGTCCAAGCCTATTTTCCCGAGGCCCATCAGAAATGAGCTGCATGCTAATGTTGCGCGCAGCGTGCTGCGATCTGTGCAAGCAAAGCCTTGCTGAAAAAGTAGAAAAAAACCCAAACCACCCCAGAAAAGGGGTGTCCAGACCCAACAACCCCTTGTGCCAAAATTGCCCTAGCGTGGTACGTGCTAGTTGGTAACCCCCTGAGAAAGAAGGGTTTCTGCTCTGTGAAATCACGAGTTGCAGCTCTTTGCTCTTCATTTTGCATTGCCTTCTGCCCTTCCTCTCTGAAAGAGTTTCAGAAGAAGCAAAAAAGCCATCATTTTGAGGTCCACCACACATGGCAAACCCTCCGGGGTGAGCAGCCCCATTTTTGGGTGGCGGATGGCACGGCACCAGGAGCGTGGTTGCCCCCCGAATGAGCGGAGCTGGAAATTTAACCCCCTGCCGCAAGCCAAGCGTTGGGTTTTATTCCTGCGTGATTTTGCCACGCGGTTGCTTGGAGACGACCATTCGATGGCCTAAAGTGCTCTCACAAGTTCTGCGTCCCCACCACAATCGCGCCGTGAGGACCTCTCCTCCCCAAGTGGCTTCTCCAAGCTCTTCCATCTTCTCTGGGGCAGCCGAGCGGGACATATTCACGGCTGCCGAAGGCACACGCTGTTTCCTCTCCCACTGGAAGAGGACTGAAACGCCAGCAGAAATACAAGGAGCATTCGGAGGTCGAGAGCAGCTGAGGGTTTGCGGAGTTACTGTTGTGGTTGTTCGCAGGGATATCGAGCGCACCTGGAAGTATGAACAAACCCTGATTTATACAAAAGCTTGAGGACAGCTGGAAGTGGAGTGGAGGGGGCTGTCTACGCCAATTCCAGTCTATTTTTATTGTTTCTACTGCGGTTTTCCCAGCTCGCTGTGGTGAGAACTGAATCGAGAGCCAATGGTACCGGCCACCTCCTGCGGCTGGGCACACCTGTGAATGCCACGGGGGACCGGCTGCTTTTTTTGGCTGGCGCCGGGTGGGCGTCCCATCAGGACGGGACATAGTACAAGCCATGAAAATAAAAGCACGGTGCCAAAATTCCCAAGGCTGCAAATAAGCAGAGCCTGGGAGATGTCCCAACCCTACCAGGAAAAAAATCTATATTTTGGGGAGAGGGATGTTTGGACCACGACACTCTTAACAGTCCTGGACAATTTCAGATTATCTGGCTCCTGCCTTTGGCATCTCTGTGTTTAATCATCCAAATATATTATATTTTTTTTTGGATCCGTGGGCTATTAATACATATTCCCCTACGGGTTTGTTGGAGAGACCAGATCTGGCCTCAGGGATCGCAAGCAATGTCAGAAAAATTGGAGAATGTACGTACAAAACAATAAAGAACTTCTATAAATACTCCTAAATCAGTACTCCTCCTGACACGATTTCATCTACACCTACACTGGAATGGAATGTTTCCCCCGGCTTTGTCTAATCCTTTGCTTTCACCCCGCCTATAACTTGAATTTCCAGAAAATCCTTCGGAAACGAGTCCCACAGTTTAACCAACTCTTTGCTTTAAACCTGCCTCTTGCTAGTTTTATCCAGCGCCACTTCAATCCCAAGTCGCTCGCAGAAATGAGGATTTCCGTTTCGCCCTCTCGGCGCCATCCACAGTTTGTAAACCTCCGTCTAATCCTCCTTTGGCCACCTCTTTTCCGAGGTAAGAAACCCAAGTTATTTAATCTCCTTTGCTATGAAAAAGCTTTTGTACCTTTCCTAGTTGTACCCATGAGGAATGGATTTCATTAAGCAATAAAAGCTCGTTTGTCGGGTTTAGCTTAATTTGCTTTCTGAGACGCAGGAAGGCGAGTACTCAGGTGGGGCGAGAGCCACAATAACTCCTCCTCAGTTGCCCCGAATTCACTCATTTTACACGAAAAAATCTGTACTTATAGGCTTGACATCCCATGCACCAGGGGCAGCAAATGCCCAAGATTTAACGACCCCACATGTTTTTCAGGTGGACTTTGCTGCAGGTCCCAGGATGGGAAGAAACACCCAAAGCAACCCCTGGGTCTGCAGGTGATGGCGGGCGTGGGGATGTTAAATGAACCCGGAAAAGCTTGTTTCAAAGGAGGTAAAAGTTATAGCTATCGTGCCGGGAGGTGCAGAGGCTGGAGGAACCGCTCTACAAACACATTATTTTCGGTGCCGTGGTCGAAGAGCAATTCATCTCCTTTCTGTGCTCGTGTTCATGGTTGGGAGAAAGATGCCCATGGAGAGCAAACGCTGCAAAAAAAAAACCCCACAGCCACTTTTCTGAAAGCTTTTGAAGACTTTTTTTTTTTGGAAAAGAAATAATCCCATTATTTTCACATTTCTTTTGTCCTTCATGTAGGTGTCCTCCAGACGGCCTCAAAATGACGGTGACCTTTGCTGGGTTTCGGGGATGGACTCCTACCGCCTCTGCGCTGGAAAAAAAGGGCAACAAAACCCATCCGATTCCACTTCGCAAACTTCCCAAAGTCTCAACTGGTTTGTCCCTGTCATCTTCCCAGGAGCCGACTAATCCTCCTGCATCCAAGAGCTCGCTGCCGGCTTCACCTCTCGGGGGAGAGACTCGCCCTCTCCCAGACCTTTTGTGAGAAGTGGCACCGTTATCCAATTTCCTCCTAATTGCGCTAACAAGGATGAATTAGGACTTTCATCAACAGGGGCGAGCGATCGGTTTGGAGTCAGCCATGGGCGACGGAGCCAGAGATTAAACAAAACTATCATGTTAATGTCTAATAATACAACAGCAAGTGGAAATTAAGCACAAGACAAATATGCTGTGCCGGCGACATTGGAGAGTTTGTTCTTTAAACACAACGTTATTTTAAAGGCAATGCTATTATTAGGGCCATCTAACTTAATTTCGTAGGCATAATAGAAAAGTAAATGTGCCGCAGTTGCACTTTATGTGCAATTTCGAAAACAAACCCAAACTGGGGGAGAACGCTGCATGTTACTGAAATAGCCACTCCAGCTAAATTCCTCTCTGATATACGTTAATTATCTCCAGCAGGGAATGGACAATTTCATTTGGAGCCACGGCAGTCGGCTGGATGCTCCCTGTGATGGGAGCGAACCCCACGACCGACCGACGTGCCGAAAAAAGCCCCGTGAGAGCGGCCGCGGGGTGTCCCCCCCGTCTCCCCCCACTGCCATCACACCGCAAAATCCAGAGGGGTATTTTAACCCCTGGTTTGCCATCGCCTTGCCAAGAGGTGAGTGGAATTATGCCTTGGGATGGACCCACGTTTATCATCTGGGTGCTCATTAAACGCGTCGCCGATCATTTTCCTCCGGCAGCAGGTTCGTTGGGTGGGTCTGGCATTTTTTTCCTGCTTTGTTCAGCGGAAAAATTCTTCCATCTGGGGTGATGGGGTTTGTCCCCCCCAAAACAAAACATCACTGGGCAAAGCTTTCCTTGAGCGTGTTGGCGTAAGCAGTGGGAGACAGCGCTGATAACTCCCTCTTTGCTTCTGCAATGCGATGTCGGGATTGATCTGAGTGTGAAGCGATGCAATCCAATTCCCCCGCACGCAGTTTGTTGTTGTTTTTTTTTTTTTTTCCTTTTATTAAGTTGCATAAGAACTGTGTCTTAGCGCTCGAACATCTCGTCCTGCACTTATGGGAACATTTTAGATGAGCAACAGCGTTGAAAGCCCTCTTTCTTTATTAATATCCAGCTCTTCCTGGGACATTACCCCCTATTTTATGATGAACAGTGGGGTAGAGCGGGTTGTAATGGTCATGCAGATCTCATGCTTTTTGGGTTATCTCCTTTTTGCTGTGTGTCGCCTCCCCTGGACACCAAGGACAGGATCACAGCGGTGTAAATCTGCCATCAGGGTGGGCTTTGGGCTGGTGATGCTCAAGATGGGGCCGATTTGTGCCTTCATGGGCATCAGGAGAACAGGGCTCAGGAGTGCTTCGAAAAACTCACACCAGGAGCCATCTCGTCCCTGGCCCCATCCTGAGGGTCTCATGAAGCCTAAAATAGCAAAGGAGAAAGGCTGCAGAGCGCTTCCCGTCCCATCCTTTATGTCTCATCGACGCTGAAATGCTTTCTCCCCTGGCCGGTGCATTCAGCGCATATTAAACGCAATATGAAATTCCGTCTCAGAAAACCCCAGAGATGGCTCTATCGACTGTCCTTTAAATAGAATTAAAATTGACCCGAGACAGGTCTGCGAGCCTATTGAATTACACAGTCCACCACCAAGCTCAGGCTGGCCTTGCAGGAAGAAATAAAGCAGCCCGGAGCAGAAATGAGGTGGACACGATGACATTAGGATGGGAACCTCTCAAGATGGACTCGCACAAATATGTGGCATGAAGAGGGCAGGGAGGAAAAAAATTTAACCCCTGCAGTGTGGGTCGCGTGAGTTTTTGGGTGCAACGGGTGAAGGGCAAGAAGAGGCTGCAAGGTGCATCACGGCAAGGTGTTGACATGATGGGTCACTCCCCTGTTCTTCCTCCCCGGCGTCATCGCTTTTTGAGCTAAAATAATTAACGTGGCCTGAAGAGGGAAAACAAACCCCAGGAGGTAATCTGCTGTGGTTTTCAGGGACCTGTCCCCCCCACCTCGGCCTTCTTGTAGGAGATGGGAAGTGCACGGGATTGCTTATTAATGCTGTTCAACTTTTGACTGGCATACGCGCATGTTGCGCCTGTGCCTGGCGATAGGCCACCTAATGGGCTCCGGTGGGAGCCCGGCCCACGGTCCGCAAATCAGCAAACCTGGAAACTCATCAGCGCTTCAGGCATCAGCCGCATTTTAAAAAGACCTTTATGATGAGTGGAATTAACAGGATACGTCCCTCTGGAACCTGTTAGCTATTTTATTCAGACCCCCATGGCCAGAAAAAAAAAATAATAATAAGAAAAAAATAAAAAAAGCGCATCTGTTTTGTTTGAAAAAAAAAAAATTGTCTTTAGGGCATTTGTACTATTCAAGGCTGCGCAATGCCAGGGGACAACGGGAGGCGTTTTATCAACTCCGCTTTGCTGGTTGAGGCCGAGGATATATAGGTCGCTCGGCCGGGTAAAAATGAATCACTGCAAGCCCGGATAGCCTCTCCCTGCTGGGGGATCCCTTGGAAAAGCCTTGGAAAACAGCAGCAGCAGGTCTGCAAGATGGTCCCGGTCATCCGGGGATGGATGCCCTGGCAGGGAAGCACAATGGGAGCACTGGGATGTGTGGAAGACACCGCGCTTTGGTAACCCGGCTGGAATATTTTCTTATCCTTCTCTCTCCAGCGCAAACACTCGCACACGATATTATCTCCTTGGTCCCCAAACGGGGGAAAATGATGGCGTGGCTTGAGAGCGCACCCCTGATTTATACCTGCGTGCGAGCCCAGCACAGCCCAGCCCCAGCCGCCGCTATTATTAGCTGACAGATTTTAAAGAAAAAACTATATAAATCTCCCCTTGTGCCATAAATACATTTCTGCCTTGGGAGACCACGAAGCAGCTCATTATACCACATCCTGAGAGAGAGGCATGTGTCATCGGCGGTGACAAGCCATGCATCCTCAAGTTACCTCGCCGGCCGGGCCAGGGGAGCTTTTGCTGAAGTTAAAGGGAGTTTGATGTTTGCTCAGGGCAAGAGGAAGAGAAGATGCTCTATTTCGGCAAGGCAGGAGCCCAGGAAACAGGATTCCTGGGTTTCGTTCCCGGCCGCCTGGCCCCAGCAGGGTAATGTAAACTATGAATTAGGGGGAAAATTGGGGGAGGCTGGATTTGAGGGCTGCTGGGAGCTGTTTTGTTGGGTGGCTCGTTTTTTCGCAGGTCGGTTTGCTCCCAGGTGAACACAACGATCACAGCAGGTAAAAAAAAGAAGAGGGGAAAGAAAAAAATAAGAGGGGGAGGTTTGTGTCTGCGGGTGGGTCCAGTGCAGTGTCTGACGGTGCTCCATGGGCCTGGGAGCAGAAGCCATCCCTGAGGGATTTCCTACGTCCCTGGTGCAATTGCCTCTTCCTTTTTCGCATGGGTGGAAACAGCTGGATGAAAAGGAGGAATTATTCCGGCTAGCCCACCGTCTACGTGACGCGGGGCTTCGAGTTCAAGCTGACCCCAAACCTCCGCAAAATTTTCCAGCGGGCTTTTTCGCTACCAAAGGCTTTAAAACCACCCCTTCCCCTATAGGGGGAAGGCGCAGCTATAGATCTCTATTAGCATGCAACGCGGAGCAGCAATCTCTGTAGTACAAACCAGTTCTCCAGATTGAGAACTTGCCAAGTGTTGGATAAGCTGTAATAAAGTCTCTTGTTGTAAGAGCACCCCGCTGACACAGGCTCTGATCTGAAAGGAGTGGGAGCAGAATTAAATTCCCTCGGCTGAAGCCTGTCCATTATTCTCGGGCATCGGATTGCAGGAGCCGAAAAAAAAGCCGCTCTGGAAGCAATAAAGTGCTCGCAACGGAGAGCCCTGAAGTGCCGTGTGTGTTTGGCGTTGGGAGAAATCGCAGAAGGCAGCTTCGAAATCGCAGCGGCAGCAGCTACCCGGGGCTTGCAAGAGGCTTTTTTGCAGGGGAAAGACACAATCCTGGGATTAGATTGGATATTAGGAAGAAATTCTTTACTGTGAGGGTGGTGAGGCACTGGAACAGAGAAGCTGTGGCTGCCCCATCCCTGGAGGGGTTCAAGGCCAGGTTGGACGGGGCTTGGAGCAACCTGGGCTGGTGGGAGGTGTCCCTGCCCAGGGCAGGGGGTGGAACGAGATGGTCTTCAAGGTCCCTTCCAACCCAAACCATTCCGTGATTCTATGATTCTACGAAAAGGGATGGCAGCTGGAGAGCAGGGAGGGAGCGCTGAGCTTGGCTGTGCGTTGCCTAAAGCCCCCCCCGATGCAGAAATCTGCTGAGCGGCATCAGTCCCGCAGTGCCTGGCTTCGGGCAAGTCACTTCAGGCCACGTTTTTAATATAGTTGGAAGCCAAAAGGCTCAGGCAGGTGCCTCGTGGGGTTTGCAATAAGTTCTAAGCGCCGCAAGTCCTTGAAATCCTGCAAAGTGGGCGAGGAACAAGCCGAAGTTGAGTGAGCAGAGCACCATGGACCTGGTCCACGCAGAGCATGGGTATTGCATGGATAACCCAGGGGAAAACCAAAACAGATTTGCTCCAAAATACCCTGGAGTTTCTACCTTTTCATACCAAAGAGCCTGAAAAGATGCTTTTTGGCCTGAAAAGCACTGCATTTCGTCCTCCAAATCTTGTCCTTCTGCCTATCAGCCCCATCTCCCACCCTCGCTTCCAAGGGAAGAGCCTTCCTTCTCCGGCGCTGGCCGAATGGCTTTATTAAGATGCAACTTGTATCGATGCCCTTTCCTCTTCCTCCCCTGCCATTCCCCTGATCTTTGTGTCGGCTGCAAACTTTATCAGAGGTGACGTGATGTTTTCTTCCAGGTCATTGATAAAAATGTCAAATAGCAGCAATCTGGCCCACACAGGCAGCGGGGAGCAGAAGACCCTGTTGATTCCCACTTCCAGAAGTGCCTTTTGAAACTTGTCAACCAGCCAGCTTCTAATCCATCTAATTTCTGCCGCGGTGATTTCCTGCCCTCCCAGTTTCTTAATCAAGATGTCACGCAGGACCCAACCTTGCAGGAGCCCGAGTACATTACGCTGACAACATCACCTTTATCAGCCCGAATTTATAACCTCATCAAAAAAAGATATCAAGTGAGTTGGGCAAGATTTATTTTCCATAAATCCCTGTTGATTGGCATTCTTTTTGTTATTCCCTTTAATTCCTTATTAAACAAGTCCCGTACCAGACATCCCATTATTTTACCCAAAATCAATGTCAAGTCGACAGGGCTGTAATTACACAGGTCATCTCGTTTATCCTTCCTACATATTGGCATGACATTCGTTTTCTTTCAGCTTTCTGGATCCCTCCCAGTGCTCAAGGGTTTATTGGAGATCACTATCGCAGGCTGACCTATATCTGACTGGGTGGCACAGGCAGGGATTGGATTATTATGCATCCCATACGGAGATCTCATCATTAATCAAAATTCAAAGATATTTCAACTCTACCCTTGTGGGCTTTGAACGAATTTCTTCCAAGCAGCAGAGAAAATGGTCAGAAGACAGCTAAAACCAAAAAATACTCTCGTCGCATATGCACAAACGCCCCAAAATATGTTGGTGCCCTGAAATCCCAAGGGTTTCG
Source organism: Chroicocephalus ridibundus (assembly GCF_963924245.1). NCBI lineage: Eukaryota > Metazoa > Chordata > Aves > Charadriiformes > Laridae > Chroicocephalus > Chroicocephalus ridibundus. The sequence continues at coordinate 7,408,070 of NC_086301.1, read as the reverse complement.
GCATGAAGTTGTGTACGTGTATAGGGATGTGCATAGGTGAGGACTTTCTATAAATGCCTGTAAATGCAACCCTGGTTTTCTGGCCGAGGAATATTTAGCCTGCGCCTGGGTGAGCACTTGCTACTTACACCGACGGGGCTTTCGCCTCGCAATCTCTTGTTTCTCGTTTGGGTTATAGACGCTTCCCAGCGCCCGCTGCCTTCAAACCTATAAATTAAAGCTTCCACGGTACCCTATCATCGCTTCCAGTTCAGCAGAGGACAGAATATCTATCCGGGCACGTTTTTTTCTTGCTGCTACCTCAGGTGAAAGCCGTGCTATCAGCTCCGCGCCTGATGCTGTTTGGACAGGAGCGTCGAAGGCGAAGGAAGGCATTTTTCATCAAAGCCCCTAGATTTCTCGGCACAATTTTAAGCGGACGGCGGCTCAGCCAGGGCATCCTGTTTCAGCCCCGCTCCTTTGCCCTGGGGATTTTCAAAGGAGCTTCTGGCTCTGATCTACGCGCGGAGCGTCCCCTGCCCTTTCAGAGCGGCTCCTTCTGCTGCACTCGACAACGGAGAACGGCCCAGCCCGCGCAGAGGCGAGTGATACGGGGAAAGGGGGAGGCATGAAAGGCCTAGAAAAAAAATTCTGGGGAGCAAAGACTGGGTCCGAGCTGATGCCGTGCACATGGGACTGCAAAATAATTAGGAGGGAGGGTCTTATTTTTATATTTTTTGTTAGGAGGATGGCTTTCCCCCAGGGTACCGTTGCACCTGCCTAACGCCGGGAGGTTTTTTCCTCTTTTTTTTTTTCTTTTTGTGCCGATGTTGGGATTTACCTCTCTTTTCTCCTCTTGAAATTCATCTTCCCCCACTCTGTAAGCCCGGGGCGTGGGAAGGATTTTGACTTGGGGTGGGAGGGAAACTGAGGCAAGGAGGGTGAGCCGAGGAGGGCGCAGCAGAGAGGGAGCACGTTTTCTCTCTGTTGCAACCTCCTGCTGCTCCCCTGGGGCTGAGCAGGCTCTCAGTGATACTTCTCTTCCCAAACCTGCCCAAAATTACTGCAGCCCTCCAAGACTGATGCGATTTACGTGTCCGTGGCTTCTTGGGGAACCTGCTGAATTTTGAGCCTCTCGTTGCGCCAAGTAACATCCTCTCCTGCCATGAAAAGAGCTGGCGTCATGACCTGGTTCCTCACCCGTCCCTCACAGCCCCAGGGAAGCTACAGCTGAGGCTGGCCAGGTACAAAAAGGCTCCCCGGTGTCACCAGCCTTGCAGGTTATGGCTCTTCCCAATCCCCCCGCCTCGTTTGAGGAGTTTTGTGTCTGCGAGCGTCACGCTGGGTGCTTGTCTCTCCGGCTCCAGCCTCCCTGAGGATATGACAAGCCAGAACACATTGCAGGAGGAGTTCAAAATTATCTATCGCCAACATCCACTTAATCCATCGTGAGGAGAAGCGAAAAGCTCTCCAGGCCTGCAGGAGCTCTGAGCAAGCCGCCGTTTCTTATGCTGAGCCTGTGTTCCCACTTGTCAGTTTGATTTCTCAATGCTTTACAATCGCTGGTATTCTCGGTGAGGATACGGCATCACGTCCATCACCCGTTATCACTAGGTCCCCGTGTTCCCCTTTCTTCTCTCTCAGCCTCTTTGCAATCTTGAGCCAATGAAAAAAAGAAGGGGAAAAAAATAAAAAAGAAAAAGGAAAAGCAGAAGAAGCAGCAGCGGCGGCTTTTCAGTTCCTTATCCGCTGCAGCCTGGATTACATCCAGGCCTCTTGCTATGATCCTTCAAGTTCCTGCTAAACATGGCCTGCATCTGCCGATAACATTAAATCTGCATCTCTGTTGGGTTTATCAGCACTTCTGGGGACAAGCGGGGCTGGTGCGTGAGGAAGGAGCAGCATTGCAACAGGTTCTGGTGTGCGAGGAGATGGAGTGGAGGAGCTCCGACACCCTCCTGGGGCAGATTTGTTCCCAGTGCAGTCCGGGTATGGGTGAGATTAAAGGAAGCAGGACCACCACAGGATACCCACGCAACGGGTTGAGTTACCCAGAATAAGATGAATTTGCAGGACCGATGAAGCCCCCAGGCTGCACGAGGCTGAGCCTGTGCAGGTCAGCATTTCTAGGGATAAAGAATTTGATTTCCCTGTCCCATTACTCAGGGTGCGATTAAGAAACCAGTATCCCATCATGGCACAGCAGCCACTGGTAAGCGAGCAACGTTGGTGCACTGAAACGAGACTCCAAATTCATGCAGGAAGTTAACGAAGAGAAAGAGAGTCTTATTTTGGATTCATTACGGTCAGCATTGATGTCCAATTAAGAGAAATCCTCTGCATATCCCCAACAGTGATTTAAAAATAGCACATGTAGGCTTCGAGTCATCTTGGGCTCAAAAGGAAGGGAATTGGGGTTTTAACTCTTCCAGTGCACTTTCTGCTTCATGAGGGCAAGGCAGGACTTGAAATCAGCTTCCGCGAGTGCCAACGAAGAGCGTCCCTAGCCATGTTGGCAAACCCTGACTTGTTGGCCGTTGGGGCTGTTGGCCATTGGGGCTGTTGGCTCTTGGAGCTGTTGACCATTGAGGCTGTTGACCATTGAAGCTGTTGACCATTGAAGCTGTTGGCTATTGGGGCTGTTGACCATTGAGGCTGTTGACCATTGAAGCTGTTGACCATTGGGGCTGTTGACCATTGAGGCTGTTGGCCATTGGGGCTGTTGACCGTTGAGGCTGTTGGCTATTGGGGCCGTTGGGCATCAGGACTTCTGGCCACTGGTACAGTTGGCTGTTGGGGTTGTTGACCACTGGGGCTGTTGGCCATGGGGGCTGTTGGTGTAGACTGTTGGCCATAGGCATCTTTCCCCTGACCTGATCTCTAGAGGACCAGTGCCACTGTGGCTAAACCCCGCTAGGGTCCAGAGTCCTTTATGAGCCTCATAACTGACATAAAGAAAGGCTGAATTTCCCATTTATTATTTCCTGAAATCACCACGGAGGTGGGGGGAATTAAGACGCCTGGACCTTAACACGTATGATTTCCAGGGTGCATCAGAATTGAGCATTCACAAGACTTATGGCTTGTTTTGGTCATAACCCCAGTGCAGCCGGTCTTGTGCACTGATGTTATTGATACAGCCAGTAATTACATTTTCACGTAGGCATTTTTCCTGTGTGTCTACACTGTGTTTATTACAGACCTTCAATTATTCATTTTTTCCTCGCTCTTGTCGTTCCTTCTTCTTCTTTGCCTATTTTTTTTTTTTTCCCTCCTTGTCTTATTTTTCTGCCATCCTTTTTCTCCACCTATTTTTCCTGTGTTTACACACCATCTCTCTGACCTGGACAAAGACCCCGAAGATCAGAACTTGGCCCCGTCCCTGGAGGATCTTCGGCTGGGAGTGAGATATCTCCTCTCCATTCAATTTTCTCCCCACCCTTTGCCCCAGCCGATTTTTCCGCACCGTTGAGCTCCTGCCACAAACCTCCCCGGTGCCTTTTCTGTTACAGAATGCGAAATAAAAATGCGATGCCGTTGTTGCTGCTCATCTATCTGCTGTGCCTAGGTGAATAATGCAAGGAAACATGTATATATTTATACAGCAAATGGGAAAATACATTTCTTAAGATGAATGAGGTTGTTTTCAGCCTTGATGCACCCAATAAAATAACCCGGTATCAAGAGGGAGGTTTATTTTGGAGTCTGGACGTGTCATAATATCAGCTCCCAACCAGGACTTCAAATTACATAAATCAGACAGAGGAAGAGAGGGGAAAGGCCAGGAGAGCAGCGAGCGCAGGGGGAATATGGGCAGACAAATAGCCGGGCACGAGGAAGCCGGTGTGGGATGTCAAACAGGAGGACACATCAGTGGGACCTGCTGGATGGATACATGAGCTGAACTGAGCTACAACACCAGATTTTGTGTCTCCTCTTTCTTTTGATTCATGCGTTTTCCCCTCTGTGTTTGGCTCCGGAGCAAATTCCCTCGGAAAATGTTTGGAGGTCTGGGAAACTGCAGTGTTGGGCAACCATGGTGCTTCCCGGGGGGCACACGAACTATGAGCATGTCCCCAGGCCTTGGGGGACAGCAAGACCCACCAAAGGCGACCTTGCTGTCTCCGTCCGGATCAGCTTCAAATCCATCTTCAAAATCCTTTTTCCTTCAAAATATCCACCTTCAAAATCCCACGTTCCCACCGCCAACCACAGCGAGAGTCTCGTGCCAGCCACAATCTGCTGCAAAAGAGCAAAGACGCCGCCATAGGTTTACAAGCAAGCAGTTAGTTGATTTTTGGTGGGAAAACAGAGCATTTTCGCTACGGAAACCACGGGCTTTTTAATACCTGCCCCCGCATAAAGCAGAGCTGCCAAGTTTCCGTGTGTTGGTGTGCAGACTTCTGCTTTCCCAGTGGAAATTTTGGGGGTGTGTTTGGCACGGCACATGCTCTTCCCAGCTGAAAACCCAGTTTCTTGCCAAAGCAAAGTGGGGGAGATGGGAGGGGGGGGAAAGGCAAAAAAATAAAAGCGTGTTACAAGCCGTAGGCTTTATGTCACAGCTTTGCCTGGCGCGAGGAAAAAAAAAAAAAAAAAAAAAAATCCCCTGCTGCCTTCCTACAGCCCGGGGAGCGCTTTCCTTGCTCGCAGCGCGACGCAGAAGTGGAAAGCGTGTTGCGATCTCAGTTTTGGATGACTGCTGTTATTTAACCGCCTGGTGTCATCTAGACGAGGTGCGAGAGAAGGGCCCCAGGGTAAAACTACCGCTGGTCTTCAGGGGTGGCAGGGCTGAAGAGATGCCCCACCGCAGCGCTGGCTCGTGGTCCAGCCCTGGTCCCTCCGTGGAGGATTTAGTGGCTTCGAGGGGAGTTTTTTCCTAGTTTTTTTTTTTTTTTTCCTCGGGAAGAAGCTGTAAAAGGAAATATTTCTGCTAAAAACCATTGGCAAAAAGGTTCTGCATGGTTGAACCCCACTCCAGAGGAGGTAGCTGCAGCTTGAGCGTGCTTTTTCCCATAAAAATGGAATATTTTTTTTTGGAAATGAAGAGCTTCTGATGTTTTGGAGGTGCAGCTCCTGGTGCAAAAATACCTGCTCCCTGTATAGTTTCCCCCGCCCCAAAATTTGCTTTTTGGGGGAAGCGTTTCTAAACCGAGCAGGAGGAGCTTCCTAAAGCCCAACCCCCCCGGCTGCAGGAACCCCTTTAGGAGAAGCGAACGGGTCGGGGGCACCCAACACGTTTCTCTGCCCCGCTCCAGCTCTGTCCTTGCCACCGTGGCTGTATTTGTTGCTTGCAGCAGATCCGTCTTGCAGGGGATGTCTCACTTACGGGGAAGGCTTCATTCCCAATAATTTTCAGACGTTGCTGCCCTCGTGATTTATCCCCCTTTGGTTTAGATCTCATTTTTCCCAATTTTACCTTTGTCTCCAGGAAACCTCGTCTATTTGAGTGCAATTTCCTCTCTCTCTCCGGCTCACCCGCTCCCTGCAGCCCGGATTTGTCTTCTTTTCATATTTATTCCAGTATTTGTCTTTTTCTCCCCGCGCAGGCTGTATTCTCAGGATTTATCTCCTCTGTTTCCATGATCTGTCTTGGAGTCCAGCGACTTGGTTTTTCCTTTTTCAGCCTTTTCCTTGGGTAATATTGAGCGGCGGGATTTGCTGAGGGCTGAGGGATGGGGAAAGGGAGAGGGAAGGAAGGGTGGAAGCGGGATGGGGAGAAGATAGAGATGGGGAAGAGCATTTTTGAAGTCTTGCCCCTATTTTGGCACATGATGCCCAGGGAGCAGCAGTTGGTTGGGCACAATATTGTCCAGGGTTTAATTCATATATCCATGGCTCCTCTTGGTGCTACGCCGATATTATACACTGAAAAAGAGCATTTGGGGCTGGTTTGAAACCTTTTTAGCATTGTGTGCTTCTCACTGTGTTGGGGAGATGCGTCTCTTGGTATACCACAGGCTCTTCAACCTCTGCCAAAGTTGGGGGAGAAACAGCCTTTTGCCTCGGAAATGATAAATCATTTGTTTTTGAAAAATATTTGGCGTTCTTTTCCGGTTTGCGACAGCGGAAAGGAAAAAAAAAAGAAAAATCAAAATCAAACAAGTAGTTTCAACAAGTTCTGGTTGAAAAGATGAATTTTCCTCCTCCGTATACGGCCCCCAGCAGTTTTCTGCGGAGACCTATCAGCTTTGGGTTGTGATCGAAGGCTTCAATAACTGACAATGAAGGCGGATGAAGCCCTGGGGGAGATTGGGGAGGGCTGGGGGGGGGAAAGCTTCTCGAGGTTACTTGCTTCCAGCAATTTGGGTTATTTTATTAATTCAGGGAGTCTGAGGAGCAGCATTCACGTGACTCCTGCTGCTTCCCACCCTCTGTTGCCCAACCAGCAGCGCCAAGCCCATCACTTGCCTGACTGCCACGACGGGATGTATGGTGTGATTTCCAAAAAAGGTGGAGGTTTTCCTCTCCCTGGCAAGCACACAGCAGGCCGGGAGGGAAAGCGATACAGGGTGAAACCAAAAGCACCTCTGCACTTCGTATGCAGCGGCCTGCCCTGCTGAAAGGGAGCACTGTGGGAGGGAAGGGTGATGCTTCATGGCCCTTGTTTCCCATCAGCATCTCCTGCTTCCTATGCAAGGAGGCACCAAAACTGCCCCCTGGGTACATCTCAGCAAGTTTGCCGATGACACCGGGCTGTGTGGTGGGTGGTCGACACGCTGGAGGGAAGAGATGCCATGCAGAGGGACCTGGGCAGGCTGGAGAGGTGGACCTGTGAGAACCTCATCAAGTTCAACCACGCGAGGTCCTGCGCCTGAATCACAGCAATCCCAAGCACAAATACAGTCTGGGCAGAGAATGAATGGAGAACAGCCCTGAGGAGAAGGACTTGGGGGTGTTCGTGGATGAGAAGCTCAACGTGATGCTGGGAACGTGCGCTGGCAGCCCAGAAATCCAACCACATGCTGGGCTGCATCAAAAGAAGCGTGGTCAGCAGGGCAAGGAGCAGGGGCATTCTGCCCCTCTGCTCCACTCTGGGAAGATCCCACCTGGAGCACTGCGTCCAGCTTTGGAGTCCTCGGTACAGGAAGGACATGGACCTGTTGGAGTGGGGCCAGAGGAGGCCACAAAGATGCTGGGAGGGCTGGAGCACCTGTGTTCAAGGCCAGGTTGGACGGAGCTTGAAGCAACCTGGTCTGGTGGGAGGTGTCCCTGCCCAGGACAGGGAGGTGGAACGAGACGATCTTTAAGGTCCCTTCCAGTTCTAACCATTCTACGGTCTCAACAGACTCCCTGTTCCCTCAACCCAAAATGCATCCTCCACCTCATCTTCCGTCACCTTCCAAGTATTTCTAAACATTCCTTACAGGATGGCTAATGTGCTTAATTTGGCTCATGGATAAATTGGGCTGGGCCAGAGGCAAGCGGAGGGCGCTTTCCTTAAGGCACCTTCTTTTTACCCCCACGGAGGCTCTCCCCAGCATTAGTCTCAAGCCTGAAATTGCAAATCCCTGTACACTCCTCACACCCAGTAAGAGCCCAACGCTTCCCTTACAGCAGTCCCCAACCGCCCCAGCTCCCTGTTGATGTCTCCCAACACCTGAGGGGCTTTTTCCGAGGCTTCCCATTTACTTCCATCCTTAAGCTTTGCGCCTTCATTCAGCTGAAATTCAGCTTGTCTCGATTTCCACAGAGACTGAGATTGCGGATGACCAGCTGTATTCATCCTTCCACGTTTTCATGTTCAGGAAAGAAGGAAATCTCGTCCTGAAATACCGATGTGGCGATGAATTTACCCATCGGCTTGGGATTTCCAGCGTTTCTCCAGCCTGGCTGGAGCAGCCGTTTCTCCTTCCAGTGAGCTGCCGACAATCAGAAATCCCCAGCAAAGCCTCTGGTTTGGATTCACCCCAGGAACGTCTTCCAGGGACGTGATGATTTAAACTTTTAAATGAAAACCAAGTACCCAAATCCTTCCAGCGCTGCAGCATCGCTTTCCTCCAGCATGGCAACCTCGCAGCACATCCTTTTTCGGGGGCAGAAGGGAACTTAAAAAAAAAAAGGTATCAGAGGCCTCCTATATCAAAGCGCTTGAAAGAAGCTGATGTGCCGACACCGCACGCCCAATTTATTGCTACAACAAAGCCAGGTGATAGTAATGAAACGGCAATTTGGGGAACCACAAGGGGCTATTTACGGGCACGCTGCTGCCTGCGCCGTGGGGCTCTCTCCCCACATCTCCTCCACGTAAGGAGAGCTTTTAATTTTGCAGAGAGCAGGCGTAGGTCTGGCAAAGGAAACACAGGGAAAAAGTGGATTTCTCCGGGTCCCAGGAATTTATTGAGCATTATGAGATGACAGGGAGTGACTTCTTCCAAAGGCTGAAGAGCAGATGGAGCTTGGAGAATTGATAGGTGGCTTTCCAGGCTCTGAGGATGATTTTTGCCTCATCCATGATAAATTTCTGGTGGATGGCAAGGGGTTTGAAGTGACAAGGAGCTCCAGCCACCCAGGCCGATGGTCTGCTTCTTGGTCACATCCCCCCAAAGAAGCAGCGGTGTTCCCAGGGCCAATGCTGCCTGTCCATGGGGGCCGCTGAGGAGTCTGCAACTATTATTCCTGCCGTCCTCCCTCTGAGCCGCTCCTTTTCGAGCAGCGATTCAATTACAGCTACGGAGAGCAGTTATCATCATAATCAGTCACTCATGCAACCAGCGGCGCTTGCACAGAGGTGCTTCTTCAACGGAGGAGACGCAGAGACCTTGTGCAAACCTTGGGGCACTCATCTGAGAGGAGCTTCCGTGCAGCTCTTGGCTTATCAAGACCAGTCTGTGCTTTTTGGCCTCAAGAAATTAGCAACCGAAAGGGTTTGGCCCCTTGTAAAGCCCAAAGTACCTCCAAGCATCCTCCTTCACCTTCATTTATTTCCCTTCTCCTCTAGCAGAACAGGATTTCTCTTCCAAGCCTTCCCTCTGAAGCGTGAGGGTAGGTGAGGACAACACCTCATCCCTCTTCCTCGGTGTCTTCTTCAGGAGCAAACCCAGCTCAGACGTGGGATTTATTGGGCAGAGAGCATATGCCCGTGTTTCAATCGCATATGATCCACGAGATGTTTTTACGGATCTAATTGTCACATATGTTTGTTGTGAATCCGTAATGAGGGGCCAGAGCAGATGGCAAAGGCTGGCTGCCAGTCACGCTTCCCTAATACTGTATTTCTCCGAGGAGGAGGCGATGGAATGGGATTGGACCAATATAGCAAAGGATGAAGACCCCACAGGTCAGATTTTTTGGGTTGGGAAACCTTTTTCTCCCTCGTGCAATAGCCCTTCAAATTTAAACGCCCAAACCTGATACATAAAGCTGGTGGTTTCTGCACCTGATGCCAGTGTGGAAGCGCAGAGCCGGGATGCAAAGACCATATCCCACCCCGCGTCCAAAATTTCTCCCTCTCTAAGCAGCGCGTGGGAGGTTCAGTGCACTGATCTGTAGGCAGCTTGGGGGGAAAGTGGGGAAAATCCGCTCCAGAAGGACACGGCTGCATCCTCGCCGCCTCCCTGAGCTAAATTTAAATTACCGTGCTACCTGAACTTTATGCGAGCGTCACGCTGGTGCGATGCTATAGATACGGCTGAGAAGACACTTCTATTATAAGTTCACCAATTTCTGAGACTCGGAGCCAGAATTGGGCAAATTAAAAAAGGAAAAAAAAAAAGAAAAGAAAAAATAGAGAGGAGAAGGAGGAGGAGAGACCTTAGAGGTCTGCAAAGGTTTAGTTATCCCTGCTCGGGAGATCATCCTGGGGATGGCTCGGGAAAAACACCAACCCGAGGAGGAGCCTGGAGAAGGCACTTGCACGCACGAACAAGAGCAAACCCAGCAGCAGAGCAGAAAGCGTATTGAGCCGCCACGTTTTGAAGTTAATTAGCACTGGGCAGATCATTAGCTACAGCGGCCCTTTTAATTAGAGCTGCAGGGCTCCGTTTCGCTCTGGATTGGCACTGTAATGCTGTCCTCGCGCCGGCGAGGCTTTCCCGGGCTGCGATTCCTCCTGGGCAGCTCCTGCCATCGCGTTGTTTCTGCCACCGAAATGTTCGTTACCGTCCTTATTTCTGCTTCCCCGGGTGGTTTCGGACACAGAGACCTCTCCCTTGGTCTTGCAGCTAAATACAGCTCCAGAGAGGCCGAATTCAGAGCATCAAACTGCTTTTACAATTAAGCTTAAGGTGGCTTTGCTTTGCTTTGACCTCATTCAGGCTCTGTCTGGGCTCTCCCATAAGTGAAACGGCCCCTTAATTGCTCAAACAAAGGCAGGCGTAATTAATAGGCGTTTTACCAAATTGCTTCTTTGAAATGCTATGGAAAAAAAACCCCGAACCTCAAACCAAGTAAGGGACTTTCCTCCAGCTTTAGGGACTCGCTGCTGCTGGGTTCGGCTGTTTCTCTGCCGCCCCATGTGCCCCGTGCACCCCCGGGTCTCCGATGCAATTCTCTTCGACCTTTCCTTAAAGACTGATCTCTCTCACCGAGCAATTACTTTTTTGGTTCCCTTGGGCGAGTGCCTCAGACCGGCTTTACCATCATTGAAGGGGAAAAAAAACGGGAACGGATGAGGCTGTTCGTGGCTCACGATGGGAATACGGCGGAGAATTTATTTTATTAAGATCTGCTACGAGAAGGGTTTCTCTCCTCCTTTCTCTCTCTCACCTTGAAAGCGCCGTCTCCCTCCATCACGTGTGACCTTGGAAGCGGTTATTGGGCCGGACAAGAAAAACCTCCCGTTTTCTTGCAATGTCATCCATTACTCAGCTGAACACACACACGCCAGGAGAAGACGAACACCAAAAAAAAAAAAAAAAGAAAAAAAAAAAAAGGAGAAGACTCAAAGAGAGCACAAATTAAAATGACTGAGATCAGATAACGAGGAAATACAGTTAAATTGTTTCCTTCCTCCAGCCTGGCCCTGGGGGAAATCCATCTAATTAACCATTCCGGGCCACTCGATGCGATTTTTCTGCAGGTTTGGGGGGAGTGAGGATGGAGCTGGAGATGCTGAAACTTGTTTTTTCTCTCCTCTCTTCTCTTTCCCCATCCATTCCTTGACCTCTGCAGTTATCTCCGGACTTATCAGCCACACAAGATGGCTTTTTTCACATCAGTAAGCACCATCCGAAATGTAACAATCAGAAAGAATAAGAGAAAAATAAATCAATGCCCACAAACAATGGGGAAAAAAAAAAAAGTATATATAAAGACCGGTTCTGATGAGTACAATTTATTCATAAAAAAGCCCCAAACAACAAAATCTGCGAATCCTTCCAGCTTTAATTGCTTTTTTTTTTTTCCTTGGGGAGAATACGCACACATCCTCAACCCAAGACGGCTTGTTTTGGCCTCTTGCTTTCTTTTTTTCCTACCTTCTCTTCTTTTAAATGAGCTTTCATTTTAATAAATAACATCGCTTTCCTTTCCTTGGGGTGTTGAGCCCGTGTTGAGGCCGCCTTGGGGTGCAGGACACCCCTGGGTGCCAGGGACACAGCTCCTGCCCCCAAGAGCAGCACAACCCTCATCTGCCCATCCATCCATCCATCCATCCATCCATCCATCCATCCATCCAGATGTAACGAATGCTCCTCTTTGGCAATGGGATAATTTGGCCAAGGCCTGACCCAGGGCGGGATGAGGTGGGATGGGACCTGGATCAGGCTTTTTTACCCAATTTGCTTATTTTTTAAGGATGGGAAGAGGTGGAGTCGGGCTGGAGCCTGCGGATGGAGCTCAGCCCCTTACTGACTGCGCAGCGTCTGAGGAGGAAATTGCTGGAAGCGATAACTAAAAACAATATTAGAACAATTAAAAAAATAAAAAAAAAAACTCGTGCCTTTATTTCTGCAGGCCACAGAGGAGAGGAGGAGGGATGCTTTGGGTAAGAGCAGTTCCCTGTTCATCGCTGCGTTAAAATGGCAGGAGTTTGGCTTGCTGGGAAGGACCGCAGACATCCCCGCGTGCGGTTTGGCACATCAGAGCCCAAATAACTCCGTCCTCTCCCCGGCACGGCTATCGCCCTCGCCCAGCGCCCCGTCCTCCAGCCGCCTCTCTTCCCTCCTCCGTTTGAAGCTGCAGCGGGTCTGGAGTTCAGCTTAATCCAACCGCTAGATGTATTATTCATTTCTACGCTTTAATGATGTGATAAAGTTGCTGGAAATAGGGAAAGGCTCATTAAACTGCCATTTGAATATAGAGCACAACTAAATTTTAAGGGAGAGGGAACCTCTGCCAGTCCCGCACCTTCTCCCCTCCCTTCCCCGCAGCCTGGAGAGAGCCCCAAAATCGGTGTCTTTGAGCCCCCAAATTGGTGTCGTCGATGAGTTTATCGCTGTTGCGTGGTTGGCAGGAGGGAAACATGATGGTGGGGCGTCCTCGAGCATCCGCCTCGGCTCCGGCGCCTGCAGGGTTGGGGTCTGGTTTGGGGGTCTGTCTCTCCTCTCTGGTTAAAAGCGCCAAAATCAAAGGAGGAGCGAAACGCTGGAGTTTGCTTCGGCTTTTCCGCCGGAGGCAACAGCATCTATAAAAGATGATCTGAGTCCTTTCGGTCCTTTGCATTTCCAAAAAAAGCCCCGGGAGCCTCGGTTGCCCCACCGGCAGAGCTGAGCTGAGATGGGCTGGGGATGCTGGAGGACAAGGGGGTGGCTGAGCTCGGCAGGGTCCAGCCAACCCTACATTGCCCGCCCAAAGCCATCGGCATCCAGCAGCTCCTTCTTGGGCTGCGAAAGCTTGGTTATGCCGTGATAGAGTCATTAGACGTGAGGCATTAACCACAGCGGGGTTCGTTTAGGGTTTATCCGGCCCCCATAATGGAAAGCTTCCCCGTGCTCTCAGCCATCCCCCTTTTCTCTATATTTTTTTCCCTCTCCTCCCTGTTCTCCCGCACCGTGAAGGGATCTTGCTCGGCTCTCCTCATCAGAGGTTGGCTTTGATCTTCCCCAGAGAAGCCGGCTCGGTGGAGATGCTCAGCAGCCCTGGGAAAATAATTGCACCTCGCTGCAGACGAGGGGGGGAAGATGCCTGCCACCTCCTCCCCGTGCCCGGCGGTTTAACGCGTGGGCTGGGATGCTGAGCAGGGATGCTCCCCCGCCGCCTGTCCCCCGCGCCCGCCCCCCGTTCATCCCTGGGTGGGCAGGTATAATCCTGTTGTGGTGCTGTACATACATTAGTGAAGCGCCTGGGAAAAAAGGCATCTACTGATGAATTCGCAGGTGCTGACAATGGGTTTTTTTTCCCCCTAAAAAAACAGGTGTTTCACGCAAAAAGCTGACCCCAGGTGTCCCCCGGCTGGGTGCTGGTTGAGCAGCGTGATGGGGATGCTCGGAGCAGCAGCAACCCGGAGAGGCGAAGAATCAGCAACTCCGCTTTCATTTCGCCCGCAAACATCCCCGTGCCCATGGCTGCCGCTTCGTTAGGGCGCAGGGTGGTTCTGCAGGGGGCGACTGGCCCGTTCACCTTCCCGCCTCACCTTGGATCTGGATTTCGGGATGGGGATTGCTGTAGGAATTAAGGAGAGAATAAAATTCAGTGGCCTCATGGCAGGAGGATGCGGATCCCGAAGCTCGAACCGCGGATGCTCGTGCCCCGCGATGCTCAAGTGTGGGCTGGGAAACCCAGCTGGGAGCCCGGCAAGAGGTGGCACGGCCACCGCACCCTCGATTCGGTCATTGTGGTGCTTCTTCACTCTCCACGTGCACTTGCTGGGCTGCTTCGTGCCGGTTTGGGTCCTGGAGACCCACTGGTCTGCTGCACCTCCGCCTTCTTCAACCTAACACAGCCCTGCTCGTTAAGAGTCTTGCTGTGCTGACCATCCCCAGCTAATTACATGCTGCCTCCTTAAATTTCCCTTGGCTTGTTTCTATTGGAGACGGGATTTGTCTCCGGTTAAGTCTGTCATTGCATTTCAATTCTCATCTCCGCGTACACCGGGGTTTGTGTAGCAGTTTACATTTATTTTACGGGGTTGGTTTGGTTTTTTTTCCTCTTTTTTTTTTTTTTTTTTTGTGCTTTGAGATAAAAGTGTCATGGAAATATGGTGTCATTGTTATGATGATGAGGGGACTATTTGTGATGTGCCAGCACCCTTCTGGTTGGTATTGAACCACTTGGGAACATCTCGACATCCCCCAGGTGGCATTTTGCTTCCACAAAGCCAACCACTTATGCTAATACATATACATAGAAAGTGCCGTGTGTATGCGCGTGTGCGCGCGCGCCTGTGTGTGGATACATATATCATGTGGGCGTGATTGGAAAGCAAATTCTATAAATAAATCCCATTATCTTATTACACTGTAATTTTCTATCATTATCTGCAGCGTGGATCGGATGCATCTGCGGGCTGCGATGAAGAGCGAGGGGCTGGGAAGTGGCGAACTTCGCCGTCTAGCAGAGGGCTCCGAGGGTGGAGGAGCTGGGCCGGGCTTGGAAATATCTGCAGCCTTCCTCCGCCTGGCAGATCGCAGCACAGCACCCCCCAAATCCGCTGCGATAAACCCCAATGTCCCGCCTTTGCGATATCCCCACCGAGCCCGGACCGAGCGCTGCGGCACCGGAGCAGGAGGCGCCGCTCGGCTGGTGGTTTGTTTTAACGGTTCGTGGTTCATGCTGCTGGAACAAAAATTCAGCTCCCCCCACCCCAAAAATAAAAAAAAAAAAAAAAAAGCCAGCGCCTAATTTTTAATTTGAATGGATTTGGCTTCTGCTTCCAGCTTTCGCTTCTCGTCCTGCCTTTGGCTGATGGATTAAAGAGGTTTTGCCGTGCCCGGTGTTTTCTCCCAGAGAAGGTGCTTGTGTGCTGTAATCAAGTCACTCTCATTCTTCTTCTTGATAAGATAAAGAGGCGAAGCTCTTTAAGTCTCCCACTGCAAGGCATTTTCCCTGGCCCCCGGGTTATTTCTGGGCCTTTCTTTGCACTTCGGCCCATTTTTCAGCATCCTTTCTTTTTACCAGGTGCATCCCCTGGGACTGACGGCAGCAGCTCGGTATTGTCAGCAGAACCTGCTGCCCTGGAACCGCCTCTCCAGCCCACGAGATGCTTTCCCTGCACCTCTGGGTGCTGAGATTGAAAAGCAATGATTTTTTTCTGACCCCCCCAAAGCCCGTTTTTTCCCAAGCAATCTGGCTCAGAGCTGCCTGTGACCCCCAAAAAGGTTTGGGAGACTCTGACTTGGAGTCAAGACTCAGCAGAAAGACCAAAAAAAAAAAAAAAAAAAAAAAAAAGCCGCACCAGCTCGGCCTCATTTAAAAACCAACAACAAGCTTGGGGATTTTGATGTAAAACATTTTTGAATAATCCTATTAGCCAGGAGAGGAAACAGGACTCCTTAAATGACAGATTTATAGTTTTTTTCCCCTCCTTAACTCCCGGTCTGCAGCAGATTAAACACACCAGATGGGATGGATCCTCTTCACGACGCCTGTCGTGAACACGGTATTTCGTAGGGGTGCGTGGGAGGTGGGTTTCTGCCACTCGCTCACCCGGGACCTGGGATGAATACGAGGGTCATTTCCCACGTACCCTCCACTGGGCTGATGCTTTGACCGGTTACCGATAACCTGTGAAAAGAGAAAATGGCTTTTTCCTGTAACCAGAGGGATGCTGAGGTCGTGGGGTTTGGGATGCAGATCCTGGGATCCTCAACTCGGTGTCACTTGGATGGTTATTCCACCGACCGAACAATATTTTGGAGCTGTAGCCACGTGGGAAACGTGCACCAGCGATTATCTTTGGCTGCCTTTTGGTATGAAACCAGTGAAAACCTGTTGGACGTTCCCCACAAAAAGTACCTTTGAGGATGGGAGACGAAGCAGTTCGATGGCATTAAAACCGTTTTGTATTCAGGAGACCAAGGTTTCGTTCCGCGACTCCTGAAAACGAACATTTGAACGGTAGCAAATGCTTTGCCTCCAACGGCTGAAGTTCAGCCCCAGGTCAATGGCTACATTTTCTCTCCGCGAAGTGGTCATTAATTTCAAGCTTACAGTTTATTGCCGGAAAGGACTGAAAGGGGAAAAAAAAAAAAAAAAAAAAGGCAGGGGGGGAGTTTGCCATCCGTTGGGCTGGGGCAGGTGCTGGTTCCTCGTATGGTTAAGCAGCTTTGCTCCTGGCAAGCCGAAAGTCCCGACGTCCACTTTCTGAGGTCTGGAAAAGCTATTCCAGGTCAGCCTAAAGGATTTTTTTTTTTATGACTACCGCCACGTTTATTGCATTTGGACTCTGATGATGGAAGTACCTGGTTTTACGGGTGAAGGGAAACAAACAAAAAAATAGCCCCAATAAAACCGTTTTAAAGCGCTCTTAAATATGCTTAAAATACTTCCCCGCTGCTGCCCACGTGGCGTTTAAGCTCCCAGCAAAGACGCTGGTGTTGCTGGAAAGCTTGTCCGTGGTTTTCAGCGGGGTTTCAAGATCCTGGGAGCACCCAGGGCGTGAAATCCATCTGACTCTCGTTTTCCTGACCTCCACGGTTCCTACCTGGCAAAACCAACCGTTTTTAACACCGCACGACACGTCATAGGATATAGACTTGGGCGGGCAGAATACGGGAATTACGCCGCCTGCCAGCCTCCCCGAGGCGACCTCGGAAATGAAGGTGAAAACATCATTTCCAAGCTATTTTGAGCAAGTTCAGGGTGCGGAGACGGAGCCAAAAAGGCACTCGATGCATTGCCTCCCCCCCAATACCTTTTATGTTCCCTAAAAGCTGGGGCCTGTGGACGGCGTGGGAGATGAACACTGGTGCTGTCTTCCTCAGCCCTCTGGGTTTGCTGAACCGTATGAATTTGGCGATGGCAGCCCAAATGCCTGGATATTACACTAAAACCTTTTCCATTTTCCTTTTCCCGCGCTTCTTGCAAGCAGCCGTGGGTGCGCAGAGCCCCAAGGAGGCACCACCACCCGAAGGCAGCAAGTTGGACTTCTGCGGGGGGAAATCTCCCCGAAAAAAGTGAATAAACCCAGGGCGACCTGATGAATGGCCCACAAAACCGGCGGCTCCTCTCTTCCCGGCGCTGCCGGTGGGGTGACGCGTGGCGACGACGCTCCTTTAGCATCAGTCACCTCCCCTGTCCCTTCACGTTGCCAACCGCTTTGTACCGCGCCCGGTAGAAAAGGTTTCCGAATTTGGCAGAGCCCTTCGCTGTTATCGGAAAGCGGGTCATAAATTAAAACCTCTCTCTTTTTTTCACCTCTGGAAAAAAAAAATCTGGATAATAAGAACCTAACCCAAACCATCAGTCCCTCCGACACCTCCAAGGGAGAGAAGCCAAGGAGCGGCGGTGTCTTATAACACGGGATGCGATGCTGTGTCCGTGAGCTTTTCCAACGGACCCAAACTCCTCTTGATTCCCCTCAATCCCTGATCATCACTCGCCATTCAGGAATCTGCTCCGGTGAAGCTAAAGCGGTGGGGGGGAAGCCATAAAAACAAGCCACGGGCTGGAATATTTGTTGTTTCTATTACGGAGCTGCAAAAGATGCAGTGTCAGAAGATCCGACAAACTGCAGGTTGTTACCTGGATGTATTGATTGAAAGTACCTGTCGGTCTTGATTTTTAAAAGTGTGGTTGATTGCTGGCAGGTTTATAGGATTATGGGTTTAATTGGATGCCTGTGTTTTACTGGATATAAGTGAAATTTATGGCTGTGCTACCTGCGGTGAGAAAAGCATCCCTCTGTCATCCTCCCCTCCGCCGGCGAGCAGAGGGAAGAGGCAACTGGTGGGTGGCAGGAAGGGCTCGGGGCAGGAAAATAAAGAGAAAATCCATCTTCAAATGGCTACCAGGGAGTTAGAAAGGATAATATTAAGGTTGCGGAGCCGGGCAATCCAAAATTAAGAGTTGCAGGAACGGAGACTACCTGTGAGTGAAAGACAAGGCGGTTGTTAATTGCCTGATTGCATATTATTTTCGGAAGGGCTGATCTGCATACGCCGAATTTGCATAATGCAAATGCTGCGGTTGGTTTTGTGGGAATTGTGACGGGGGATGTTGGGGCTGGATGCGGTTGAGCTGCGTCTTTCCAGGGGGACCCTCCGAGGGTCTTCTCCCCTGCGCGGCTGGGTGGTAACGAAGCCAATTAGTGCCAGGAACTGATTAAACCAGAGAAAGCCGAGAACGAAACAGGAGAGCGATGGAAAGGGTTGGTAACAAATCTCATTGTCCTTGCAGGGCATCTCCTTGCCTTCAAATTCAGCCTCACTCCATCAACTTCTCTGTGCTTTCCTGGCTCGCAACAAATTCTGCAAGGTCTCCTTGGGGATCCCGGGAAAAATTTGGCTTTCCCTCCCCGCTGGGCCGTGTCAGCTCTTGGCAGTGGTTTCTGCCATGCCGCAGCTTTTCTCCCCCCAAACCATTCCAGCTCCATCCCTTGCGGGGCACCTGAGTTGAGATTTTTCCAAAATCGGTGGTTGGAGCCCCCGTTTAGGGCTTTCTCTCCATCACCGTGCCACCGGGCAGCCCGATCCCAGCCTTGAGCTAAAATGAGGGTGTTTCCATCGCAGTTGTTTCCATCGCAATTCCATGCTTGTTCCCGGGACCAAAGCAGACTCACCGAGCCAACAAGCATCATTTTCCCAGCTCTTAGCGACCAGACAAATCTTCAAAGAGCCACCGAGCGAGACATATCCCCCTCCCCGTTCACAGCCCGGCCCCCCCTTTGGCGCAGCTCTGACATCCGCCACCTTTCATCCCACATGAAGAACATCTCTCTTCCCAAAACGCTCCGGGGGGTCCTCTTTTATTCCACTCCCCCTCACCTGTTTCATCTCTTTTTATAATGCTTAATTTCTTATTGCCTTCCCCCTCCCCGCCGCCCCTCGCCTTGCCTAGGTCCCCCTGTGCCGCCGAGTCCTTCCCCGAAAAGACTTTGCCGACCTCCGAGCCCCGAGCGGGGTTGCTCTCCTTGCGGGCTTCTTGCTCTTTCCCAGGTGCTATTTTTCTTGCTCACTTTTTGATGGAAAGTCTTTTCCTGATGGATAGCGCTAAGTCAATCCTTCCCCTGATTCCTGCTGTCTTCAGCAGGGGAGAAGAAAAAAAAACACAAACCCAACCTTTTCCTTTCGCTCTCCCTCTTCCATCACCTGAGTTTCCCAATCACTCATGTCAGGATTTCTCCCTTCACCAAGATCTGTAAAGAGCGTAGCCAATAAAGACAAACCCATCCCCCCTGAGCAGATGCAAACTGCGCATTTTTTTCATCGCTTGGTTGTTTTGGTTTTTTTGTCTGAAAAAGTCACCAGAACCAAGAAAGAGGTTTTCCTGTCCATCCCCATCCTCCTGCATCATCTACATGTTGGGTATCCCCATCCCCTGCCCTCCGGTGTCAGCACGGAGGCTCAATCCTTACTCCGAAAGATGCAGTTTGGTGGTTGTAAAACCCCAAAAGGACCTTAAGAGGGTGGTGACAAAATTGCGGGAGCATCCCGGGCATCCTCTCTTGCCTTGGGCACTTCCATCCCAGCGTGGCCTCAAAGGGCTGCAGCACCCGTTGCGTGCACGGAAGGCGGAGGGGAGCCGCCATCGCTTTCTGATGGACTTCAGGATGAAGCAAGGAGTCAACGATGGAGAAAACATCTTTTCAAGGGTGGAAACAGTACTTAGGGCCGGCAGGACAGCTGTAATTAAGCTCAGTTTTTCTCTGAGATCCCTTTTTGCTGGCAAAGGAGGTTATAGGGGCTAGTGGCAAGGCAGGATCTCGTGGGTGTCGTGGCTCTTTGCCCCCTTTTGAAGCCACCATCATCAACAGAGAGCGTCAACAACTACGTATTTATTTGTATTTTAAACATTTCTCCCCCTTGCCCTGGGGATTTCCTTGTCTTTCAAAGAGGGGCTATAAAAAAATTCACTAAATACCCATTGAGAAGAGCCACAAATCAAAGCGCCCTCATTCAGCTGCATTTTATAACCCGTGTGTGTGTATTTTTTTTTATTTTTTTTTTGGGGGGGGGGTGGGTAAAAATATTTAGCCATAAAATCCGATGGGCGAAAGAGGTTATTTAATCCCAGATGGGCCAAACCACCAGCTGGCAGGAGCTGGCAGAGCTGCGGGGGGAGCTGAGCCCCATCCGCACCGGAGCTGGTTTGCCGTCGTCGTCGGGAGGAAAGCACGGCAGAGAGACGGAGCAGGGAGAGAGCGTGAGAAAGGCTGCAGCTCTCCTCTCGCTGGGTGGGCACCGATGAGTTTAAAATGGCCTCAAATTCGGCAGATTCCTTCAAACAGCTGCTTGCACAGGAGGTAGCTGACTTTTGAGCTCCGCCGTTGGAGCCGATATATTGATTTAGTGACAAATCTGCAGGGAGAGGTGTCGCTTCGGGCCCTGGGAGAGGTAAACCCAACCCAAAATGCATCTCCGTCCAAACTGGATCCAGCTGCTGCCCATCGGCTCATCCTGGACCGAATCCAGCCCATCCTGGACCGGCAGCGTGCTTTGAAGGCTGCATCGGTGACGTGTTCAGGACGACTGAGGAGCAATTACAGGGGGAGGCGTGTGAATACGCTGGCACATGCACGCATGGGCTCATTAAACAGAACAAAATTCAGAACTGGAGTGCACCAGCTCCCTAATTATTGCATTTTTCAGCCAGGGAGGGCTGGGACTTAGCAGCCGCCGGCGTCCATAAAGCTGCAGTTTCTCAGTGCTTCGTGAGCATCAAAGTCAATATTTAGGTCGCCTTCGGCTTTCGCATCCCGACTGTATTGGTAAACTGGCCTCCTGCCTCTCTGCTATCGATCTCCTCCAAGACACAGCCGAGAAGGGGAGGATGGATCCTGCTAAGAACCGGGTTGATTTGCATTGGGTGAGACCCTGACCTGCATCTTCTGCCCTTCTGCTGTGGCAACCACCATGTTGCCGCATGCACTGGATTTTCTATCCTTGCATGCTCCGCTCCAAGGAAACGAGGAGGGATGGATGAGCGGCTGCTGCCCTCTTCCTCCTGCAAAATCCGAGTCCCCTCCACCCAGGGCAGCATTTGCAGGATAAAAAGGTTATCAGGGATCTAGAAAGCAGGACAGCAAGGAAGGAATCCGTCGTTTGGGATGGGATTGGATGGGGTGGCATGAGATGTGATAGACTGAGATGAGATGGGATGGGATGGGATGGGATGGGATGGGATGGGATGGGATGAGATGAGATGAGATGGAATGAGACGAGATGAGATGATGAGATGAGATGGCATGGCATGGCATGGCATGGGATAGATAGCTGCCCCAAGGGATGCTGGAGGGAATCAAGAGGAATTTTCTCACCTCGAATCCTGCAACCCCCCTTTGAGCTCTCGGGGATGCTGTGCAGAAGTACGATTGCTCTCCATGGGTTCCTCCCACCCTTCAAAATGTTTTTCCAGCACCACCTCACCAGTAAGCCCTGCTACCCTTGGGCTCCGCCCTGGCACCCCAAAGGACATAAACTGTGGGCAAAACCTACCACGTGCTCAAATCCTACGGAGGCGTAACATCAGCATGTGCAAAATGAAGTGGAGAAACGGCTGCAGTTTACTCCTTCTTAAAGTTCAAGAGACAGTAGGTGACACCCAAAGGGTGATCTACGCATCTTTGAATTTATCAGCTGGCAAGGAGGATGTCCTGGAGATTATAAATACATATTTACGTTTGTGATATAAACTCAATGTGTAGCAGCAATTAGGATCAAGAGGAGGCTGGCAGGATATTTTAAAGCAGGTCGAGGGAACCATATACACGCACGGGTTCTCATATGTATTTATGTGTGTACATTCCCGCTGATCTCCCCGAGATATAACAAATTGATCCCTGCGGTTTAAGAAATGCGATACCCAAATTGCAAACACAAATTTAAGGCTTTTCAATCTCCCGTACCTGTCCTCAGCTCGGGGAGGTGGAGGGAGTCTCGCTGACTCCATAAAGTCACAGGAGCTGATGTGCCGCGTCGGAGCCCGGCTCCGAGCAGCCTCATCCGTCTCGTTGGCAGCAATGAGCCTGCAGGACCTCAGATTTATCCTCATTTTTCGGCAGGCACCAAACCTGTCTGCATCAGGCCATGGGCAATCCCACCTCAGGACGATGGGGACCGCGCTCCTCTGGGTGTCCTGGAGCAGGTTGTTCCAAAGATGAACAGCGAAAGAATCAACCCTCCCTGAATTTGCCTAGCTGACCAATATCGTAACGTTAAAACTTTCCGTCCCTGTCTTAATGCAGCTTAATGACTTGTTTCCCCTCTTAATTGCTGCTTGGCTAACAGCAGATCCTTCCATCAGGTTATCCAGCAGGATGCCGGGGTGTTTTCCTGCCAGGCTACAATTAATTCAGAAACCACTGCAGTGCATGAATAGTTTAAGCGGTCTTCCCACATCGCGTTACCTTGCTCTTCTCTTTGCTGAATAACGTCTCCCAGCTCATTGCTCAGGGACTGAGCAAAGGAACCAAACCTCCCAGGCTGGTTCCTTTGGTTTTGTCTCAAGCCCCTTTTCATTTGAATAATGTAAATATTTGGATTGGGTCAGAAAAGCCAGTTATCCCAAAGCTTCTTGTCTTTCTTACATGAAAAATGTTGAGCAACCATCATTTCCTGGCTTATTCTAGGTTTATTGCGAGAAATATGGGTACTGGTTGGTGGGTTCCAAATTCAGGTGACCCTACAGGACCTGACACCCAGGTGGTGACCCCAAAGGGAATCCAGCTTTGTAAGAGCGGTGATGTTGCCTGAAGAGGTGGGGAGCTTTGGGCACTGCTATTGCAGCTGGACAGCTTCATTCCGAGCAACTGGAGTCCGGGATCCTCCTTAGAGGTCAAACCCCCCCCAGCCTCAGTTTCCCCTGTGCCTAATGTCAAGTTTTCCAGGCTGCTCAAGTCAAGGGGTTTCTTTAGAAATGAGAGAGAGAGTGTTGCTAAATTGTGGCGATGCTGCTATCCTTGATTTGCTGCTCTGTGTGACACTCCAAGCCTTGTTTCTGATGCCTATGCAGCTCCGATAACTGCCTGTTGAAATTAAATACACAGCACTCGGGCATCTCTCAGTCAGCGTATCCATCGAATCATAGAATTGTCGAGGTTGGAAGGGACCTTTTAGATCATCGAGTCCAACCATCAGCTGAACACTGCCAAAACCACCACTAAACCATGTCCCTCAGCACCACATCTTTCAAATACCTCCAGGGATGGCGGTTCCACCACTTCCCTGGGCAGCCTGTTCCAATGTTTGATAACCCTTTCTGTCTTCAGGCCTCCTAGAGAGGAGGCACATGGACCCACAGCTGGGATTTGGGGGGCGCAGCTCCCACTCATGGGTCAGATCCCTGCTCAGCATCTCGTGGGGAATGGTGGCGACCAAGACATGGGTCTGGAAAATCAAGTAAACCCAAGGGCTTCAACAGAACCCTCCAATCCCGGCCAACATGAAGCGGTAGCACCATCAGTGCTGCATCAAAGCCTCTTCACCCTTGCTGTGACTTGGTTAAGCAAAGCAGAAAGGAGCAAACCATCGGAAAATCTCAGCTGCATCCACCTGACGTCCAGCCTGGGCTCTCCCACCCCCATTTCCACCCTGCTCAGCTCTCTCCGTCCCCAATCCCAGAGGCACGGAGTGATCAGTGTGAGCTGAGGCACTTTCGTATGTGCTCCCAAGCATTTTAAGTGACAATTTGCCAGTGGACCAGGAGTGGGACCTGACTCACTCACGCTGTTAAAACAACTCTCTCAAAGCGCCGAGTTGCGCACACAAAGGCAATCCGCAGCAGGCATCGTGGGAGCTGTCTGCCAGAGCGTCTGGAAGCTCTTACTAATCAAAGCAACATTGATTACACAGAGTTTTGCAAAGGTTTCTTTGCAGGGATGATGCAGGGAGGCTTTCAAAGGGGCAGGCTGTCAGTCAGCTTATGGGGGATGCTATATTGAGGCCAGAGATCCTGCAATATTTTCTTAGATTAGAGATTAACGCGCTTCTAATTAATTTTGATGCTGTGTAATACGATAAAGTTGTGTCTTTTTTGTGATGCAGGGCTAGCTCGTAATCCAATCTTTAATTATTATCTCTTGCCTTTAAAATAAAAAAAAAAAAAAAAGAAAAAGGCTATTACGTTATAATGCCGGTTGGGCAGCGGCCGTCGGGAAGCCGAGGGCTTTATACATTGATGGAGGCAGTAAATTTAAAGTCTTTCTTTTCATTTAATGAGCTGGATTGTCTGAAGTATCTGACTGGCAAGAGGTTTGAAACTATAAAACCTCATTGAGGCTGATCACATCTTTCCGATCCTGATACCCGGGGAGAGGACACCAGCAGGATGGGGATGAGGATGGGGAGAGGTGGTGGCCATGCCCTCGTTGAGCTCTGCCAGTAAAGCACCACGGATGGAAAGCCAGGGCTGAGAAAGAGCCACGAAAAATAATTCAAGGGCTGGCAAAAAAACGCTTTAAAGTGCTCCATCTGCTTAATTTATTAAAAAGGAGACAGAGAGGTGACTTGATTACCATGTCTAAGTAGCTTCACAGGGAGAAAATACCAGATACTAAAGGGCTCTTTAAGCCCTCAGGGAAAGGCAGAATGGGAACAAATAGTTTGAAGGCAGAGACAGGCCAAAGTTAAGTGAGAAACAGCATTTTTTTTCCCCAAAACGTTGAGGATACGAAACCATTGGGATAGACCATAGGGGATCAGGGGTGTCTGAGGCTCTTGGCATCTTTGGAGCAAGAAGGGGTGTCTCCTGAGAGGACACATGCGGGTGCCCAACCCGTGATTCACTTGAGCATGGGAAATTCCACCTAAACATGAGGAGGAACTTCTTTACCCTGAGGGTGGCAGAGCCCTGGCACAGGCTGCCCAGAGAGGTGGGGGAGTCTCCGTGCCCGGAGACATTCCAACCCTGCCTGGAGGCGTTCCTGTGCCACCTGCTCTGGGTGACCCTGCTCTGGCAGGGGGTTCGACGAGATGGTCTCCAGAGGTCCCTTCCCACCCCGGCCAGTGTGCGATTCTGTGATGCCGGGAGCTGCAGCTTGTCAGGTCCCCCTGGGATTTGGCGTGCAAGAGCTCACCTTTGGAAAATCATCCTGAGGTCCCCTGCCCTGGTTTCAGCTGGGATGGGGTTGATTTTCTTCCTAGTGATGGCTGTGTTTCAGATTTGGTATGAAAGCAATGCCAGTAACGCATATTGTGTTAGTTGTTGCTAGGCGATGTTTATACCACTCAAGGACCTTTTTTTCAGCTTCCCATAGATGCTGAGGAGGAGCACAGAGGAATGATGGAATGGCTAATAAAATATTCCATGCCACAGACGGCATGCTCAGTGTGTAAATGGGGGTTGGCCGGGGGGGTGGGAATCCATCATCTCTGCTCGGGTCGAGCTGGGCAACCAAACTCACCAGGCGGCGAGAGCGACTCGTGTCTTGTATATTCTTTTGCCATAATTATTGTTGTTATTGTTGTTTTCCTTTTCCTTCATTGTTCTATTAAACTGTCTTTGTCTCAACCCACGAGAAGTTTTTTCCCCCCTTTCCCCTCCTTTTCTCCCTCTTCTCCCTACCCTACTGGTGGGGAAGGTGGGGGTGAGCGAGCAGCTGCACGGTCCCCGTTGCTGGGCTGGGGTTAAACCACGACAACCCCGAAAGCATCCCTCAGATAGTCTCCAAAATGATGCGAGTGGCTTTTTTCCCCGTTCTGGCGATCTTGGCGGCTGGGGGATATTTGTCTTCATTTACTACTAGAGGCATCAGCAATCCTTTCGCTTTGTTTTCTCCCTGCAAACAAACAAACAAACCAACCGAAAAAAACCCAAAAAAAAAGCGTTTCCTCCTCGGGAAACTTTTTAACAGTCATGAGCCGTCCAAGAGCCGCTTCAGCTGGTGGCTGAACAGTCTATCGCTCTCTTTCAACGCTCAGTCTTCTGGGTATGCATTTGTTTGCTTTTGTTTTGCTCTCAAATAAAGTTGTAGCTTTGTTCTTGCCTTTCCGAATGCCCTTAGTATTCTCGGTGAAAAGCCTGGAAATAATGCCGCCAGCTTCTGCGAGCCTGATGGGAGCGGACACTGATCAGACACGCGATTCCCCAGCATTTTTATTTACCAACAACAGGCTCTTATCTCCGGCTATGCCCAGCTCTGGAAAAAACTCCCCTTCACCCTGCCGTTCCCCCTCCTCCTCCCCGAGTCAGAGCGGTGATTTGTGCAACCGGCTCCGCCGTAATCTCTCGCCTTGATCAGAGCTTCATCCCAGTTAGCTCCCACCCGGCTGAATTTTTGACTTGATAAATTGGATGGGGATTTCTGCGGGATCTCAGGGCCTCCTAGGCTGCTCGTTGCTTGGCTGAACTTTGTCAAACATGAGCCGCCGCGCGATCGGCAAGGGAGATTTGGATGCGGCGAGTCAGAGGGAGCCGGAAAGGCGTAACGCGGCTCCGGTCCTGGGTTTTATGCGGGGGCGGTGGGATGGGGAGGCATCAGGACTCCTTAAACGGAGAGAAAAAAAAAAAAAAAAAAAAAAAAGACTTCTCTGACCTTCACTTCTTCACTTAGGAGCTGCTTTTGGAAACCCGACGCCGGGTTTGATGGACCGTGGGGCTGATCTGATAGTGTTGCTGGGATGCTCTTACGCTGCTGAGTTATGGATGTGCTGCTAATGGTGCAGCCTCGCCTCCCTGTAAAAGGGCTCCATCTAAATTCTAATCTTGATCTCTTCCATATCGCCCACATGTACTTACGCGCATCTGTTATATCTAAATATTTATTTGTAACATACCAGCAAAGGTCCTTTACCTCTCTATTTACTCTGCTTTGAAGTATTGATCTATAATTACCCATGAGTACCTTGCCTGTAAACATTTACCTGCGCATGTACTTATAAATACCACTTTACCTCTAAATATCACCCGGCATTTTCACCTGTAAATATATTACGTGCCGGGAAAGGGCCACGGCAAACTTCTTAAATCAGAGAAATGAGGAACATTTTGTGCAAGGCCACGAAGCTCTGGTCCAAGCTGGAGCTGCCCGGCGAGAGAATTTTAGACCCATTTTGTGGTTTCCATCCGTCCCCTTAAGAGGCAGAAGCCGCTGCTAATTTTTTCCCGTGGTTGACCTTAAGCTCCGCTTCTGTCATTTAGCGTGCCGTCAGGCATAATTAGGAAGTCCAGCAATACTCAAGACCCATTGGTAATGGTATTAATATACAGCAGCTTTTATCCTGCAAAACGTCACGGGCTTTAGAAAACAGACGCGCGCGCTCGTGTGTGTGTGTGTGTGTGTGTATTAAAGTCGGACGCGGCTGAGGTGCCATCCCTGAAACGCAGCTTCCTGACGGCCGGACAAAGCATCCCGCACGTGCTATGGAAAGAAATTGCCGGCTGAGAGCCCCAGAGAAAGCCTCAAAAGGTGCCCCGCGCTGTGGGGTATCCTTAATAATGACCCGGAGGGGGTACAGAAGAGAGAACTCCAATTTTCACCCAAAGAGGTGCAGCACCGTGAGAATATTTATTACTAAAAAACCCCACTTTTTATCACGAGGTGAAAATCGGGCAGCCCTTTCCCAAGAGGCGGCCAGTGCCGATGCTGTGAGGAAGACACGAGATGCTGGATGAGATGAACGACCTTGAGGACGGGTGCTGGTGTTGGAAGGTGCTGAGTGAGACCAGCCGCACCTTATTTGCCCAGCATTTGAGGCGGTTTGGATGTGCAATTCGGATTTGGCCCTTTGGAAAGATTTTTAGCTCCGGAAATGAAAAATATTTGGGAAAGGCGGGGTCTTGTCTTCCTTCCTGGAGGCTTGATATTTTCAGGTCTGCCCAAGTCCACGGGGAGATTTGCCTTAAGAGCAGCTCTGGGAGGATGAAGAAACCTTCATCAGGTTCCTGATGCTCCCCCTCAGGAGTGAATCTGGCCTCTCTTTTAAGGCAATTCAAGCAAAAAGCCTGACTGGGATCTGCCTGGAAATCCGAAGAGCTGGATTTCAGGTGGGCGCCAGGCTGACATGGGACTGCCCAGCCACGATTCACGGCCTGGGAGCCCACAGCCAATATATTCTGGAAAAAGCCTTTTCTTTAGCCAAACTGAGGTGTTCTGTTCGGAAAAAGCGTGGAGCCGTACCCCGTACAAGCAGCTCTTCTCCAGAAAAACGAGACGCGTCCCTCCTGCAATGCCGGTACCTAAAATGGACGCTCTTACCTCACCCCTTGGATTGCTCCATGCTTTGGTGCTCCGATTTCTGAACTGAAAAAAGAAAAGGAAAAAAAAAAAAAAAGAAGGGGGAGAAAAAAAAAAAAGGCAAAAGTGTGGGTTTCCATGGAGACAACTGTTCTGTTCTAAAATCCGAGGGCAGGCAGGCTCTGTATTTTGTGTTTTGATGCAAGATGCTTGGGTTTAACTTTAGGGGAAGGGTTGGCTGAGGCTGGCGGCTTGGAGCAGAGCTGTTTGGAGGGGAGATTATTTTTGGAGTGTGGGGGATGGATTTTGCCCAATTCTAGGGGTTTCAGTCGAAAAAGGGGGAAGGAAAACCTCCTCAGTCCTCTACAAAGAGATTTTCCAATGGGGAAAAAAAAATTTACATAGGGATGATGAAGTCATCTGGGGCATAACCAGCTTCTCAACATGTCTATAAAGGAAGATGCAGCTTACATCTAATAGGTCCCTTTGCCAACGGGGAGAAGACAAGTGTCCTCTGCTGGTCATAGAGCACTTGGGAAGTTAGAGGTGACTTGACACAGCCAGGGGCACTGCGGTGAAGGCAGTGGTGAAGAGAAGGGACCCTGAGCCACAGTATGCTTTTTGCTTTCCACACATCTGCTCTTTAGGAAGAGATTTCACAAGCCTCGGTAATGATGTGGTGGGTTCTTCACAGTGGCTCACAAGCTCTTGATGCATTGGGGCTTAATTGATTAGCTTTTCATGGTCTTGATTGCAGCAGCTTTAAGGGATTGCAGGGAGTGAGGAGCAGGAGGTGACAGGAAACGTTAGCACTTCATTTGGAGAGCCGGGCTAATGATTTGTGTGAGGGCAAAAAAATTAGAATTAATTTTCGGGGAAGAATTCCTGCTTTGACAAAAGTGAGATATCAGATCTGCTAATGACATGTCAAACCAGGTGGCGAGGAGCTGCTGCCCGAGGCTTAACCCCTTGCAGGATTTAAAGCAGTGTGATGTTGAGACACGATGCCAACCCTTGAAGCTCCTTCCAAAAACATCTCCTCGGGGCTTTCTAAGGCCCAAGGTTCAGGAAGGGTGGGCAGGTTGCCACCAAAAAATAAACGGAGGAGTGAAATGCCAGCAGAGCCATGGACCGCTTAATTAATCGCATTTTCTTTTAAGATGATCTTATATTGGATAGGGAGGCAGTGAAGAGAGAAGGTGGAGGGAGCATTTGGCAGGAGAGCTGGGTGGAGAAAGCCTTTCTTGGTTCATCAAGAGATAGACAAGGACAGCAAGAGGGCTCCGTGCGCAGCTTCTGTACATCTCCGGTATGGGCTAACCCACCGCGACAGCCAGGTGTATAAATGTATACCCCCTAACACGCCGAGCCCCAAGGTATGGGGCTCTCACTTTTTCCCCAGTACATCTGCTGC
Source organism: Chroicocephalus ridibundus (assembly GCF_963924245.1). NCBI lineage: Eukaryota > Metazoa > Chordata > Aves > Charadriiformes > Laridae > Chroicocephalus > Chroicocephalus ridibundus. The sequence goes on along the minus strand of NC_086301.1, from coordinate 7,378,530 downwards.
TTTTTGCTGGAAATCCAGGTGTCCTCAAAGCCGTCCCTGACGCAGAGAGAAGGGGGCCCCCGCCAACAGCACTTTTAACCCCCCTTTTATCTGGGGATCCCTCCCCTCTGTGGGGAAAAGTCCTACCAGGAAAGATTTATCTGGGGATCCCTTCCCTCCCCTCCGTGGGGAAAAGTCCTACCAGGAAGATTTACTCGTGGCACCGATCCTGAGCGCGGGCCGGGGAAAGGCAGCTCTTCTAAACTACCCCTACGGTGGGAA